>NW_017728886.1:220184939-220208121 GCF_001723895.1 Crocodylus porosus | reverse complement strand
TCAACCTTTTTTAATACGTGCACCGCCAGCAGCCGGACACAGAGCGGGGGGGAGGGCGGGAATGAGGAAAAGGGGGCGCGCAGTCAGATGTACAGCAGCAGCGTGGGGTGGTGGATGGTGGTGGCAGTAGCCGCCATGTGCAAGCTTCCCTGTCCCATGCCCAACCAGCCGGGCAGCACCAGTGTGGCCCGCAAAGGGGCGCCACTGCCCTCGCCCTACCCTAGCCCTGCTCCTGGGAAGCAGTGGTGCAGGGTAGTGAGTGGCAGCACTCTATCACCGCCCACCCGTGTGTACTCACTAGGGCCTTCCCAAGTACCCTCAGTTGACAGCCCCTGCCCTAAGAGACCACAAAGCTTGGGCATGGACTGTGCGTTAGGTATGACTTCTACCTCCTCACTCACAAGGTACTGGTAGTGATGCATGTGCTTGGCATAGTAACGGACCGCACTGGGATTAGGATTAGGAATTCTACCATGTGAGCACAGGTTCTGGTGGCAGCAGCATAGTGCCATGCGAGTCTCCACTTTAACTGGTGACAGACTGACTCCCTGTACTAGACCTTACGACCTGGCTAAAAAATCCCTGCCTGTCACACAATTCCCAGATCATCACAACTACGATATTTCTAATGCTACCAAAAATATTTGTTACACTTTGTTAAAAATGTAGGTTTTATGGTTCTTTACTTTGATTTCTTTACATTTTCAAATGTAATATTCATTGCCTGCAGCTAGATTAATTCAACTTCCTGAGGACAAAAGCATAAAGTTAAGAGCACTGATTATTTTTACTTTCCCTCAAGCCACTTCCAACTGTACTTGACTTGTAGTTTCCATATGCTTTTCTGACTGTCATAATAGAGGGATGCTTTTTGGTTGCAGCTCTGAAACCCAGTTCATGTCCTTATCAGAGCCAGTATAAAAGCAGCACTAAATCACTCTCCAAGTCTCTACTTTGTCCAAATTCTCTAATACTCAAACCACAATGCACAGAACTGTAGGCTTGTCAGCGCAATGCACAATGCTATCCCTTCTTGGAGGGTTAATTTTAACTTGCTAGCATCAAAATGCAATATTTAACATTACAAGACAGCCGTATTAAACATTATAATAATGAACTAGTTATGAACTAATATCTACAGTTGTTTTTCTTTTTTTAATTTCTATCTATGCTCAATACAATATGTATGCATTTTGAAATATACCGCTAGTCCTGTAGACAAAATAAATCAAATAACAATTAAAAGTTTTGTTTTGTTAAAAAAAAACAAATGTACACAAAAAAGCTGCCTGACAACCTGTATTAATTTTCTGAACAAAAGGAAATACACTCTCCTACATTTGGTCAGAAATATTTGGAGAAGTATTTGCTGCTGACTGACAAGATAAAGATATTATTTATAGGACATGCCTAAAAATGAAAGTTCTGTTCCATTAGAGAACTTTCTTCAGTTGGTCTCAAAGCATAATTCAAAATATAGCTAAGTAGCTGTCTCTATTTTACATACGAATGGAATGGTTTTGACCTTCACTCAAATTTTACTCAGCAGGCGAGGGGGCCAGAACCAGGAAGAGATCCCAGTTCATCTCGACTTCCAGCACCATTCCCTATATACCAACTACACCATACTGTCAAAGTAAAAGAAACTCACACACTTCCTGGGGTAAAATAAGGTTTTCCTTAACAAAATGTTAATATAAGTTTTAATGTGGGAAGTTATTTCAGTACTTTCAAATTTACATCACAAGCTTTTGCCTCTGAATGGAAACTGGTTGTTTTCTTGAAGATTACATTCATTTTTAAAATGTAACTGTGTATAAGCTCTAGAAGAATACTAGGAACTAAATGGTATTTACCCAGTATTATGGGCTTTGTTCCATAGGAAATACCAGGTTGCTAATGATATACTTTCATTGCTGCAGGCATGTAGAATTCACCTCTGAATAAGTATAGTTTGGCATTACTGCCATTCACAGTGTGAAATTAAGAGATTACTATTTTGAAAATATACACATTAGCATGGTACACAATTCGTCTGTTAATGATAGAAATTGATTTAAAGGAGCATGTCACCCATATTGCAATACTGTTTGCTTTCCTACACGCTACTACCACTCCACAAGGAGGAGGGAAAAAACAGGGGAACACATATAGGCTTCTAGGCTTAAGCACTTCATGGTTGCTTAAGTGTTTCTATATTCTGCCCATGCTTTCAAAACACTGTCATGGAAGATAAGCTGTTTCTTCATTTGCTAGATTTAAGGAGGCTGTAAGAATTATACTACGTCCATTTAGCTTTCCAGTAATGACTCTTATTCTGCTATTTTAGAAGGGATCAAAGTGCAAATTCAGCTTTAATTCATCTTGTGCAGAGCTTTTGTACTATCATATACAAAAATATTCTTTTCTTCCTTCCCCTGGACAGGCAAAATAGCATATATTAGCATATTTTAAATGGTTGATTTAAAAGAAATTAGAATTTTCTAATTTTTTTTTCAAATGCAGTAAAATAAACAACTTGGTCTTTGAATTAATTAATTACTTCAACCAAGAATACCTACTTACAATACTTCATCCAAGTACCAGATGAACCATTTCAAATTATTTTCTTTCATGTATTCACTAAGGCCACTAGCAAACTCATAAAGTAAGCTTGAAAGGCATCAACATTAAATCATACAACGATGGTAGAACTCCTCAAACTGTAATCCTGGTATCTGTTTCATTTAATCCCCACTGTACTTCTGCAAGTAGCACACTCACTTATCAGAAAAAGGAGTCTTCTTCAGTGATAAACAGAGAGATATCAGGCAGCTCTGGTATTTCACATCAGAAATAAACAACACTGGTACAGATAATGTAGCAGAAAACCATCAGTGCTTATGAAAGACAGCAAGTTTGCCTTATTCTTATCCCAGACAGTAGGTGGGTTTAGAAGATGTCATTTTAAAAGGAGGATGTGAGAGGCATCTGTAAGCAACTGAAATAGTCGCTGAGTTCTTTTTTTCAAAGGGATCCCAAAATGTTTTCCAAATGCTGGGCAAAAGTCCACATACACATTGCCGGTAGATCTTAATCTTGGTATTTTCCTCTTCCAAAAGATCTATTTCATAAATCCAAAAACAGAATTTTGCCTCAGAGAAATACATGAATCCCTAACTCTCTCTAAAATGCAGCCAGCTGTGAAATGAAGGACAGCAGCAATAGTTCCCACTTAGACTATGCAACTTGAAATATGTCTCACCTGATAAATGAGGTATAAGCATTTCAGGAAAATGAAACTCACTGTCAAGTCAGAATCAAGAAATACTGAAGGCCAAATCCCTTCAGAACTTCTCTTTAGACTCTTTAACCCTGATTTTTTTGTTCATAAACTGACCACCTATACCTACTTTTGTCTGTACCGTGATCAGATTATGCCATAACCATAGATAAAATTATGAAGTGCAAAAATAGCACTTGGAAAAAAAATATTTTGATGAGACTAGATCTGTCTTCTAAGGCTAGGGATAGACATTCAAAAAGCCAGAGCCCAAATGGATTCAATCGTTGCAAGTTAGTCTAACCTGCCTACATTGAACCGATATATAACAGCACAGGCATTCCCTCTATGCTGAGGAAATGAAGGTACATGCCTGCAGTTGCTCAGGCCAGGTGCCAAGTGGCGCTAGAGCATGCCCTTAGCTGCAGGGATGCTATGCTGGGGGATGAAGCATAGCCAGTCTAGGAAGAACTGGCCAGACAGGGTTTTAATTCCCACCTCCCTGTCCCACTGGCAGGGACCCGACCCAGGTCTGTCAAACATTCCCCCTTCGCTACTGCAGTGGCCAGTCAGCATGGCCCCTGAAGCAGAGGGAGCATGGAGGGGATTATACTCCCCTCTACCCCCACTGCCCCCGGGGACCACAGCCAGGGCTACCCATCCTGACCGCCACCACTCGCCCCCTGCTTGGGGCAAGTGGAAGAATAAATCCCCTGCACTTGATGCCAGAGGGAGAGGGAATAACCCTGTCCCTCCCGGCCCCTAGCGTCTGGCCATGCCCCCATCCAGCTACTGCAGTGGCGAGGGGGCAGGGCCCTTGATGAGGGCAGCAGCCCTTATCATAGCGTCAGGGAGTGCAAGCCCCTTCCCAGCAGGAGAGACCCACTGAGAGGCAGGCAGAGCTGTGGCAGACTGTGCAGAGAAGCCCTGAGACCCGGAGTGGGCCAGAGCGCCCCTGCAGTGCCACTGTGGTCTGTAGCAGCTTTCCTCACCCTGCAATGCAGCTCCTCACCAGGAACAGGCTTGCGCTCAGGGAAACCGTGACAGGGGATGCTGCCACCATCACAGTTCCTCCCCCTTTGCTGCTCCAGAGGCTGAGAGGGAGCGGGGCTAGATGCCACCAGCAAGGCCCCTTAGGCAGGGGCCAGAGAGCTGGGTTATTCCTCCCTCTGCCCCCGGGGCACTGCAGCAGTGTCTGCCCACCCTGGCTGCTGCTGCCACTGCTGCTTCCTCTGTGGTGGAGGCAAGCAGCAGAATAAGCCCCTCCTGCCCCCTTCTTCTGGTATCTGGAGAAGGGAGCTTATTCTACCACTTGTCTCCAGCACAGAGTGAGTGGCAGCGGTGGCCAGGAAGGGCAGACCCCACTGTGGTTCCCCAGAGGCACAGGGGGGAATAACCCTGCTTCCTGCCCCCCACTTAAGGGACTCTCCCAGAAGCGTTTGGCCCTACTCCTGCCCCCGTTCAGCTGCTGGAGTGGTGAGGGTGGAGTGACCATGACAGAGGCAGCAGCCCCTGTCACGGTTTCCCCAAGCGAGAACCTATTCCCAGTGAGAAGCCATGCTGTGTGGAGTTTGAAAGGCTCTGGTCATCTCCGGGCCCCAGTGCTGCCATGCACAGTCCACTGCAGCTCTGTCCACTCCGCAGCAGCCTCCCCCCACTCCACTGGGAAGAGGCTCACACTCCCCGACATTATGACAGGGGCTGCTGCCCCCATCAAGGACACTGCCCCCTTGCTGCTGTAGTTCCCCAGGGGCAGTGGGGGTAGAGGGGAAAATAACCCACCCTCGCCCCTTCTGCCTCAGGGGCCATGGCGGCCAGCACCTGGCCGCACCCAACCCTATTGCTAAAGCAGCGAGGGAGGAGCATCCAGTGGACCTGGCTTGGGTCCCTGCTGGTGGGACAGGGAGGGGAGAATTAAACCTCTCTCCGGCAAGACCCCCACCCGTCCATGCCTGTCCCTGCTCTGGCCAGGGAGTAGAGGGGTGGCACCAGCTCTCCTGGGCTGGAGAGGAGAGCCCAGCCCAGAGAGCATGGCAGGATGCTGGGGGACTCTGGTTTAAGTTAACAAGGAAGGGGTCTGGGACAGACATTGAATAAACTAGTTTGAGCCAAATCAGTTAAGTCTGATACTACATTCAACCAAATGCATCTCAGACTGGTTTCAGCCATTTTCAAACTGGTTTATGAGCATTGAATATCTGTTCTGTTACAGGTTTAAATTGGTTTCTGATCACTTAAACCAGTTTATGTGTAATGTCTGTCCTTAGCCTAAGAATATAAAAATTCACATTTTCAAGTTTTAATAATGCTTCCATTTAAAAATCCTGTTAGAAAGAGGAGAGGCTAGTTAGAAAGAAAACATATCCATTATCCACATAACACTGCATCTTCATAGGCAGGAGAAAGAAACCTTCAGTATATTACATATGGACACAATCTCAGTAGACGCATACGATAACAATTTTTGCTCTCAATGTACAAAACTAGGAGCTGAACAATACCGAGGAGGGTGGGGGGAGTGTGGAAGTATGCAATGATCTGCTTATCCCTTTGTGAATGGCAGCTATGCCACTGCTACAATGCAGTGAGTTCACTCTTTTTTGTCTTCCAACTGATGTTTGACTATATTCTGTAGGAGCTCTCTTTGGGCTTTAAATAATTCATAACACAGTGTCTGTTGTTTAGTTCAAGGAGAGAGCTTAGAGAATGTTAATAACTACAGTGATGAATTGGCACAGCTGTATATCTGCAAGATCCCTCCCAGATGAGCTCATCCCCTAGCAGTGCAAATTAGAATGACATCATGCTTGTAAAGCGCTCACACACAACTCATTTCTGGAACCTCAGCTGCTTTTCTTTGCACAGCTTTTCTCCAAACAAGGTAATTATGTACAGATATTCCTAGGCAAAAGACCAGGAGCAGAGCCTGCCATTAAATCTAGGGTTTTTTTGTCCTGTTAGATGTGTAAGAGCTCTGGCATTGATACAAAAGGATATGCTTTTCTATCTGTAAAAGAATGAAATAGCATATTTATCAATAAAGCTCAGCAATTATTGAAAAAAGTATTAAAAAGATGGGCATTTTAATAAAACTCACAAATACCCTTCATGGGAGTTCTTAATTTTCACATGACTGTCTGGAAACATGCATCTTTGTAACTTTTTGCTGGCAAGAAATTCCAAACTCAGGTCTCAAAGATATTATTGAAAATGTCCTTGTACAAAAGATTCTTGCCAAAAGCAGTCATGTAGCCATATTTGAAATGTTTTTTATTTCTGTACTTTGTTATTAAGTTTTCAGTCATCAGTTATGTAAAGAATAAATATAATACTGAGCAACTTAGGGAGTACTTTCATTCCAGTAATAATAGGCAAGCTATATAGATGAAAACGTCTGCTAACAAAAATAATATATTTGAATAAAGTTTTTAGGAGATAAATTTAAATACTGAATTAGTATGTAAAAATTCAAGTCCTTTTGCTAATAATCAAAAACTATAAAGAAATGCTATTGTTTTCAAATATGTCACCATAGCACAGACCAGCTGCAGATGCTTCCTCAGCCTGACGAAGGGTATCTGTACCCAAAAGCTTGAAAAAAAAAAAAAAAAAAAAAAAAGAATTTTTCCAACTACTTTAGTTGGTCTAATAAAAGATACTAAATTTAACCAAAGAACCTTGTCTGGTAAACCAACTTTATATTCTTTGAGAAAGTAATGTTACTGCATTAATGCAGTGCCCAATGAACCCATCCATTCAATAAACAGCGTTGACCAGTACCTAGATGCAGGTGATGATGCAAATGATCCAAATGAAACAGAACCAGATATGCTTCTGACACTTGTATCACTTCTGAACCATGAAATCAGTACAGAGGTTAGATTTTTGCCTCCCCTTGAATAAGACTCATGCTATACAACCCCAACACACAAAAATGAAAAGGACAGAAATTGACAGAGTAGAGATACTGAACAAACCTTTATTCTAGGGGTGTACTGATAAAGATTTTCTTGGTTGATGCTAATCTGGTAACTGATATTTAGTAATAGTGCAAGACATTTTAAACTACTGATATAAACCTTTTTTGTTTGTTTGTTTTGAATTTATAACACACACATACCTCCTGCCTGCTCCGGCCCTTGACAAGGAAGGTGGTGACCACCTTATTCACATGCACATCGCCCCCTTACCCATGGCTCCTACCTGCAGCCTTGCTCCCCACACAGCCTGTGCTACTGACCCAGGCGGATGGGGCAGACCCTTGCATGGACAGCAGCACTGGGCACATTTGGAGCTCCAGAGCATGTTGCTTTCTTAGTGCCAGTGAGCCCCATGCAGCCAAGCTTCCATGGCCACCAGGGACAAGCCACTTTTGCAAAGGTGCTTGGTGCCCAGCAGAGCTGAATGTCCCTTCCTTTTACCCTGCCCACACGCAGCCCAACATCTCTGTAGTAGCCCCAGTGCTCAAGCCCCTGTTACATGTGTGGTGTTGCCATGGCAGTGGCAGCAGCAGCAGGAGCCAGTAATGGTCCCTTTGTTGATGAGCACAGTGCCCTGTGACTGCTCCCTGGCACCCTCTACCCCTCTCACTGCTCACTGGGACCTGTAGTCTGCTGCAGGCTCAGGTCAGTGGCAGGGCGCGGGGACCAGACTACATTCAGGCACACGGCCATAATCATCAGCTACAATGATCAATAAAGGCCAATAGTTGATAATGTCATTTCTCATTTTATTGGTGCTAATCTGGTAGCCAACCAATATATCAGTACACCCCTACTACTCTATTCTATGACAGGGGCAAGGATTTTCTGGGGTGATATCTTTTACTGAAACAACTTTATAGTTAGACAAGCTTTTGAATGCAAAGCATCTGAAGAAGAATGTTTTGCATTTGAAAGCTTGTCTTATTTTACCCCAACCATACAGTTGGTCCAAAAAAAGATACCAACCCCCAAAATCCTTGCCTCTTGCATAGTTCCTGGACCATCAAGTCTATATCACTCTAACACAAGCATGTCAAAGATAGAGTCTACTGGCTGAATCTGGCCTGCAGACCCCTGTCATCCAGCCCGCAGTTGTACTCCCGGGTCTGAGCTGACCCACATGCCATACAGTGTGTGTTGGACTGGCCCACATGCAGGGCACCTGCTCTGTCCAATCCAGGATCCACATTGCATATGGCACCCATTCTAGCCAGGCCAGGATCCTGATGCATGTGACAACCATTCCAGCATCTGTGCTACACACAGAACCCCACCCTCCCCACCTTTCCCTCCACTACCTCCAAGATGATAGAGGATGTGCGCTGTCCCCGATGGGCCTTTTCGTGTCGCTCCTGGGAGCTCTGCGCTCCTGGTTGGTGGCTACTCCCTGTCCAGACTTGTTTGTTACCGTGGGTGTTCGTCCTCCTGCGTTGCCAACACCGCTTTCGCCTGCCACGACTTGTTCCCCCAGTGGGGTGGGGCTAGTTCACGGGTCCCTTGGTGGCCTGGGCTTGGCCCGCCGGTTGCACACAGGGCTCCGCCACCCCTACACCCCAGCCTCACGCCACCTATGGGCTCCATTTCCCGTGCCCGCTCCATGTTGCTTCTGCAGGCTTCTAACACGGCTTTCGTCCTCGATCCCCACAATCCGTGGGATACTCCTACCGTAATGTCGACCACTTCACACCAGCCTGCCCCGGTGCCCCAGCCGCAACCTCTATAGACCCCACAGCACAGGCCCTTCACCCTGTGCGACATTCCCCCACTTGGAGGTTCTGACGTCTTAACTACCTTGCTGTCCTCCACCAGATCCCTATGAGCATGGCGGGGGGACGGAAGGAACTCCCCTCAGCTGCTCTCTAGCTGCCCCGCTCATGTTCCTTAATTGACATCCGCCGGCCTTGATGGCGCTCCTGCCCTGATCTCTCTCTAGCCAGGTGGTCCTTGGTCTTTTGCCCCTCTTCGGCATAGTTTGCACCCACCGTCTCGGCACTTACTTCAGGGTCCTCTGAATCCTCCTGGGATGTCCCACTCTTCCATCACTCACCTGATCCGTCGCTTCTGGGTCGACCCACCAGTGTCCCTGTCGTCGGGCTTCCCTTCTGGGTCACTGCTCCCTCCGGCACACTGGCTCTGCATTGCCCGTCCCGGGGATCCCACACCGTCGCTGGCCCTAACAGCTGTCTGACCCCAGGCTATCCGCCGCCTCTGGAGCAGCGGCCGCTGCATCTGACGCTGCCATCAGCTGCTGGCTGCAGCTATATGAGGAGGCGGCTAACGAGCCACGCTGGTTCTCCCTCCGGCTCTGCATCTCTCCTGTCCTGGGCTTCAGGTAATTGTCCCTTGTTACCTTGGCCCTCGGGACACGCACCACATGTGGCAAGGTCCTGGACTAACAAGGGGTGTTCCATGTGTGATGCAAATCTCAGACTCTCTAAGGAGAGGTGCCACATATGGCACAGGTCTTACAATGGGTGTGTGCTGGGTCTGGCTTTCAGAAGAAAGGGAAAAGGGGAGTCTGTGGGCCCAGTCAGGCCTATGGATTGGATCCATGCCACTCATCCAGCCTGCAGAACCAGGGGTGTTTGATGCTACTATTCTAATGCTACCTCTAATCTATGTCATGCATTCTGCCTAAAAAACACAAGTTACATAAAGGATTTTAACATATTTTGGAGTATTACCTTAAACAAAAAAAATAGAACTATATATATTCTCTCTGCCTATACACCTAGGTACTTTATTTACCAAGAGCCCAAATGGACCTTAAATGCCTTTATAAAATGATGTATAATATGTTATCTTCACCTAAGTCAAGTGGCTTGCTTGTGAGAGATTTCATTTCTTACCTTATAGTACCAATAACATTAATGGATCAACTTACTGCTCAGAATAAAAGAGTGATTCTGGCTCTTGGCAGTTTGAAGACCCACCAGCGGTAATTCTATACTGCTGTATTTTCTAAAACACAAAATACCCTTTGGACAATGCTACTTAGAGACCTTAGTAGGGAGTTGGGTGTGTTTCTATTTGTAGAGAAAATGTGCAATTGAATTTTAGAAGCATACTTTCCATTTCCATATTTCAGAAGCATATGTTTCCATTTCCTTACAAATAAGAGTCTCTCTTCAACATAATAGGTAAATTGGGCTCTGTATCAACAATATATTAAAGGGATAAACCTAAGAATAATAATTTTAAAACATCAAAATAATAGCATGACAAAATAAAAAAAGAACTCAAAAAAGTAAACTTAAATGTGATAGGCCTCAGTAGTGATCAGATACTAAATGAGGAGGGTCAAGGCAGGAAACAGATGTATTTCAGAGTTTAGCATTAGGCTTTATGAAGAGAAATAAAACACTGCAGAAAAAACAAAACTAGTCTATGAATTGCTATGCTATCCTAATACAAGCTGTTGGGCAAACCAAACAAGCCAAAATGCAACAGAAGTAACTCTGGAAAATCTTGAGGGCTAGGGACAGACATTCAAAAAGCCTAAGCCTGAATTGATTCAATGTCTGCAGGTTAGTCTAACTTGGCGAGGCTGAACCAGTTTGTAACTGGAAAGATATTCTCTCTGGACTGAGGAAATTCAGGCACATGCCTGCAGTGTCTAAGGCTAGAAGCTGGGGAGAACTAGAGCAGCCCTCCCTTCCCTTGTACAGGGCTGAGAGGGGTGTGGCCAGGCCCTGGCAGGATGCTTTGATTAGGGAGATTTGCCTGTACCATCCAAGGCTTTCCCTGCTGGCTGCTCAAGGGGCAGGAGTATTGACAGACCCCAGCCTCCTGCTAGCACTCTGAGGCAAGGGCAGGTGTGCAGCGCATGCATCTGTTGATGACATGGAGCTTTTCAATCTCTCTCCCAGCATCTTTATACTGTCTGCAGCAAACTGACAGGTGAGCAAGCTAACGGGGGTGGGGGGGGCTGATAACAGTGTTTATCACCCCATCAGCAAAGCAATAACCTCTTTCCATTAGTCAAACTCTTCTTAAACAGCTTACTAGCTGACTTGTTGATTAGCTCCAAACAGCCTTAAACCATCACTGTTCTGTCTGCCCCTCCCAGTGAGACTGGAGACACACACACACACAGACACCTCTAGGCATTAGCTAACATACCACATGCCTAGGGTCCGTGGGGCTGGGGTCCATGCTGTGGGAGATGGGAGGAGCAGTGAGCAGTAAGCTGAGGTAGGGCAGGGAGAGAAGCCAGGCAGACCCTATTGTGCCTGCAGTCTCTGCTGGAGCTCCAGTGAGAGAGCAGATGGGAGGGGCCAGCTCTACCGTAGAACAGAGAGCTCCACCCAGCCCAGAGAACACGCCAGGATGCTGGGGGTATCTGGCTTATCTTAAACCAGCAAGGGGTCTGGGACAGACACTGCATAAACTGGTTTGACCCAAATCAGTTAAGTCTGATACTACATTCAACCAGGTTTATCTCAAACTGGTTTCAGCCATTCTCAAACTGGTTTGTGTGCAATGAACGTCTGTTCTGTTACAGGTTTAAACCAGTTTCTGATCACCTAAACCGGTTTATATGTCATGTCTGTCCCTAGCCGAAGAGAGAGGCCTGAGAAGCAGTAGGGAAGATCTGGTGAACAGATGGAATAATAATTAAAAAAAGAAATAATCTGGCAAATGGGGGTGGGAAAGGAACAGTTTTCAAAGATGGTGAAGAAGAGCCATGGTCATTGTATCTTGTGGTCAGAGCCATGGGAAAAAAGATCCTTGATTTAAGTAAAGGGAAAGAAACTAAAATTTCAAGTTACCAAGAAAAGTAAAGACCTATAAACTTTTCAGGACCCTGCCTTAAGTGTTTCTATGACCCCTAGCATAATCCCCAGTGTTTCTATGGCATCTAGTTGTCCCAGGCCTGAATAGCACCTTTTAGGGTTGGCTGGGGCTCTCTACTTCTGGAAAGCCTGGTTGTGGTTCAAGGGCCTGCTAACATGCTGCTGGTCTAAATTATGGGTCTTGGTATGTGAAGAGTGGTCATGGATCATCTTCTAGTGCGCTGTCTCAGAACAGACAGACTACAAAAACAAACAGTAGAGATTCACTAGTCACAGATTTGTGGAATGGCCTTGCTACTAAACATATAGAAGCCTCACTGTTTGAGAATTATCTCAAAATGTATTTTATTAATTTACAAATTTAAAAAAATATATTATGCACACACAAGCAGAACAATACATATATTAGAAAGTGGCAGGCTGGAAAGTGTCATGGGGGCACTCACAGAGGAAATTCAAGCCAGTAAAGTGCTTCTAATTCAAGCTAATCAAATGCCTCTGAAACCACAGCAGTCACTGCTCAAGGTCTGGGCAATGTGGCAAGGTCCAAGCTAATCCAAGGGAAAAGGATTTCTTCAGGGACTTTCTGAAAACACAGTGTACAGCTCTGACTAGTTTCAGCTATGTTTGTCAGAAGCAGAGTGCAACCAAAAATGAAACTGAATGCCAACATGGGAGGAGACATAGGGTAAGATCATTTCCTGAAGTACTGTACTTGCTGGAAAGGTAGAGTTGGATTTCTTAACACAGAAACTGTCTCCTATTACTTGTTCCCATTCTGTTCTGGGACACAGGATGTGGTGTGCATTCTTTGTAATAAACAGGACTGCACAAAGGAAATACTTGACTCTGTTCCCAAAGGAACACTCAATTTTGACTAACAGCACTGGTCAAGTGGCAAGTAACAAAATATCAAAATCGTTAAAGTTATAAATGAAAAATATTAGGATAACAGAGAAAATAACTTGATTTTCCTTTCCATCTTCTTTCACATAGAAAAACAGTGTGGTGCATTAGGCATTCGTGAATTGCTATGTTTCCATGGTTATTTCAAGATGAGTTTTTTAGGATCCTAAATAACGCAGAACATTAGAAACCCAAAAGAATAAAATTTTTTTCAGAATCTGACCCTGAATCAGAATTCTGTAATGTGGACTTCACATTCTAAATAAATTATTCCCACATCACATCCAAGCATTCCTAAACTTACAACATACAGCATCCAGATCCAAATTCTTTAGTTTGGGCCCTTTACAAGTTAAAACATACTCATCTATTTCCATGTATGTTTTCTCTACCTTCCCCATATCAGTTATGACAAAACCCAGAAAGTTATCAATACACTTAAAACTAAAGTAGACCAAGAAACAGGAAAGCTCCCCAATACACAAGTTGGGAGACTATCTGACTAAATAGTTATTTTCCATCTTTCTCTCTAATCATTCTCTGACACACATGATCAAACTGCTTTGGTATATATGTGGCACCTTGATTTTAAAAGAAAATCATGTCTTTAAAATTAGAAATTAACCTTTTACTTACAGAACAGACTCTTGAATGATTTTCCCCATACATGCTCACCCCAATCAGTACGTTTTAATGCAGGTTAGTGGCTATCTCCATCTCATGGAGTTTTTAATGTCTGATAAGCTTTTCAAAGCACAAAATATGCAAATGAGAAGTACCAACACTGAAAAAAACCTCTGGGCATAAAGTCAGCATACAGCAATTTGCACATTTTATTGCTGGGATATTCATTATGATTCAGGCTGTCACGCTTCTGCCTACCAACAGATAAAATGCATCACAGCTCTCCATATTGACCATTTCCCCTCTCTACATTTTATCTTCCCACGGCACTAAACAGTGCAGTATCCTTCACAAACTGGACTTGCATTTCTGCTTCTTGCAATAGATGCACAAAATGATTCTCAATGGATGCATCTACCTGTGAAACTAGTGTGAAGCAATAAGCTCTGGTGCGAACTGCAGTTACACATGTGCCCAGAACCGCAGCATGATGAGCCAGGGCAGTGCAGCCCCAGCTGGCAGAAGGCCTAGGGGCACAGCCTACCAGATGCTTCTCCAGCCCGGCTCAACATGCTGCAGGGGGGCTGGGTGGAGTATGAGGGTGCTACAGTGCAGGGTTAGCTGGCAGGCAGCTCCTGCACTATAACACCCTTGTGCCACATCCAGCACTGGTCACTGTCTATACATGAGCTGTGGCAGAGTAAATAACTCCATTGTAGGACAGTACTTGTGTCGAGCAGCATTATCCTACAGCAGAGTTAATTAGTTTACTCCAGCCTACAGGGGCATGCATATAGACAGACGGTAATACTTTACGGCAGAGCTAATTAGGCAACTGCAGTAAGCATTTTGTGTAGATGCACCCAGTTGATTAATATTTTTGATAACCATATGAAAAACTACCAATAGAATTTCAAAAGGAGGAAAGTTTTCATAGTCTAAGACTAGGGTTTTCAATCTTTTTTAATAATTGTACCCCCAGTGGCACGCAGAGCGGGGAGGGGAGGAGGGTGGTGTGCGGCTGGATGTGGGGTGTAGGCAGCATGGGGTGCTGGGTGGCGGCTCCTGCCACCACGTGCGAGCTTCCCCCTCCCCCACGTCTGATCAGCCGGGCAGTGCCTGCACGGCCTGCAGAGGGGAGCTGCTGCCCTCACTCTCCCAGCCCTGCTCCTGGGAGGCAACAGTGCAGGGCGGAGGGTGGCAGCAGTGGCCACTGCTTGCGAGTTTCCCCTGCGTACAGCTGGCTGGGTAGTGCCTGTGTAGCCCGCAGTAGAGCCCCTGCCCTCGCCCCCTCCCCCGAGCCTGTTCCTGGAAGGCAGCCATACAGGGTGGTGAGTGGTGGCGCTCCATTCCCACCTGCCTATGCATACCCCCTGGGGCCTTGCAAGTACCCCCAGGGGTATGTGTACCCCCAGTTGACAACCCCATGTCTAAGAAATTACCCTAAAAAGCCACAGAATGTAAAACATGCCTGTTCCATGGACTATTTTAACCACATTATGAAATTCTACAGCACACAAAATTCTCTATTCAATTCCAAAGGAAGATATCAGAAATATTATTACTTTATATTCATTCCCATAAGACATTCCTGTATGCATGGTACTTTATACTTCCTTGATCTGTATAATGTAGGTCAAATCAAAAGATCTATATCTATTTATCCCAGGTAAGGATATCAATCTTTGAATCTTATTTAAACAAGTTTAGTTTAATCAGTTGTGAAGGGAGGTGTGCAGGTTCCAATAGCTGGCAGTACTCAACTAAAAATGAAAGACCAGGCAGAAGGGACTTTATAAAGACATGTGGAATAAGTTAGGTTGTGCTATCACATGGAACAGAAAGGAGATGAAAATGGGAGCAAATAACAAAAGCTTTTAAAGAGGAGGACAAGAAAGAGTGCATAGGAAATCTGAGATGAAGGATGGCCATCTTGGTTTAAACAAGGAAAAAGCTGGCTAGGCAGGTGACACCACCCTCTGCCACCCGGTAACAGAAAGAGAATGAATATGTAGCCTCAGAGAGCTCCAGGTCTAGCACCTGTAGCAAGGTGCCGAGGGCAGCAAAGAGCAGCACCAGCCAGGGGCACCCAAGGAAGGCATGAAATAAATCCTCTTCTACCTCCCCATAGCAAAAGGGACAGGCTGCTGATGCAGCTGGGTCCATGCGGCAGACAAGAGTACTGGTGGTCAGAATCCCATGCAGCAACCGTCACTGGAGGTTGCCAGTCAGTTTGGCAATGGGTAGCTTATAAAGTGCGCACCACGCAGGTCGAGCTGGTGCATGTGCCCGTGCCACTATTGCTACCTCCACATCATGTCAGGTCAAATAGTAAGGACATGAGCGTGATGAACACAAACCACCCATGTGTACAAGACTTTCCGAGGGAGTGTGTCAAAGCAAATCCTGGCATCACTGTCAGGAAGCACAGGAAGAATCAATAAAGTGCCAGGCCCACTGCCCAGATTATTATCAACGGCTGGAACAATGGCCAACAGTGGAAAGAGCTCTCTGGAGATATCTCCGGCAGGGATATAACCCTCAATGGTAGACACTGCCTCTGCTGGGAGGGTGGCCCACACATCCCCCAAGAGACAGGCAGCGCAGTGGACTAAATGCATGCCAATCCAGGCAGCCAGAACTTCAACTGACAGCCAGTCCAACCGGGCCATATTGAGAAGGTGGCCTAACAGGACTGTACGTGACCAGATGAGAGAGTTAGCAAGGCTATCAGACTTGAGGCTCAACAGCCTGTGCTGCAGGGCCAGGTTATAGACAAGTGGCTCCTGCAGCAACTGTGGAAACTGCGGACATCTGGCCTGAGGTTGGAAGCAGAAGTCACCATACCAGGCCTGCACCAGGCTGCGGTACAAGGGCAGGAAGGTGCCCCAGTCCAGGAGGGCAGGATCTAGGAGAAAGAGTTCTCAGTCAAACAAGAGCTTCCCTGCCCGGTACAGAAACACACAGGCCAACTGCTGCTAGGGAGGGTGGTCTTCACAATAAAGGAGTCTCTGGAGAGCCTGCAGGCAGAAAGCAGTCACTCTACCCACCAGGCCAACTAAGCCCTGGCCTCCCTCAGCTGTAGGCAGATAGAGACCATCTTGGAGGAGCCAACAGTATCCTTCCCAGAAAAAGTCCACTAGCAATCTTTGAAACTGTCTGAGTACATCTGGCGGGGGGTCCAACATGGCACACCAGTGCCATAATCTTGCAGCTGCCAAACTGTTCACAATGAGGACCCACCCACAGTAGGAGAGGTTGGACAAGCGCCAGCACCACCTCAGCAGGCATGCCTCCACCTCCTTGCTGAGGCCTTCCCAATTCCAAGCTGGAAAGACTGATGGGACGAGAAACATCCCCAGAGCTTTAAGTGCCTTGCACTGCCAGGTGAGACTGCCGGGCAGGTCTGCAGGGGGGATGATACGCGTCAAGGAGTAGGATGTTGCTCTTAGGCCAGTTAATGTGAGCTGAGAAAGCACGTTCATAAGCATGCTGATAGTCCACCAGCGACTAGATATCACCCTGCGTGCTGAGGAGAATGGTCTCATCATCTGCATACACCGTCAGCCTAACCGACGGGCCGCCAACCAAACCAGAGGTCAGTGTAAGAACAAGGCCAGTCAGGTACCACCGCAGCATGTAAAGCAGGGGCTCAATGGCCAGAGCGTATAATCCACCCCGCCCAGCCTCACACAGATCCGGATGCACATGCTCCCCCTCCCGTGTCCTCCTAGGGTACATGCAGCAGCAGAAGCCAACCCCCTTCCCGCACCAAGCGCCATCCAGATGAACCACAGCTCCATCCTGCGCCCACCTCAGCTGTGCAGGGCCTGCTCCTACCCCAGCCCCGCTCCATCCCCCCGGCCCTTTCCCTACAGACTTACTTGTTGGGGGGCATGCACAGACTCAGCGCCCCTCAAATAAATTTTTCTCCCTCTGTCTGTAATCCCAGGTTGCTTTGCACCTCCCTGTGCAAGCCCCCCGCCTTCCTTACAGAGTGGGCAGGCTAGCCTTGGCCCAAGCTGCCAACTCCAACTGATGAATGCTCTAGTGCCCCCCAGCTTCTGACCTGAGCCACTGCAGGCAGGTGGCTGCATTTCTGGAATCAAGAGTGAATGTCTTCACTTGCTTATTGGTTCAATCTACACAGTTTAGACTAATCTGAGAAGACTGAATCGATTCAGCTTTGGGCTTTTGGACTGTTTGTACTTAACCTATAACCCAACCTATAACCCATCCAATTTTGTATCCACTTTACAGTACTTTCATCTAGCCTATATTTCCTTAATTTATTGAGAATGCTGTGAGAGACAGTGTCAAAAGGTCTCCCTGCCCCATCCACAGAGCCTGTTACCTTATCATAGAAGTAAATCAAGTTGGTTGGGCATAACTTGCTCTTTGTGAATCTATGCTGGATGTTCCTATACCTCTATGTTTCAATTAATCAATAAGAACCTTTAATATCTTGTATTAAACATTACTTAAACCACAGAAGCGTCAAATGTTATTTCACTTAGCTGCATCACTTATTAAATGTAGGCTGGCCTTCTGGTGAACAATACCATTACATAATTATTTGCTGCAAGAAATGCAGTAGCCATACATCGTTTAGCTAACACCAGATTTTCAAAACTGCGTTCAGGAAATCTGAGCTTCACATTGGTAAATAAGCATAAGCTACTCTAAGTTTATTTCCTGCGAGGAAAGTCTTTTATACGTTTTCATAATAAAACAATACTCAAGCCATGATCTATGGTGGTACATGGAGCTACTTCTACCACAGTGTTGTATGATGTTAGCCATTTTAGGTCTCTTACATTTCCCAACAGTTTTTTTTAATCCTGCTTGGGAAAAAAAGGTCAAGCAATATGTTTCTTTGTTAGATGCATCTTTGGTATACATTGAAATATGATCAGTATTTCAATATTTGCAGAGGACAATAGAATTAGAGAAACAAGAAACAGAAAAAGAAAACTGAACAAATAAATGACATGAAGAGATTAGATTTTACAGTGAGGGCTGCAGGTGACAGTGAGAATTTGGTGCTAATTGATAAAGAAGAAATAAACAACATGGATACAGAAATAACTTACCTACTGCTTAAATCATATTTGTCTTCACCTAATCTCTTTATTAATGCCTGGTATCAAAACATGGAGGGAAGGAAAGGTACTGCATAAGAGAATCTCCAACTTAAGTAAGCAACAGTATGAAAAACATTGAAATCCACTGGAGTATTTCTTTAAAAGAAAAATCCAGCCATGTGGTTACTCCTTTTTCACTTATTAATATTTTATCACTTAGCCAAGAACATTTACAGGATTTTATTTTTACCCAGGGAAATGCAAACACACACCCTTCGGAAGAGAAGCATCTGCAAGGTTAGACTTCAGTGCAAATTCACATTTGCAAAAAATGCAAAAATCTGTTAGTAATGATACAAAGTAACTCCTAGGTTAGAAAATATGTATTTTGTACCAGCCTCCACTTCTGAGCTGAGAAAAGGACTCCTTTTATTGTGAGGCCTCTCTAGGCTATCAGCATATGACAGCAATAGCATGTTATAGCAATAGGCTTTTCAGACACAATAAAGCATGGTACCCTTTAGCTACCAGCGCATCGGGGCACTGTTTACAACAGTGATTCTCAACCAGGGTAGCACCCTATGCCCACCCCAGCATCCCATGGACAAGTGGTACCCTGTCACAACATTTCCCATGGTCCTCCCTACCAGCTCCAGGATCAAGGAAAAGCACAACTTCCCACCACCTGGAACCTCCTGCACACCAAGCAGTATGATCTGCTGTGGCCAGGAAAGCAGATGAATGGCGGGCTACCCTTTTTCAGCCCAGCTCGTTCCCTGCTCTACTCCCATGATCCGAGCCCTGGTGGGAGGAGCCAGGGGAGCAGTTGGCTCTTGTCAATGGCATTCACCAAAGCCCAGAGGAGCAGCTGTAGCCTCAGGGGCTGGGCTTGTTCCCTCAGATACACACAGGAAGCAGGAAGGGGGAAGATGCAAGGAGCAGGGCACAGGAGGATCCTGTCCCCTCCACCCTCACCTGGCACCAGCCTCTATGCCTCCAGCAGGCACTGTCACCTCTTCCCACCTCCTTCAGGGACAGTTGCCTCCTTCACAGGTCTAATGACTCATCCCTAAGCTCCCCAAATCTGCCCTGTCAGGCAACCCCTGACAGCACCAAGCACTACGCATCCTCCACATGATACTCCCAGGGACGCCTTGCCTGCTGCTGCTTGCCCTGCTGTAGCAAGAAACCTTTTTGACTGTCCCAGCCCCTCAAATGTGAAGCTTCTCCATGTGGCAAAAGCCCCTTTTGCAGTATTTGCCCCCTTTTGGGGATGCTTTCTCTTTTCTACCTTTTCTTCCTTCTCTCTTTTTCTTTTATTATAGTGTTATTATTTATATATATTATTATTATTATTATTATTTTATATAAGGTGTACCTGTAGTGAAAACAGAGCTTGTAGATGCTTTTACAAATGTACTTTAAGTTTAAAAGTAAGTTGTACCATGTAACAATGTTAGCAAGGGCAGGAATCTCTGTATGGAGCAGGGCCCTGAATGAATAATGGTTGATTGTGTAACATAGTAGCTAGTCTGGATAAGCAAGTTAACAAGCAGCAATTAACATCTACAAAACTGCAGACCAGGAAGAGGAAAGAATCAATACAGAGCCAGGAACTCTCTGAAACTTCGCTGTTAAAGATATGGAAGCCCTGGTTTGAATTAATCAATGCTAGACACAGACCCTTAGGGCTGCAATACCCCAATCAACCACTTTCACAGCTCTATTCATCATGGCAGTGAATCAAATAAAAAATAATCAACGGACTCCCAAGACTGCACATACCTGCGGACGTGACCTCTGAGGCTGACAGCTGCCATCCAGCAGCTACCAAAAGGGACATCCCTCGAGGTCAATGACCCCTGGACTGGTTAAGCCCGAGAACTGGGGAGTCAAAGTCTGCCAGAGAGGGATAAAAAGGCAGCGAAGAATGACCCCCACAATGGTGCTCTCTTTGACCTCACCAGCACCCTGCCTGTCTAGCCTGAAGGACCAGCCAGCAACCCCCTTCTAAAGCAACATCGCACTGAAGGAAGCCTCGACTAGCCTTTGATGGCGGACTCCAGCACTTGGGGATAGGTATATCTTGACACTGGTGCTTAGTGTTAGCTACTGTGAATGTGTGTGCGCGTGAATGTGTTTGTATTTGAGGAGATCAGCACCAAGGTTTATGGTCTGACTTTTGCATCCATCTAATAAACTAGAATTTTATGATGATCCTGTGAGTTGGTCCTTTATAGCTAACACTGCCACACCACAAGATTCTTTTAAGGGTGCTACTGTGTTCAAGATGGTAAGCACTGTAAGAAAGGAATTAATTTTTTAGTGGGAGCTACTAAATTCCAGAAAGTTATGAATGGGTGCCTTGAAACTTCAAAAGCTGAGAACCACTGGTTTACAGGGATATGAATCTTCCTAAATATGCTGTTGTGGAACCCTAGCTGTGTGGGGGGCTTATAAGGGAAGTTATGAAATCTTTGTCTTTTATAGATTGTTTGCTGAAATGTTATATACACACAGGAGGTATGAAATCCAGCAATCAGCACTCACTTCACTCCCAATAACCCAACCACCCACTCGCCTATCTGATCTCCAGTCCACCTACTACACTACTAGAAGTAAACAGAGCAGAACAGAATAGTCATTGGAGGGGCATACCCAGCTGTTCTGACAATTAAGACTAGTAAGATGTAAAGGCAAAGGGACATTTTCTTCATCTGTATTCTTTTCGTAAATCTTAATTCAAAAATCATAGATTCATAGATGCTAGGGTCAGGAGTGACCTCAACAGATCATCAAGTCCAACCCCCTGCCTGGGCAGGAAAGAGTGCTGGGGTCAGATGACCCCAGCCAGATGTCTATCTTCAGAGCTTTGAAGTTGTGCCTTCCAATGAATCCTTGAAGCTTACTGTATTTAATAGCATGCAGTGGAACCTACCCATTTAAGCCAAGTTGCTCACTGCTTTAGATATGGGGGCTAACAGTCACAACTCACTCAAGGCTCCCTGTCATGAGTTATACTTATTATCACATCCATCAATAAAGCCAACTTGCTCCCCCCATAAAATCATTAACAAATACTGTTATACTTAAAATAACTATCTTGTTAGAAAACAATCTCCCACCTTTTCAGCTTCTCATTAACTTTGTTAAATTCTTTTTGGACTGAAATTTTACATGTTTGGTTTCAACCCAGAGGGATTGGTGGGTTGTTTATATGGAGAATTTCAGCTCAATCTGTTCAGCAGTTTTGAGTTCTGCATGTATAAAAACAAACCACTTGCCCCATATGTTCTGTTCAGAAATTCTGCATACATATAAAACCCACAGTGACTAAACCTTGTTTTACAGATATATGTTTGAAGACAACTGTATAGCCACTTTGATCTTAAGAGTTTTGAGCTGCTTTACTGCAGAACATTTTGGCTTAGAACATTGATGACACCTGTCTGCAGTTGGTTCTGCTATGAGGTTTTTCTGTTCAACTTATCTGAATTTGAAGAGCCTATTTGAAAGCTGTAGCTGTTGTGAAGTGTTTAACATTACAAAAATTATAGAAGTCCTCTATATTGAACAAATAGCATTCTGTTCCACTATATTGTTCCCTCAAAAAGAACCAAAAAGTTATAGTCCACTTGTAGATGGGGTTTACCCACAATCAGAACAATGAAGTACTACTGTGCAGAGCAGATGACCCATTAAAAGCTAATCATTGCATCAAGGATGCTGCCATTTGTTCTGTCATTGGGGGGGGGCAGGGAATGATCCAGTCATTCCATTACAGAAAAGAAGGCTTGGGAGGAACCTTAGAAGATCATCTGCTCAAACTCCCTGATCAAGACAGGATCATCCCTCTTCTAAACTGTCCTAAACCAGCGCATGCCTAACCCTCTCTTAAAATGGAAATGCTACAGCCTATCTACAACCTATTACAGTCACCCTCATAGTAAGAAAGTTCTTCCTGATACCTGATCTAAATGTCCTTGTTGACCATTCCTCCTTACCCCATGGTACAGAAAATAGTTTATTGACATCTTTGCTATAAACACCCTTTAAATTCCTGCCCTCCACCCTTCAGTATTTTCTTCTCCACACTAAATCCCAGTTCTTCTTTTTCTTGCAAATAATGTTTCCCAGATCTCTAATAATTGTTGTTTCCTTTCATAGTTTCATAATTGGTAGGGCTGGAAGGGACCTGAGCAGATCATCAAGTCCGAACCCCTGCCATGGCAGGAAAAAGTACTGGGGTCAAATGATCCCAGCAAAGTGTTTGTCTAGCCTTGTCTTAAAGATCCCCAGGGTAGGAGCCAAAACCACTTCGCTTGGAAGTTGGTACCAGATCCTAGCCGCCCTGACAGTGAAGTAGTGCCTCCTGATGTCTAATCTAAATCTACCCTTTGCCAGCTTGTGACCATTATTTCTAGTCACTCCTGGTAGTGCTCGGGGGAACAGGGACTCCCCCAGTGACTGCTGGTCTCCTCTGACTAGTTTGTAACAGGCCACTAGATCCCCCCTCAGCCTTCTCTT
>NW_017728886.1:220183078-220184839 GCF_001723895.1 Crocodylus porosus | reverse complement strand
TCCTCATAGGGCCTGCCCTGCTGCCCCCTCATCATGCGAGTGGCCCTCCTCTGGACCCTCTCCATGTTGTCCACATCCCTCCTGAAGTGTGGCGCCCAGAACTGGATGCAATACTCCAACTGAGGCCCGACCAGTGTCACTTAGAGGGGGAGGAGCACCTCCTTGGACCTGCTTGAGATTCATCTGTGGATGCAGGACAAAATATGGTTGGCCTTCCTGACAGTGTCCCCACGCTGCCGGCCCATGTTCATTTTGGCATCAATAATGACTCCAAGATTCTTTTCTGCCTCTGCACTAACAAGAACGGAGTTCTCCAGCCTGTAGGTATGGTGCTGGTTCTTCCTCCCCAGGTGCAGCACCTTGGACTTGTCAGTATTAAAACCCACCCTGTTCTCATCCGTCCACCCCTGTAACCTGTCTAGGTCCGACTGCAGCCTAGTCCTCCTTTCTGTCATGTCCACATCCCCCCACATCTTAGTGTCATCTGCCAATTTGAACAGGGTGCTTTTTACCCCCTTGTCCAAGTCACTGACGAAGATGTTGAACAATGCAGGCCCGAGGACCCAGGCCTGGGTGACCCCACTGCCCACATCCCTCCAGGTTAAAAATGACCCATCCACCACCACTCTCTGGGTGAGGTCCTGCAGCCAGTTAGCAACTGATTTAACTGTATAGGTGTCGACACCACAGTCCCCTAGATTTTAATGAGAACAGGGTGAGAGACAGTGTCAAAGGCCTTCCTAAAGTCCAGAAATACTACATCCACTGCTACCTCTGCATCTAAGGATTTTGTGACCTGGTCATAGAAGGCCACCAGGTTGGTCTGACCAGACTTGCCTCTAATGAACCCGTGTTGGTTGCCCCTAAGCATAACCTCCCCCACTGTCCCCTCACGGACATGCGCCAGGATAATTCTCTCAAAAAGTTTACCCAGGATCGAGGTAAAACTAACTGGCCTATAGTTTCCTGGGTCCTCCTTCCTCCTTTTGAAAATGGGAACCACACTGGCCCTTTTCCAGTCCTCTGACACCACATCAGAGTACCACAAGTGCTCATAAAGCCGTGCCAGGGGTCCCACAAGGACCTCTGTTAATTCCCTCAGCACTCTGGGGTGGAGATTGTCAGGACCAGCTGATTTAAATACATCCAGTCCCTCCAGAAGTTCCCTGACTAGATCCTCACTGACCCTTGGCCTAGGTGCACCTCCCCTGGGGCCTGAGTGGGGAGGCTGATCCGGTCCCTACTCAGGAAAATGGAGTCAAAGGAATTGTTAAATAGGTTACCTTTGTTGTCTGGTGTGATGACCAGATTTCCTAGCATGTCTTGCAGAGGCCCCACATTACCCAGTACCTTCTTTTTGTCCCCTATGTATTTAAAACAGGACTTTTTGTTGTCCTTGATCTGGGTAGCTAGTCCCAGTTCCATCTCCGTCTTGGCCTTCCTGAGTGCCCCCCTGCAGCCCCAAGCAACTGCAGGGGGGCAGTCAGTATAGTCCTCCCTGGTGATGGCCCCTCCCTTCCATTAGGTGTATTCCTCCCGTTTAGCTAGGAAAGGTTCCCGGATGCTTTTGGTGAGCCATGGGGGCCTTTGCGCCCTCTTGCCCCCTTTTATCCATGTTGGGATTACCTCCCTTTGGGCTTGGAGGATCATCTCCTTAAGGAACGACCACTCTCCTTGGACACCTGGCTCCCCTCCCTCCGGGACCTCAGTGCCTCCCCGACTATTCTCCTTACCTCATTGAAGTCCACCCTCCTGAAGTCC
>NW_017728886.1:220181508-220182978 GCF_001723895.1 Crocodylus porosus | reverse complement strand
GTCCCTTCCAGCCCTAATGTCTATGAAATCTATGAAATCTTAAAGTCCTTTCACCTGGCGTATAATTCCTTAGCTTATTAGTGAGAACATCCTGGGAAACAGTGTTGAAATCTTGCTGAAAAAATTTTTAAAAAAAATTAAAAAAAAATCAAGAAATATCAAGTCCTGTGCTCTCATCCATCCAGAGAGCTTTTGTCATGACCCTTGTTGGTTGTTAAGGGTGTTATGCAGGGCTTATCTGTTCCATGCAACAGTGGCCCTTAGGAATACTGCCTAGGACCATCTCCTCCAACATGGTCATATCAGGGCAGATTCAGGTCAGGGAAGGGAAGATAAGAATGGGTAGGTGATCCAGATCACTACCACTCAGCAGTTCCCAGAAATGGTCCTGGTTTGTTCTACTGAAGTAAGGCAAGCTTTAATTCTTCACCATGAAGCCAAGAGCTCAGAAGCCTGGAGGGCCCTGTATCATGTTGGGGCTTCTGGAATCCTGGTCCCACTGGAAGGAGGAGAGAATGCATGGATTCCCCACATGGCAGGTCCACATGGCAGGTAACCACTTGAGCAATAAAGAGCCAGCGAACATCCTACAAGGTGAGCTGGTGGGAAATCCTGCAGAGTTCTGTTGTAATCCTGCTTGTATTTCAACAGTGAAACATTTTGGAATGTTTCACTTGGAAAACACGTTGTCCAAGTTTGTCAGTGACACCAAGATGTGGGGAGAGGTAGGCAAGCTCGAAGGGAGAGAAAGGCTGCAATTAGATGTAGACAGACTACAGAAGTGGGCAGATGGCAATAGGATGGGCTTCAATGTAAATGCAGGGTGCTGCACTTGGGTAGAAGGAATCCACAGCATACATACAAGCTGCGGAGCTCCCCTCTTGTGAGCACAGAGGTGGAAAGTGATCTTGGAGTCTTATTGACTCCAAGATGAACATGAGTCGCCAATGCCAGACCGCAGCCAGCAAAGCCAACCTCACCTTGTTATGCATCCAAAGATGCATCTCAAGCCAGTCCAGAGAGATGATACTCCCCCTCGACGTGACATTGGTCTGGCCTCAATTGGAGTACTGCGTCCAGTTCTGGGCACCACATTTTAAGAAGGACGTGGCCAGCCTGGAGAGGGTTCAGAGGAGGACCACCCACCTGGTTGGAGGGCAACAGGGCAGGCCCCCAGAGGAGAGGCTGGGGGACCTTAACCTGTTCAGCCTCAGCAAGCGGAAGCTGAGCGGGGATTTGGTGGCTGCCTACAAACTCGTTAGGGGAGATCAGCAAATAGGACGGGTCCTAATCCCTCCAGCAGCATCTGTGGTGACAAGGAACAATGGCCAGAAGCTGCTGGAGAATAGGTTCAGGTTAGAGATTAGGAGGCACTATTTCACTGTTAGGGTGGCTAGGATCTGGAACCAACTTCTTAGGGAAGTGGTCCTCGCTCCTATCTTGGGTAAATTCAAAAAGAGGTTGGATGAA
>NW_017728886.1:220178162-220181408 GCF_001723895.1 Crocodylus porosus | reverse complement strand
GGGGGTCAGACTAGATTAGCTATTCAGGTCCCTTCTGACCCCTAACTACTATGAAACTATGAATCAAGAAATTAGCATTTTCCAACAAAACAATTCTCAGAAGCTTACCACCCAGCCATTCACTTTCTCCTTCTCCACATACCCACCACATTCTCAAATTAGGAAAATTTGTATTTCAAACCCCCTAAAAACCAGGGCTATCTAAAACCAGGGAGGTTGGGCTGTATGTGTCAATGAAATCTGAAACCAAACCTGCAGTGCAAGTCTGGGCCTGTTTGCATTTAACCCTGAAAACAGTTTCCATCTAACTAAAAATATCTTCCTGATACGTATTGCCATGGAATTTCAGGCTGAAGGCAACGTGGTGAGTCTTGAGGGGAAAATATCTTTCTTCTAGAAAAACAGATATTTTTTGGGGGGGGGTGTTTGTCCAGTGTTTTTAGCATATTTAACTCTGTAGGTCCTGCTCTTGGTTATTTGATTTGCCAGGGCATTAGCAGCACAAGAACTTTATCTATAGTTATTGACTTACATTCAAGGAAAAAAGCTGTTTTGCCTAAAATTAAATCTGTAAATAAGAGTTGATTTATATACAAAATCAACTTATAAATGTAATATTATACTGTCAAGACACTGGACTTCCAGGACTGATCAAGGATTCCTCTACAATGGCTCCCCAAGTTATAGTGAGATTTTATATCTAGCAGATAGAGGCTTAATAACTTCCAGCCACTGAGTTTTAGAGTTTACACTAGAATTAAGTGCTAGTTTTAAGTCACGTATCCAGGTTGTAGCCATATTGGTCTAAAGGCAAAAGGAATCAGAACTTGTGATAGAGGTGATATATTTTATTAGACCAACTAGATTTTTGCAAAAAAAATTAAAGATTTTCTTTTGCAAAAATCTAGTTGGTCTAATAAAAGATATCACCTCTATCACAAGTTCTGATTCTAGTTTTCAGTCATAATATTCAATTAAGTCAAGGTAATTGCAGGCTGAAAAAAAAAGAGGAAGTATTTTTTTTTTACATAGTACTTAGTTAACTTGTAGAACTTGTTGCCACAGAAGGTTACAGCCAGATAGTATTACCTGGTCAAAAAAAGATTAGAACAATTTATGAAAGATAGGTCTTTTGGGAGCTATTAAAGAGAAAAGTCAGAGATGTATCCTCCAATGCATGGTTGATGCCACAGAAAATATTACAGGGGATGGACCACTCTCAACATACCCTGTGCATGTACTGTCTCTCTGAAGCATCCACTACTTGTTAAAAGTAGGGCCTGCCTCAAGTATTTTGTATTCTAAAAAAGCTCAGAGTGTGACACAAGCCCCTGCTGGGGACAAGCAAACACCAATCTTATCCAAAACCTGAAAAGAAACAACAGATCAATAGGGTGGGCTTACTGTCTGTGGCCAAGGAGCACAGACAGTACAAATCATGAGTGACCACTGCGTTGGCATTAACCTAAATGTTTACAACCAAAGGGGGCAGGAAAAAAAAAACAGGGGGGCACCGATAAAGATTTTTTGGGCCAATACTGATGGCCGATTACTAACAAGCCACACTGGCCAATATCGATACGATTTCCAATATGCAGCTGGGCAGCTTAGAGAGCAGCATCTGGCTGGTAAGTCTGTTGGGGGAGAAGAGGCGGGGGCAGACTGAGGTCCCCATAGTGAGGGAAAAAGTGGGGCTGGGGCAGGGGTAGGGGCAGATGCTGCACAGCTAGGGTTGGGCGGAGCACAGGATGGAACTGTGGACAGCTCATCTGTGGGGTGGTTCCTGCCACTGCACGCACCCTGAGGGAGGCATGGGGGAAATGTGCCCTCTGGATCTGTGTGTGGGGCAAGGGTGGACTGCTGCTGCATGCTCAGGACTGAGGGCAGCACCAAGCTCTTCTCAGTGGGGGGATTGGGCCAGGGCTGTGCGTTGGTTAGTGTCGGCAGTGCTGGGAGAGGGAGCTACAGTAGGGCTATTGTAAATTTTTAGGGTGGCTATAGCCCACCCTGTAGCCCACCCCCCAGCACTGCCCCAAGCGCAGCCCCAGCCCAGCCTCCCTGCTAGGAAGAGCCAGTGCCACCCCCAGCCCCTAGCACAAAGCGGCAGCCCACTCCCACCCTACACAAAGTTCCAGGGAGCACGTTGTCCATACCTACCCTGGAGTGCCCAAAGCAGCAGAAGCCACTCCCCCATCCCAGATAAGCCTGCGGCTCCATCCCATGCCCCACCCTGGCCTGGCTGTGCAGCGCCTGCCCCTGCCCCACTCCCCCACATCATTATGGGGGCCTCGATCTGCTTCCCCACGCCCCTTCCTCCCCCATGCCCCTTCCCCTGAACTTACCAGCTGGATGCTGCTCTCCAAGCTGCCAGGCTGCACTCCTTGCCACATGCGTGCTGCAGCTGTGCCCATGCATGTAGCATTTATTGGCAACATTATTGGTGACATCAGCCAAAAAAAGCCAATTGCTGATAACATCAATTTTCCTTTTATCTGTGCCAATAATGATATGGACCAATGCATCCGTGCACCTCTAAACACCCCTGCAAAAAACAGGGTCTCATCTTACTACCTGTCTAGTCTTCTGACTGAAATGGCAGGTGAACCCACCAAATGACAGTCAAGGCCAGAATGACCTTATGATTCTGAATACAAAAGGACATCAATGCCTTCTTGTACTGGGGCCACTGTAAACAGGGTCAGTCCTGCTCACCAGGTTCTCAGGCTTTTGTGATTTATGTTGCCTGCCAACAGATCCAAAGGATCAAAGTAGCAGTTGCATATTCATACAATATGGAGGCTTTCCAGCCTTTGCCCTTAGGCTACTGACAGGCATGAGCATGACCTGTGGGAAACAAAAATGTATAATATGACAGTTCTCCTTGATTTGGATTCTTCCTTTTCAGCTTGCTACCTGTGTAGTCTTCTGGCTGAGCCCTCGGGTAACTGCATTGATATAAGACTATAAGAGTGTACTTTATAGTTTGTTTTACTGTTTCCAGTCTTTGTTTGTCTCAGCCTGGAACCTGGCCCAAGACCACATTTTAATTAGGCACAAAATTAAGAGCGCCTTATTTACTGCCCTCAGTTATCTTTCCTCATGAACAAAGTTGGTGAACCTCCTTCGGCGGGCTTTAAACTAGGCTCGTCGGGGGAGGGGGAAGATGAGGGCAGAGGAGACGATGAACTACCAGGCCCAGCAACAGCCAGCGAGCCCAGACCAATGGTCAAAAGGGAGAAACAGGTA
>NW_017728886.1:220143974-220145185 GCF_001723895.1 Crocodylus porosus | reverse complement strand
ACGGTCACAAGCTGGCAGAGGGTAGGTTTAGGTTAGATATCAGAAGGTGCTACTTCACAGTCAGGGCGGCTAGGGTCTGGAACTAGCTTCCAAGAGAAGTGGTGGAGGCTCCTACCCTGGGGGTGTTTAAGAGGAGGTTAGATGAACACCTTGCTGTGGTCATTTGACCCCAGTACTCTTTCCTGCCGTGGCAGGGAGTTGGACTAGATGATCTGCTCAGGTCCCTTCCGACCCTACAAACTATGAAACTAAGTATATTTTCTGACTAGCTAATAAGGTCTTTGAATACATTATTTGAGACATAGTGTTGAAATAAACCAAATAATGAGAGTCCTGATTGCTTTCTCTTTCTCTGTCTGCTTGGAGCTGCTTTTTCTCTGAGGTTGAAAAGCTTTTGGCAACTTGGTAAGTCTTGTAAGCATATTCCAAAGATGTCTAAGCTTTGGCTTGTCATCTTGTCCACTAGTTTACTCCAAAGTCTAGCATGCTTGAACAAAACTCTGTTTTTCCCTAGCACTACTGAATGCAATCCTAGGCTTTTTTGTTGAATTATCCCTGAAGAGGATAGATTTGGTCTCTGCAGTAGCTGGCACCTGGCGTCACAACAGTCTCTTTTTTTTTTTTTTTTAATCTACAGGGATTTTTACATTTCACTTGCTTTCAGTATACAGTCAGAGAATAGTATGAGGTGTTGGGAGCTTCATATTCTATGAAAATTAGAGTTTGTGATTTCCATTTTGTCCTCAGCTATTATGAACTGTAACAGTTCCATTGTTGAGGTGAAAAATGCATGGATCCCTGTCCCAAATCCTGCAAGAGAAAGGAGTTGTAGGTTGGGAGAGGCTTTTTCTGCCAGTTGATATCAACTGGAATCTGGAACAGATTTGGTAGTGGTGTGTAGAGATCTTTACAAAACGTGAAAAGTCTTGTTTAGTGAAGTTCCCAGGGTTGCTAGTTTTATCAGAACTAGTTCATTCCTATGTATGCGAGAACAAAATATCTTCACTAGGGGTGCACCGATAGACATTTTGGGGGCTGATGCCAATAGCTGATAATTAAGGAGGCATATTGGCCAATACAGCTGCCATCAGTTGGTAAGTCCCTTGTCAGGGAAGGGGAGTGAGGAAGGAAGGGAAGGGGCATAGGGAGGCAGATCAACAACCCCCATGGTGAGGGAGGGGCAGGGGCAGGTGCTGTTCAGCCAGGGCGGG
>NW_017728886.1:220136914-220143874 GCF_001723895.1 Crocodylus porosus | reverse complement strand
TGGCTCTTGGGGTGGGGACAGTTCCCACTGCTGTTTGTACCCTGGGAGGGTGGGGGCAGGGGAGTGTGTGCCCCTGGATCTGCATGGCACGGCATGGGCTGGAGCTGCAGGGTGGAGCCAGCATTGCGCAGTGTTTTTCTCTGCGGGGGCTGGGCTCAGAGTGGGCTCCAGTGGTGCTGGGAGGAGGCTGTAGCCACCCTAAATTTCAGTGCAGTTCCACTCCCAGCCCTGCACTGCTGCCTGGGTGAAGGTGGGTCGTTCAGCCAGGGTTGTGCCGGGCGGCTGCGTGGGGCTGGAAGTGGAGCTGTGGTGAAATTTGGGGTGGCTGCAGCCTCCTCCCAGTGCCACCGGAGCCCGCTCTGATCCCAGCCCCCAGTGAGAAGAGCCCCACGCAGTGCTGGCTCCGGTTCCGCCCTGCAGCTGCAGCCTGTGCCACACTATGCAGAGCCTGGGGCACATGCTGACCCTGCTCTCCCGGGGTGTATACAGTGGCAGGAGCCACTCCCCTCTCCACAAGCTGTGCCTCTGTCCTGCACTCCCCCCTACCCTGACTGGGTAGCACCTGCCCCTACCTCCCCCCTCACTGCAGGGGGTGTTGATTTGCAACCTCCCCCATGCCCCTTCCCTCTCCCTCCCCTTCTACAGAGGCAAAACTTCCTACCTGCCACAGTCCAAGGATTATTCATAGGGTATCAATATCTCCCAACATCTTAATTACCATATGATCTTGCTTTCTCCCCAGGAAATCTCTGGGGAGCCAGGTGGGGCTCAAAGTCCAGATGTTCAGGTGGACAAAGAAATTAGGAAGAGTCCAGAGCTAAGGACTCTTTTCTGAGCATGCCCTGCTGTCTTTTGATCCTATGAGGAAGGGGCTGTCAGTCTGACCATCTAGAATGGTCTTCATTGCCACACACGCATTTCAGCCCTGGGACACCTTTTCCCTTGTGCAGTTCTGGGCTAACGTTTCAGAACGCTGCAACCTTCTCTAGTGCCAGCCAAGTGACCTGCAGCTCTGCTCCTATCTCTGCCTCTCCTCACGTGGATGGGAGGTAGGGGGGAGGGGCGAGTGGAACAGAAAGGGTGGGAGAGTCAGGGGTTCCCCAGATCTACCACTGGGAGTCTGACACTTCAGGTCCAATTGCTCTGACTCTCCCTTCTCTCTCCCAGCCAAGGAGAGAGATGCATGGGACTGGAGCTAAAGGGTCTGGCTCTGGCAGCGGCTGGGGTGCCAGGTGTCTGGCGGGAGGGGCAGTAGAGGGTCTGGCTGGGATCCCAGCAGGGCTACCCAGCAGCACCCTGGGACCGGGAGTGTGATCTGACAGCTGGAGAGCAGGCAAGCCGTCATCTACCTGCTCTGCCTCCCTAACTTGTCCAGGTGTAACAAAAAAGTGAAACTCTCCAAAATTGCACTTCATTTCATAAGATGCTATTTGGGAGTGGGAGAACATACCTGTTATCTGCATGCACTTTAAAACCAAACCATTTTATTTAGGCCAGAGTTTTAAAATACACAGTGAAAAACATTATGGGCAACCCAGCTGCTAGGAAGTTAAGTGTAGGGATAGTAACAAATTTGAAATGTGCTGCATGTCTCTGAACAGTTACACCAAGTGGTACAGTCTCAGTGGTATTGGAACAGGAAGTTTGCAGTTCCCTTTACTCCTTGGTTACACAGGAGTTTACAGGAAGCATCTTCCCATTCTAAGAGTTTAGAGAACTTTTCATTTTTTCCTTATGGAATCACAGTCCCCTTACCAACAGACGGGTGGACTGCTTCAGCCAACCTCCCAAAACATGAATTTTCCCTCCTAATCCTCTCCCATCAATTAAAAAAACAACCTTCCCTTCATATCAAGGCCACACGTTAATATTTTATTTGCTTGGCACACCTTTATTTCATCTCTCCACATCAGCCTTTTCAGAAGCTGCTGTAAATAAGTTTACAAGCCCACTGAAAGTATGAGAAATTTAAGAATTAATTTATTAAAAAAATAATGTTTTGCATCTGCCCACATGCTGTGAGGGGAGCAGGATGGGGAGTGAAACCAAAGGCTTGCTACTGTGGTTGGTATTTCAGGATAGGGGAAATCCTAAAGAATGTTAGTTTATTGGAAACAGCTTGTTAAAAGAAGGAGCAATTTTTCTAGGCCTGTGATAGAAAACTGTATTCTACATGGAGGAGATATTTGTCAGCTGAGTCAACAGCAAATCAGTGAAAGGACTGTGGGGGAGGAGGTGCTGTAAAGGACAGGGGTGACTGTGGGCAGTTTGTCTGGTCCAGAAATCTTGCAAACTGTCTTGAGTTTCTCTTGTATGAAAAATTTTAGACCATGACAAACCAGGATTTGGGCTAACATTAACAGGATGGTGGAGTAGGACAAAGAAGCTTGCTAGCAACAGAGCTGCCTGTGCCTTCCCTGACTCCATGCCAACAGCATGCTGCAAATAGAGAGCACTAGAAAGCCAAGTACTACTGTCAGCAAGTGATTTTTGTCACTTGGTATAGTCGCTGAGACGTCTAATGCAGACTGTCTGGCATAATATTGTAATGCTAATATTGATGTAGTTGTATGAGAGTATACCAGAGTGACTGAATTATAACAGGAATAATATATGGAAATAAGCACTCATGCTGGCTAAGCCTGTAATCCCAGACCTAATTTCTGCCTCTGCCCATCAGTTCAAGAACACGCAGAATAAATCACTAGTTACATATTTTAACATCCCCGCCAGCCTTTTGGAATCCATCTTGGAACACATGGTGAGGGTGGAGAAAGCGGGGAAGGGACAAAGAGATGTCATGACTTCTTTTGCTAGCTGAAGCCAAGGCCATCCTATAGCATGTTGTCTCCTCCATAATTGTAATGGGAAGCACTCCCACTTATGCTGCAAGTCCTTCACTAATCATAATAAAGTTAACAATGGCTTCTTCCTTGACTAATGTTCTGGCCTTACAACCACTTCCTTTCTAGTTCATTCTCAGGAATATGAGTCTAGTATAAACCCCAGCCCCTCTGGTTACATGGCCAGTTCCAAGGTCTGTTGTTGCTCTTCTCTTTTGTGGTAGACACCCTTTTGTTTCTTCTCTGACATCAGATAATTATCCAGTCAGAGGAGTGTATCTGCTTAAATCCTAGCAAGTGAGTAAGTAAAGAAAATGCAGGCTCAGAAAATTGTGGGATGGCAGTTGACTATCAAAATCCAGGTTTTCTGTGACCTAGGCTTCAGCTGCATCCATGCTGTGTGGTACCGGATGCTTCTCTTTTTTATGTTGATATTCTAGTTATGTTTTAAGTTGTTTTGTTCTCTTGTCATTCTCCTGTTTCATAAGTTGTTCTGTTTTCTTATGATAAGCCACCCTGAGTCTTTGTTGGGAAGGTGAGCCTATAAATCGAATAAACAGATAAGTGGGCTCTAACCTATATCCAGATATTGGAATGTTCAAAGCATATATACCAGGTTAATCGTTCTGTGGATGGATGGTTTGGACTAAAACCTTGGTAAGAGCCCAGCGTAACTCTGCCGTGATAACGTGCTTTCTGTCTTGTAGCTAAGAGAAAAACCTGGGGCAGTGGGGCTGGCACAAATATGATGCCAAGTTTTGTGTATCCTTTTTTTCTCTTTCAGTAGAATTCCACTTTTCCCTTTTGGTCCTGATTTCCAACTTTCTCTGTGAAGCACAGCACAAACAAAATACTTTTGTTCAGTTGAAACTTTCAAATGTAGTGTTCAGACCAGCAGTGTAACAGGAAGTCTGAGTGCCCTGGGTGGCAGTGGTGCACTAGGAAGGATCACTGGCTGTGCTCCAGCAGCCGGTCCAGCAGTGCAGCTGCTGGTATTTATGTACTCCCTGCAGGGTCGGTACCCAGGGCTGGTACTATGGGTACCCCCCTTTCATTATGATACTGATTCAGACTTTAGCAAAATAAACTCATGTTTTCCTGTTGATTGGTAATATGCTATTTCCTTCAGTTTTCATGTCTACTTTCTAACACATTTGTATAAACAAATATGTTCTAAGACCACAATTTTCTAAATACAAGGTATTTATTTCTGTGAATAGAATTTTAGCTAAGTGATTGGTATGAAACTGTGATGGAAACTTGTATGGAAAGCTCCAGATATTCAGTTAGGGTTGAACACCCAAATTTGAATCATCAAGGAAAACTGGAGTATTCCTGCTAAAGATTTCTGCTGCTTTATCATTTATAATCAAAATGTATAATTTGTGTTTTGTCCTGGACATGTATCACACTGTGCTGTACAAACAGAACAAAAAGATGGTACATGCCCTAACAAGTTTACAATAAAAAATGTTTAGAATAGAAAAAGGGGGATAATACTGAGCAGCAATGGTCTTAACACTTCAGCAGCCCAGCTACTGTTTAGTCATTTATAGGCCAAAAAACTGAACTTAAGCTTTGGGTGAAATTTTGGCTCCATTTAAGTTCATTAAAAAAAATCAGTAGAATCAGGGTTTCATTCCTGTGGTTTTTTTCCCCAGGCATTATACATATCTTACAATGAAGAAGCACAGGAATGATATGCATAGTTTTATAGTGGCTTTATGGTTGTTAATAGGTACCTGCTATTCTTACTATAGAATAAAGTAAGATTGAGACACTGACTCCTTGGTCTTTATATGTTAGTTTGTTTATGGTCAAAGTCGTATTAAAACTTTAAGGGATCTATCTTTCTAGACTGTGGGACTTTGTGTCAAGAGTTAGATATGTTCTATAGATTCTATGACACATTTTCCTAATACATGAAGCACTGAGTGCATTTATGTAAGGATCCTTAACAGTGTATGTACGGTATAGTGGAAAGATGTCATAGTCATAATATTTCCATAGTAGTTTATTTTTAAAGTGCTTAATACTTCAGTCATTTAAATAATACCAACCATGATAAAATAAGGGAGATGCTTGTGTTGGTGTTTCATGTAATTTTGTTTATTTGTGTAAATGATGCAGTGGATTACATGTAAACATTGACTGCACATTTATTAGCTTAGCTCTTGCATACTGTTGCTTTAAGCAGTAGCTCATTGCAGAACAGATCACACAAGCATTTCACTTTTTTCAGTACTGATGAACAATGTGTAATTTGATCACTTTCACCATTTTGGCAACTTGCCCAACTTTCTAACTGGGAATAATAATGTTTTGTAATGACATTTGTCTCATTATATTAAAAGTATGTGTGTAGGTGGTATATGTTGTTTGACAATAAAACTAATGAAGACAGGAAATTGAAATATTGTATGTCAAGTTCTGTTGCTTGAACTTTAAAAAAAAATATTTATCTTTACTGTCATGAAATTTATCAAAAGAAAAACCAGTAGTGAAATCTTGATTCATGAAATCTTGATCCTTCACCCTAGTGAAAAAGCTTGTATTGACTTTAGAGCCAGATGTACACTTGAAAATTTTGAAGAAGTTTTAACATTTGACAGTTCCAAAAAGAAATGGATGCAGAATTATAGAAAAAAGTATGTAATTAGGAGCTGAAATATGTAACTTTATAGACAAATCATTTCATAGTCATTCATGAAGAATTTTTAACATAGTTACAAAAAGTTTGCTGGAACTTTTGATAGGCAGTTCTGTTATGACATACAATCATAATATTGAAGGTGATGTTGGATGGTTAGTTAGGGGATTATCTGCTTTAGCAAATACACTGTGGTTTATTTCTCAGCTTCACTTGCACAGTGATATAGTATAGTGGTACTCAACCTTTTACCTGCCAGGGCCCATTTGCAAAGATCAATGGCCTGTCCCAACCAACATCCCTCTGGGCCTCCTAGTGCCTGACCCTCAGTACCCTGCCACCCCAGGCCATGCTGGTGTCCCTCATTCCTGATCCACAGTCCCCTCTTCCCCCTAGCCATGCTGAAGGGAGCCCCCAGCTGCCCCTGTTCCGCTCAGGCCAGAGCACAGTGGCTGAAGTGGCTCCAGCTTATGTGGGTGGAAGTGACCCTGGCATGGGCTGGAGGGAAGAGGAGGAGAGGCCTGTGGCATCTTCCTGCCCTAGGCTGGGGGTGCCGTGTTGTGCCAGGCAAACCTGGTTATGGCCCCTGCTGCTCCTGGAACAGCATCTCCCAGCCACCCCATCCTCACAAGCACGGGCACTGGTGCCTGTGCTGCCAGCCCGGCCACACAGCTCTCTCTCATCCCCTTTCCCTGCTGACAGGAGCAGGCATGGTACTTGCTTTACCCTTAGTCTAGATCAGTGGACTATTTGATGTCCGCTGTATCACAGCAAAGCCGCTGGGAGCTGTGGGTTGCCGGCAGTCAGCAGCCATGTTTGTCAATGTCTTCCGGGTCCCATGTGGGGGCCCGGAAACGGTCCAATGTTGTGCCCCAACTGGGCAGATCCTGGCTGGTTGTCCTTGTCGTTGCACAACGGCGTTTGGCATTGGCGACAAGCACCACAGTAACATCAACTAAAACGGTCTGGATCGGGGGTTTCTGTTGGCATCTGGCGCTCGGTGTTGTGTTGGCAGTTCTTTAAAAGGCTAAAAGCTTAAAAGCATAAAAAGTAGTGGATTTCAACTGTTTTAGATTCAAAGCACTCTTTGTTGGACTCTAGGCACTCTTATTAGACTCAAGACATCCCTTGGAAAATGCCAGATCTTAGCTTTCGCTTGTTTCATAGTTTCTAGGGTCGGCAGGGACCTGAGCAGATCATCTAGTCCGACTCCCTGCCATGGCAGGAAAGAATACTGGGGTCAAACGACCCCAGCAAGGTGTTCATCCAACCTCCTCTTAAACACCCCCAGGGTAGGAGCCAGCACCACCTTTCTTGGAAGTTGGTTCCAGACCCTAGCCGCCCTGACCATGAAGTAGCGCCTCCTAATATCTAACCTAAACCTCCCGTCTGCCAGCTTGTGACCGTTATTCCTGGTCGTTCCTGGCAGTGCTCGAGGGAACAGTGACTCCCCCAGTGCCTGCTGGT
>NW_017728886.1:220134872-220136814 GCF_001723895.1 Crocodylus porosus | reverse complement strand
CTATCCTCCTTAGCTCGCTGAAGTTTGCCCTCCTCAAATCTAGGGCCGCTGCCTTACTGCATGCCTTTGCTACCTTGCACTGGATGGTGAATTCCAGCAGGCGATGATCGCTGTCGTCCATTGTTTTTTGACTATGGAAAAATAGTCGTTTTTCTGTTGCAGATAACTCAAAAAGGCCACAACAGATTAGAACAGGGTGGGCACTTGTTTGGCCCTGACAACCACAAAGGGAATTTTGGTGACCTGTCATGAGCCAGGTCATTCCCCTCCCCACAACTCGCCAAAACTCCCTGTGGAGTTTGGGCAGGTGGGGAGCGGTGTTTGGGAGTGGGATAGGTGGGTGAGGCCTATATGCTCCTTGTACATCCTGCCTTTTGCAGGGAGTGGTGGGTGTGTGTGTGTGGGGGGGGCTGCCTGGGTGCTAGGTCCCAGGAGCGTGCTAGGAAGGAGGGGGAGGCGGGGAGCATGTGCACCTAGCTGAGCCTGTGGTGTTCCACATGGGGCCAAGCCCTGGTCAGGGCAGCTCATACCATGCTGCACTCCCCCCATGCCCACTGGCCCAGCCAGTGAACAATTTCTGGCAGGGTTGTTTCCTATGCAGCTCCAGCTGGCTGGAAGGCAGCTGGGAGCTGGAGCCAGAGCCCCATATGCTGAGGCAGGAACCACCTGACTGAAGCTCCACCGCTGCCCTCCCCGACCCAGCTCAGTGGCACAGCAGGAGCTGAAGGAGGAAGCACCCCTGGAAGTGAAGGGAGCAGAACAGCGCTGCTGGCCCAGGTTCTGGCCAGCACACGTGGCTTCCAGCAGGGCTGTTCCCATGCAGCTTAGATTCACAGATGTAGGGTTGGAAGGAACCTTTCAGATCTTCTAGTCCGACCCCCTACCCAGGCAAGAGAGAAAACTGGGCTTAAATGACCCCAGCTAGGTAATTGTCAAGCCTCCTCTTAAAGACCCCCAGGGTAGGAACCAGCACTACTTCCCTTGGGAGCTGGTTCCAGATCCTAGCCGCCCTGACTGTGTAGTGCCTTTTAATGTCTAGTCTGAACCTACTCTCTAACAGAGAGCTGCAGGAGGCCAGGTGCTGCTTTGCTCCCCTTGCCTCCAGCACTGGCTCCTCCTTCCACTGCTGCCTGTGCTGGGCCCTTCTGGGCAGGCAGTGGGGAAGCTTCCCCTGGATGGTTCCCACTGAAGGTGAGGGGAGCAGAGCAGCGCCAGGAGCAGCCCTGCCGGAAGCTGCGTGCTGTGCCAGCAGGCTGGAGCGCGACACAGGCTGCCCTGGAGGGAGCAGGTGGGGCTCGGCCCCTTGCAGAGTGCTGCAGGGGTAGCTGCAGGTTGGATCCGGTCAGTTGGCAGGCTGGCCCCATCCCACAGGCCATATTTTGCCCACCCTTATGTTGGAGTGCTTTTGACACCATGATTTCCTCTTTGAAGTCTTTGGGTTTATCTTGTGAATCATAGAATTGTAGGAAAGTAAGTCTGGAAAGGACCTCATGAGGCCAGCCAGTCCAGCCTCCTACGTAAGGTAGGGCCATCCCTGACTAAACTATCTCAACCAAGTGTGTTTAACTTTCTCTTGAAAATCTCTTGGGATGGAGATTCTACAACTTCTGCAAGTGGCCTGTTCTAATGCTTGGGTGCTTTCATAGTCAGAAAGTTCTTCAATTCTGTTAGGGCCAGCGAGGAATATTTTGTCTCTATCCTCCCTGTAATTATCCTTCAGATATCTGAAGACTATTGTCAAATCCTCCTTCAGTCCTCTCTTCTCCAGGCAAAATAACCCTAATTCTTTTAGCCTTCTTCATCAGCGATTTGGACGACGGGGTGAAATGCAACCTGTTTAAATTCGCTGATGGGAAACTCCCTTCTTGAGAGCATGGAGGCAGAAAGGGATCTTGGAGTCATTATTGACTCCAAGATGAACATGGGCCAACAATGCAGGGCT
>NW_017728886.1:220132120-220134552 GCF_001723895.1 Crocodylus porosus | reverse complement strand
AGGGCGGCTAGGAGCTGGAACCAACTTCCTAGGGAAGTGGTGCTGGCTCCTACCCTGGGGGTCTTTAAGAAGAGGCTTGATGACTACCTGGCTGGACTCATTTGAGTCCAGTCTTTTTCTCCCGCCCAAGCGGGGGGTTGGGCTTGAAGATCTGCAAGGTCCCTTCCGACCCTACTTCTATGATTCTATGAGTCTATGATTCTTTCCTCGTAAGTCTTGGTTCCAAGGCCCCTAATCATTTTTGTTGCTCTGAGCTGGACTTTTTCACACTTTCTTAAAGTGGAGCCCAAAATGGGACACAGTAGTGCAGATGAGGCCTCACCAGTGCTAAATAGAGTGGAAAAATCACTCTACTCCGTTGATTTACAAATTACATTCCTGCTAATACGACTTGGTATGCTGTTGGCTTTTTTGCAGCAGGAGTGCACTTTTGGTTCATATTCACCTTATGGGCCATTGTAACCTCCAGATCCTTCTCTTCAGTACTGCAGCCTCCCCAGTCATTCCCTGTCATTGCATTTTGTGCATGCAATTTTTCTGTCGTAACTGGAGGATTTTGCACTCATCCTTGGTGAATGCGTAATGTTTGCACACCTAACAGTTTTAATATTGTGCAATTCACTATGGCACTCTTGAAGTAGCTCATGGCACTTGAGAATTGCTGGTCTAGATAATTATCCTTCTACTTCAGTAAATAGGAGAAGATGTTTACCTGGTGGACATTTTTCTTCACTACATTCTGATAGCTCCCTTTGCTGGTATACTGGAGCGCCCTGAGCCTGATTGTTTTCTGGACTCTCTCAATTTTTCACTTCTATTTCAAATGTTGCTGTATCTTTTCTTTGGTTTACAAGAAGTGTGAGAGAAAGAGAGTCTGTTCTGAAGAATGGCTAAGGTTGCCCTTAACCTGGGCTAACCACACCTTGAGATGCATGTTCTTCATGTGATAGCTGCAGTTGAGCAAAGCCCTTGGCTGAGATCAAAGAGTCTACTTCTGTGTTTGAATTGACTCTAATTACTTGTATTGACTCCTGCCCCAAAGAAGGCTAGGCATCTCTTTATTTGTGGTCATGTAGATCTTTGGGAAGCATGTTTTAGCTGTTTTAATAATCTTGCTAGACAGCCTGTTTTTTTTGGCAACCTGTATGAACTATGCTTTTCCACTTATAGAAAATGAGTAAAAAAGGATGGCCATGTGTGAAGTGGACTATGATATCCTCAGAAATGTCTAGGGGCTCTAAGATCAGTATCCAGCCCTGGCCCTGGTGCCTTTCATTCACAGTATCTTTATCATAAACTCTTCCAATGCTAAGATATCTCTAAGAATCTGGTCAGTATTCTTTCTGTCATTGAAGCCTCGTTTTGGATAAAGGCAGTGCTTCTCCTACCACTTCTGGGCAAATAGGTTAAAACAGCTGGTGGCCTGGAGACTGCAGGCAACCCACAACTGGTTAATTTGTAGCCCCCCCAGGCTCTCATCCAGCCACTACTTCCCCTTTCATCTATTGCGCAGTGCAGTGGGAGATCCTGAGGCTGGGGAGCTGCAAGCAGGTGCCAGGGTATCCGTGTGGCATGGTGCAGCATAGTGCAGTTGAGGGGTGTGCCTTAACCCTTGGTCTGCACTGGTGTAGTCTGCATGGAGCGTGGCCCCTGGACATATAGTAATTGGACAGCTCTGGGTTAAAATTTCAGACCTTCCAAACGGATCCTAAGTCCTGAAATAGCAAAGGAGTGGAGAGCCAGCCAGGTTAGCCTGAAATCGGGCAGAAGGTAGGGCAGGGTAACACCTTAGAAACTAAATGGTTCAAAAGGCATGAACTTTTATAGCCAGCAGCCTATTTTGTCAGATGCCGTAGCACTCTGCTTCAGTGTCAAGAGGTGTGACAGCTCCTGATCATAAATTTTGCTGTCCTCTTCAAGGAGGGTTTGGAAAAGATCTGATGAGAGAGCCTTTTAGCCTTCCTACCTTCCCTGGATCTTGAGGTGAAGAAAAACTTCAAGAATGGAGACTAACAAGCTATCATTGCTTAGTCAGGCAATACAATCATTTTGTCAAATCTTCTTCTTCTGAGGAGGGGCAAGTTCCCTGCTACTGCTCTTGGACCATTTCTAACTTGATGATTATGGTTGCCTTCTCCTGCATGAGGTTATGGGAGATTTAGTGGACTTTAGTTGCAACATTTTATTTTATATTTATTTTATTTAACTTTATATATTAATGAATCCAACTTATCAAGTAACAAATTTGATTTTATTAGAAAATGTTAAGAGGCATGAAACAAAAAAGATAAAGCCATAAGGGAAATACAGAGTGCCTGAGCAAGGGACTAACCTATGGGGGGGGGGGTGAGGAGGAGAATGCAACTAGGTTGCATAACTACAACATTTAAAGGTGCATCCAGCTCCTAAAATATACATAAAGGGCATGTCTA
>NW_017728886.1:220128703-220131900 GCF_001723895.1 Crocodylus porosus | reverse complement strand
CTAAAGCACAGCAACATGTAGACATGCCCAAAGAAAGATATTTCTCTCCCATCAACAGTGCTTCCTTAACCCAAGTCAATGCCCAAAGAAGTCTTGTTTTTTTCTTCTCTTTCAGTCTCTAACAGTTCGTTTATGATTCAGTCAATGTTAAGCTTTTGTGTTTCTTCATTTCTATATAATAATTCAACTCTCTTTCCTCATAACTGCAAAATATGAATATCAGTAACTTCTACTCATCTCTGCTTTTAATTGTTAAATTTATTCCAGATTTGTTCTTAAGTGTTAGCTCATAGAACTTGCACTTTCTTTTATTATTCAAAATAATTTCTCAAACTTTCTGATTTAGAGGCAGGAAAAAATTTATTTTAGCAAATACCAAGAATTTCCACCAAATTGCCAAACAAACATCTTTTTTCCTTCTCACCTGTAGAATACTGACTTAAAAGGATAACTTTTGCAATACCTAAACTTCCCAAATCTTTTGAAACAAATCAGTGATTTTAGGGGTTTCACTTCTCTTCCAGGCTTTTGCCGTTGTAATTTATATAGCCACTAGGGCTAAATACAGACAGTCAAAAAGCCTGAGGCTGAATCCATTCAATTCTCAAAGATTAGTCTAAGCCAGGGGTGGGCAGTTATTTTGGGTGGAGGACCGCTTACCCAGTTTTGGCAGGCTGTCAAGGGCTGCATGGGTAGCCCTGCCCCTTGATAGGTGCCCTGCCTCTTGGTCACCATCTCTGGAACACTGTCCCAGTGTCTTGGGATCAATGTCCTGGGGCCAGCACTGGTGGGGCCCAAAGTGGGGTACAGGCTGGCAGGGGTCTGTGGAGCTGGGCTGGGCTGGGCTGCACCAGCAGAGAGAGTGGGGAGCTGGCCCAGCTCCACAGAGCCCCTGCTGGCTGGGACCCCATGCCCTTGCCACCCTGCTCTGGGCCCCACCGGCATTGGCCCCGGGACACCGGTGAGGGCCCCGTGCTCCTGCTGGCTCCCTGCCCACTCACTCTCAGTGCTGCCCAGCCCCGTGGTACAGGCTGGGGGCAGCCCACAGCCCTGAACCCCTGCTTGGCAGCAGGGAAGAAGCTGGTGCTGAGCACAGGGAAAAGCAGCCATGTGCCTGCTGGCACTCCCTGCTACAGGTGCTCACAGCCCACGCGGGGCTGTCTGGAGCAGGCATAGGCAGCCCCACATGGGCTGCAAGCAGCTACAGTGTGGGGCACTGGCCATGGGGCGAGCGAGGAGCCGCTTTTCCCCATGCTAAGCACCAGCTTGTAACCTGGCCTCACTGCCAGCCTGGGCTTCAAGCTGGCTCTGGGCTTGTCCATCAGCGACAGCAGTTTCACCCCCCTTGCTTGCCCCGCTGGACTGTGTTGGCTGCTGCTGCCCGCCTGGAGCTCACGCGCTGGGCAGCCCACAGGCAGCAGTGGCAAACACTGCCTGGTGCAGCAAGCAGGAGGGCTGCAGCTGCTATTGCCACAGGCAGCCCCAATGGGCGAGGCCAGAGCCGGCATGGGGCCAGGTCACAAGCTGGTGCTGAGCGCAGGGAGTGGGGAAGTGGCTCTTCACCCACCCCATGCCTGGCGCTACAGGCTGCAGCTGCTCTCAGCCTGCCTGGGGCTGCCTGTGCCTACTCCAGACAGCCCTGTGTGGGCTGCAAGCAGCTGCAGCATGGGGCACCAGCCACGGGGTGGGTGAGGGGCCGGTTTCCTCTGCACCAGGAAGGAGCCTGGGGAAAAGTGGCCTCTCCCATCCCATGGCTGGTGCTCCCTGCTGTAGCCACTCACAGCCCACGCGGGGCTGTCTGGAGCGGGCACAGGCAGCCCCATGTGGGCTGCCAGTGGCTGCAGCATGGGGCACTGGCCGCGGGGTGGGCAAGGGGCCGCTTTTCCCCCCCCCGTCCCCAATCAGCTTTTCCTCAGGCCACTTTTCCCCAGGCTCCTTCCCTGCCCTCCCCCCACTTCCCCCTTACCTGCGGTTTGGTGCGGGGCAGCTCCATGGTCCCAGGCCAGAAGCCCTGGCTGGGGCTTCTAGCTGGGGGGAGTGGGGCCATGTGTGCCCTGCTGTTGTACGAACCCGCTGGGCTTCACCTGGGTCCTACTGCCCTTGGGCAGATGAATATTAATTTTCTAAATTTTTAGGGGCCCTCTGGGCCGGTTAGAGTGACCTCGTGGGCTGAATTTTGCCCACCCCTGGTCTAAGCTGTGCAGATTGAACTGATAAACAAGTTAACAGACATTCACCTTTGATTCTGGAAATGCAGCCACATGCCTGCAGTGGCCCAAGTCAGAAGTTTGAGGGCACTAGAGCATACCTCCCTGCTCAGCTGGTGTAGACAGCTTGGGCCAAGGCTAGCCTGCTCAGCCTGTGAAGAGGGGGAGGTTGCAGGGGAGGTGCAAAGAATCCTGGGATGCTGGGGGACTATGAGTTAACTTGCATCTGGGGAGGATCTGGGACAATCAAATAATCAATAATCTGATTTAGCCTACATTACTTATGTCTGATGCTACATCCATCCAGGTTTATCTTAAACCAAATTTGGCCATTTTGAAAGCAGTTTATGTGCACTGATCTTCTGTTGTATTACAGATTTGAACTGGTTTCCAATCACTTATACTGTTTTTTGTGTAATTTCTGTTTAGTCTAAAAGTTGAGTGATCAATTCCTTATGATTCTTTCATGTTGCAGAGTTCTCAAGGAGGCTCAATAGCTATATCATTTTAAACCAACTCTGTTTTAGCTTACTCCAGAATAACAGGAATACAGCCAAATCAATCGCCCCTGTTTGTGGGATAGGAAGAATGAGCCTGAAATTGTTGAAACCAGAGTTAAAAGGATAATCAGTATGGTGTCTTTAATTAAAAATATACAATATACAGGTCCAAATGAAGCTGATATGAGCCAGGCTTAAACTGATGTAAGTGTATACAGCAGTTTGAAAATGATAGATGCTCACTTAGAGGTGCACTGGTACCAATATCCAATATTGGATTGGGACAGATATAAAGAAAATTTAATGTATCAGAAATAGGCCATATTAGGCTGATAATTTGACTGATAAATGGGCTGTGCATGCATGCAGCTGCAACACAGAACAGGCAGTGAGGAGCACAGCCCGACAGCTTGGAAAGCTGCGTCCAGCTGGTAAGTCTGGTGTTGTGGGAGGGGGGAGAGGGAAGGGGCATGGGGGGGCAGATCAGGGC
>NW_017728886.1:220120518-220127853 GCF_001723895.1 Crocodylus porosus | reverse complement strand
GCACTGTGAATGTTTTTTAGGTGATGCCATTGTAGTAGCTTAATAATACTGCTCAGTAGCATATTAGCACTGTCTGTGCTGTGATGTGCTACTGTACGGTCAACTTCTCACATAGATGTGCCCACTGTCTCCTAATACCAGGTTTTCCTTCTGCATCTTCATTATGATTGCTCTTAGCTGAAATTGGGAGATTCTGATCTGGGGGCAGGAAGCAGTAGAGCTTTCAAAGGACTTTGTGTGTTTCTAGATAGAAAAAATTCTTGAATTGGGACATTGAATCTTCCTCAGTTGGCCTACAAATAGCCAGCTTGGTTGCAGTCCAAACTCAGTCGTGGTTAACTTACGTCTTGGTCAAACATAAGCCAGAGTTAAATGAGGAGCATATTTAGGAATCTTTGGTATGCAAAACTAGCTTTAGTAGTCACTGTACAGCCAAAAAGAAAAAGGTTATGTGTATGTCAGTACACAGACTGTGAAATAAAAAGAAGCAACAAATGAAAAGTAGTATTGCTTTTATCTAAAACTCCCCTTTTGTAAGAAGTTTAACTTAGAAGCCAAATTTCTGGAGCTTTAGATGTTCTGATGATTTTAAAGAATAAGAAAAATCTGGTACTAAATGTTATATTTAGACCCTTCCAGAGTGGCTATTTATAACTCTCATGTCCTGGACAGATCTAGGCATCAGAGGTTATGGGACTCTGATTGGAAGGGGCTTTTGTGAATTTTAATGCAGAAAATTCAAAAACACTTCCAAATTAAGTAAGTTTCTCCTTATATTGTAACAGTACATGATGAGCAAAATACAATTTTAATATAACATAGGACCTAAACAAAGATATTAATTTGGACAGTTGGTATTCAAACACATCCAGTTAAGTAGGGTTTGGCAGAAAACTTCCTTTCTGAATGATCCCATCTCATTCATCTGTTGTAAAGTGTTACAGTGGGAATATGGGATGGTGGCACTGGTACTGATCTTCATAGTCACAGCACTCGCGGTTATGTATTTTAGTAAAGAGCCTGTTAAAATCATACTAGTGTTACATGCTTCCTTTCACATTTCATTTCCTGTGCCCTTAGGACCCAGGTGTCCTTTTAAGTGCTAGGAGCAAAAGGCGTCCCCCATATCCCCACCAGTTAGAGGGGAAGAGATGAGCAAGCCCCCCTTTGTGGGGGTGGGATAGAAAGGAGGCATGAGATGAGAGAGACACACACGATCTTGGGAGCTCCACCAGCAGGTGCTGGAATTTTTCTGTTGAATTGTGAATGACCCCAGCAGGGGCAAGTTTATTTTTGTGAAGAGGGGAAAACTAACCCGAAGATCCGGGACAAAACCCCTGAGGTACATGGCCTGGAAGACCCAGCCCTTGCAAGGCAGACAGTGTGGGGAAGATCTGCAGGGAGCAGTATCAACCCAGGCTGAAGGCGTGGTAAGGTAGAGGTAAAGGGGAGGTTTGGAGCCCCGCGAAGACACCCCCAGGGTCTCCCCAACAAATAACACTAAAGATGTGGCAGGAAAGAAAAGGGTCTAGTGCCCAGACTATCTAGGTGGTACCGGATTAGGGTTTCACCCTGATGTCGCTGGGGGACAAGGCACCGACGAAGAACCCCAAAGCCTTACAACACCTACCAGTGACATACAAGTACTAACTTAAATGTGCTGTAACCTCTGCACATTAATGAATGGGTAGATGTGCCCCTTGAGTTGGAAATACTATATTACTAGTAGGAAGCAATTGAAACCTTTGTCTTTCCAGTGATTTATTTTAAAATAAATTTATTATTTGTCTGATGTCTTTTTAGTAGTGAGTTGTACATGCTTTTAATTACTGCTGGTGGAATTTTCTGTGAACTTTGCTCTTTTTTCCTGTGCAGAAAGAGAGAGAATTTTATTATTGTCTTTTGAATACAGCCCTGTTGGCTGAGAGAAGTTTTGCTACCTAAAATAGTTTGGTAGATATCCATCTTACATTTTAGATAAACTTTTGGTGCATGCATCTCACTCTTTTGTATTATATTATATTCCATTAATCCTGCATGAACATGCTATTATTCTATGAACATGCTTATTATTCTATAATATTGTCAGAAGACAGGGCAGGGTAGCACGTTAAATGCTAACTCATTAATAAAGGCATACACTTTTGTAGGTGACAGCCTACTTTGTCAGATGCAGCTGAAGGCTTATGCCTTTCCAAATGAGTTACTCTTTAAAGTGATATGCTGCCCTGCCTTTTACCTGACTTCGGATTCCCATGACTAACTGCTTCTTTCTATAGTAATGTGCCATCAGCATCTTCCAATAACAAGAGGGGTGCCAACAGGGATGCCAAACATGACTTACAAGCCATATGGAGCTTACAAGCTTGTGGAGCTGCTCCATTCAGTCCACTGGGCAATTGGAGGGCTAGGGAATATGGTGGCATAGCTTGCTACAGATTTGGGGTCCCTGGATCATCCTTAGGAGGAGGGTAAGCAAGGACTGTGTGCTGGTATAGCCGTACTCAACCTGTGGCTGCTTAGCTTGTAATCAGTGCCAGCTTCCTGCCCTGGGCCAGAACCACTGCTGTTGCTGACCTGCCACAGATTCCCCATACTAGATGTAGCCCACAAGGAGTCCCATGCTCGTGAATCATGAGGTGAATTTGACACTCTTGATCGACAGGCAATCATAGACTTGTTAAAATCTCATTAAAAGAATCTTGGAGTCTTGTACAGCTGCCAATTATGGACTGCTTGGATTTGTGAGAGTAGCACAGGATGCATCATTGCTTACAGGTGTTATAGGGAAGAAAAAAAAAGTTAGAAAGAGAAAACAAGAGATGTGTTAATCAGCACTGGTTGAATAATACCCAGTCTGTGGCTATTACTGTTTTCGCTATTAATTGCAATGGACACTTACAGGGACTCAGACCAACGGGATTCATAGCGACTCCAAAGAAGGTCAGGAATTCTTGTTAAACTGAATAGCATTTTTCTTCAAAGACATATCATTTTATGTTGTATTTAAGTTGTGGGTCAGGGTTATTTTGGTGATTCTTTATCATGTGGACCATGTTGATTTACCCAAAATAGTTGTGAAATGGCAGAGTTTCATAGTTTCGTAGTTTGTAGGGTCGGAAGGGACCCGAGTAGATCATCTAGTCCGACCCCCTGCCATGGCAGGAAAGAATACCTGTAAACCAAAGGAAGCCAGAGAACAGCTGTGTCTGCAGGGATCTTGTTGGCCCGAATTACAATAAAGGAATAGAACAGTTCAGTTGACCTATGGCCTATTTGGGCTCCGGCTGAAATGATAAAAGTTTCACTTTTGGGACTGAGAGACATAGACTGACACAGCCTGAATGTAGGAGTTTTCTTTAGGCAGCTGATCCCCTGAAGCAGAGAGGTTTCCCCAGGGATGTTTTTCCTTTTCCTTCCTAGAGTAATATCTTTATACTGGAGCAGTCTTAATTAACTAGAAGTATATTGATTTCTTTTTGTGTGTCATGTGATGCTGCATTTTGCATGAAATAAGCATAGTACAAGGAATAGCCTTGATGCTTTCTAGTTTACCTGTGCTGGATGCTGAATTAAATTCTCTTCACCTAATTTAGTTATGCCACTATTTGCATAGAAATATGTGGGGAAAGTATGAGGTAGTTGAAGTCCCTCTGACAATTACAGAGGCCTTTTTGGGCTCATGCTTCCATTCTGCAGCTTGCCAGGTTGCACAAGTGATGTTCTGATATGCTTATTTCAGTTGAATGGGTAAACCTGGTTTAGCTCCATGGAAGAGTCTACACTGAATGACCCTAAATTAGGGTCTGGCCCATGACTTAGAAAACAGAGAGCAAAGCAGACACAAGATACACTGAAAGGCTTCATCAGATGTGCTGTTTATTCCTTCTGTGCTGCCATCAGTCTATGGAAAGCCTCATGATACAAGATATATGATAGGGCCACTGCTCAAAAAAGTGTATGCTCAGAATGTGGATATCCAAATAAAATGAGAGCTTCATGGGATAAGTGGGATTTGAAAGACGATAAGGAAGAAGGAAGAGCTTTGATGTGGGTAACTGTTCTACCTACAGTGTACTTGTACGCTAGGTCCTATATATAAACATTTATCTGACGTTCTGGGGAAACTTATGATTTGCATTCTGTCTGGAAAATGAAATCCTAAATGCATGCTAAGCACTTCAAAAATATTAGAAAATATCCATATAATATTATTTCTATTTCATGTACAAGATAAGAGGCTAAAACCAACAATGCTGTGGTTTAAATATTAGATATACATTCTATGTATATACATTTTTGTTTGTGTGAGTAATGTGAGTTAATACTATTAATTCTGGTATTTGCAAATCTTCTTTTTAGTACTTTTTTTCTTTCTTTTTCTATCTCTAAGGCTATGAACAGACATTGTATTTGCCCTGGGAGAAACCTTTCTCTCTTGGGACAAAATATGGTTTTTCAGGTGTTCTGGACCAAAGCCTGAAAATCTGTGTGGGATAAAAAGTAGTAATATCTCAAGACATCATAAGCTGTATCTGAATACTTGTCATGGAACAGTGTCCTGAGACAAGGGGCCTAGTCTATCCTCCAGGCATCTCAGTCCCAGCCGCTCCTGAGCTTGGGGCAGCCACTCTAGCCCTGGTGACAGATCTCTACTTTCTGGAGGTGACAGAGCATAGATGGCTCTGCCCACTTACTAATTGCTCTGCAGGGTAACTCATAAGTCATTCTTTGCTCACCAGTTGCTTGAGGTCAGCATCAGAGCTTGTACCTATAAGGTCCTGGTATGAGACCATAAGTCTAATTTTGATCTTAGTGGGTGCATTTATATGAAACGTTTAATGCACAGAAGACTAATTCTCCTGCTTATTAGTGCGGCTGGCAAAAACCATGCTAATGTGCATCTGGCTTAGTCTAATGCACATCAATGTTCATCTGTGCTAATGCGCAATAGCACTAATTATGGTACATTAAGATAGTACGTATTATTACTATCCTGTGTAAGCAAAGCTATTTTTTATTTGCTAAGAACAGAGCTACTGTGCAAATTGTTTTTCACTTGCTAAATGTATAGAATAAGTGCTTCATTGCAGAACTCTAAGTCAGCTAATTCCAAAATTCTAAAAATCACTTTAACTATCACTCCAAATATGATCCATAAATATGACACCACAGACATGACACCAAGTCATAAATTTTATAAAAAATAGTGTCAGCAATCTTTTCAGACCCTGTCTTTGTATTCACGTGATTTTCCCTATAAGGCAAAGACCTCTTTAAAACAAGATTAACCAATCACCATGTAAATATAAAATTAGTAAGGTACTAAGTCATAAAAGTAAAGTGCCCCACTGGAAAGTTGGGAGGAGCCAACTATTGTAGTCCAGAGGTTGCTTACACCTTTCCTTCCAAGGTGGTATTACTGTACTCACTGTTGTTGTTATCATTCATATATCTTTACTCATGTCACCTTGATTGAATATTACCTAGCTCTCAGGCTTGTTTTTCCATTAAATAAGAGATTATCTTGGCCAAAAGGACTTTATTTCAAAAACCTGTCCTAGAAGAAAATGGTGATGGTCTTGTCCTAATCTCAGGTTCAAGGTCTTCCCAACAGCGCCCACCCAAACAGCTGAGGTCTCATCCATCAGGAGCATCCTTGGACCTGTCTACCACTGTCAAGCAAAGGTCTGTCTCTATTCACTCATTCATCTGTCCACCTCCATCCTTCCTCTTTCAACTATGACTCCTCTGTCACCATCCAATGTCATAGGCAACCTTGGGAGGTAACGGATTTCATTGCCATTTGGGGGTTGGTGGAGAGCCAGCAGACACTGTTTGGGCCACTGAAACCAGGAAGTCTTTGAACAGATCACCATGGAAATGGAAATTGGTGGACATGACCCAAAGCTTGGGCCCAAAGCTGTTTCAAGTGCCAAGTACTGAGGCAGCAGTTTGTGAAGGCACAGAATGCCAACTGTGTCAGGCACATGGAAGGTCCCATGGTATGAGGAACTGTCCTGTATCCTTGTGGTGAATGACACAGGTGTGCAAGAACATGGTGGACGTGGCCTGCATCACCAGTACAGTGATAAGGACTCATCCCACACCTGCCTCTGCCCCTGCCTTCTCCCCATGCTTCTCCCCCCTCCTTCTCTGATTAAAACCACACAGCCCTCACAGGTGACTTCAGCAATGACAGAAAATGAGCAGACTTGATGACTCCCAAGCTGTGGCATGTACTCAGAAATGAGTCTGGGTTTGGACAGCAAGAGGCCAGAGTCCCCCAGCTCTTACCTGCATGCAGCTTTCTAGACAGCCCTATTACCCTGGACTAGTACTCTGGAGACAGCAGGCTCACAACCAGCCCCTGGCCTCCCAAGCTCCCCCTTAGTGCTCTCCTCTCAGTCCCTGGGAAGCAGCATGCCAAAGGACCCAACACATCTGCAGAGAGTGAGTGGCAATTAATGGCAAGGGTAGGGAAAGGCTGGGGAATAGTAGGGAGTGGGCAAAGAAGTGGAATGCTCCATGTGGAACTGCATGGCCTTGCTTCAGGATTCCCCAGCAGGTCTCCCCATCCTCCCTCCCCAAGTAATTGCACTGTGTATTGAGGATTGACTGATTAAGATTCCCCATTGCATTACAGAAGCATGTCACTGCATTGTCATTTTGCTGTGGATCCCTACCTGATAATGATTGAAGGCTGCTTAAGATAATCACTTGTCATGCAGGCTCGTTGGCTAACAGCTACTTGCTCTGCTTGGCCTCAAACCCAGACCTCAAGATAAGGCACTAGGCATTGCTCTAAGGAATGTAGTGGTTTGCCCAACCCCTCATCTAGTCCTTTTTTTCCAGCTAGGTGCCTTCTAATTTCTTTGTCATTGCTACCAAGGAAATTGGTGGCTTACCTAAACCCTGCCCTGTTCCTTCCAGCTTGGGGTTCTGTAAAACACTGCTCTCCCACAAGTCATGTAAAGCCGCCACGTTCATGCAGCGTGGCAAGCATAGCTTGTATGCTTGTGAGCTCTTGTCAAAGCTTCTACTGGCCCCAAACCTGGTAGTTGGTAACCAGGGTGTATGGATATCAGTGTCCATGAAGGGGGCGGGGAAGGACAGATCACTGCCTCCTGTCCACCCAGGTTGTTTAAAGTTCCCACAGTCCTGCCCATCAAACACAACTTATACAGGTGTGGGGTCTTTCACAGCTGAAGGAGCTGATATCTTATAGATTTCCTAGATTTCATAGACATTGGGGTGGAAGGGACCTCGGGAGATCATCGAGTCCAGCCCCCTGCCCAAAGGGCAGGAAGTCAGCTGGGGTCATAGGATCCCAGC
>NW_017728886.1:220115425-220120293 GCF_001723895.1 Crocodylus porosus | reverse complement strand
CTCCAGCTGCGGCCTCACCAAGGCCGAGTACAAGGGGAGAATGACGTCCCGGGATTTGCTTGAGAAGCATCTCTGGATGCAAGCCAGCGTTTTGGTCGCTTTACTAGCCGCAGCATCGCATTGCAGGCTCATCTAGGTTTCCAGGAGGAGGATGCAGGGGCTCGGTCAAATACATGCTCAAGCCATATATTTTGAGCAGTGCGTGACCATCCTTTGCGATGCTGGTGCTAGTGATTGGCTGCTCATTAAGATAGAGACAGGACTATGGCAATTTGATTGTGTCTCAGTCTGGCTGCAAGTTAATGATGGTGATCAGTCTGGTATACTTTCCAACATTCCCTGACACTCCAGGACAGGGTTCTACACTCTGCTGAACCATCATAGCATGCACGCCCTTTCCTGAGTCAGATTCACCTGGGACAAACATTTCTTTCTGTAACAGTATAGCAAAGACCATTAAACTGACTTGTGAGGTAATAAAGAGCTCTTGCCTCCTCAGTAGTCAATTTTACAGTAGTCAGGATTATGTCAGCCAGAGCAAAAACATTCTGTGGTTACAGACAAGGTTTGTTAAGGGTCCCACTACCAGCTGGTATTTACAACAGCCTACAAGAGCAGAATGCACACTGTAAACCTCGCCATACTCCCCCCCACCCACACAAGTGACTAGCATAGTCCCAGGGGACTCATGGAACATCAGTCCCAGTATCCCTTGCTGTACCCCTGCAAACCTGCCTGGGGACACCCCTTTGTTCACAGGTCATTCACAGGCTGAATGACCTTGCAAATTGCAACTTTGGTTAAGGAGTTCTTCAAGCCTCATGTTTGTACTGTCTTTGCAGACCAAGAGCATTCTTAGTGCTTTCCATCACTCTGAAATATAATGGTTTAGCTAGACCAGGGGTGGGCAGTTACTTTGGGCGAAGGGCTGCTTACTGAGATTTGGTAAGCCATTGAGGGCCACATGACAGGCAGCCAGGGGCAGATAAATATTAATTTTCTAAATTTTTTTAGGGGCCAGATAGAATGGCCTGGTGGGCCACATCTGGCCTGTGGGCCTCATTTTGCCCACCCTTGAGAGAAACTGTCCTTAGGCCCTTTGAGACATGTGCTGCCACCTAGCTTCATGGTTTCATAGGACACCCCCATGGAGTAAGCACTACCTCCGACTGATAGCCATGTGTACCCCACAGCTGGAACAGTGGTGGTTAATGGTTGCTTGCCCCCTTGCATAGCCATCACCTGAGAATGTCCTGCATGCATGTGTTACAGCTGTGGACCCACACTATGGGCATAGGTTGCTGTTCTGGCTGTATTTGGTTTCTGGTTCTGCTTGTTTTGTTTTTGATATCTTTGGAATTTTCTGTTATGCCTTTTAATAAAGACCTGCCTGATGGTACACCATGGCACACATTCAGCCATAGCGAGCCCTGCATGTGTAGGGCTGAAGCGCCAGGGTCTCTAAGGTTAGGGACAGATATTACACACAAACCAGTTTAAGTGATCATAAACTAGTTTAAACCTGTAACAGAATCTAAGTTCAGTGCACATAAACCTGTTTGAAAATGGCTGAAACCAGTTTGAGATAAACCTGGTTGAATGTAGTATCAGACTTAACTGATTTGGGTCAAACCAGTTTATGCAGTGTCTGTCCCAGACCCGTTCTTGGTTTAAGATAAACCAGACTCCCCCAGCATCCCAGCATGCTCTCTGGGCTGTGCTGGGCTGTGCTTTCTGCTCCCCAGCTGGCCTGCCCCCCCCCCCCCCTTCTGTTCTCTGGTTGCAGCTCCCACAGAGATTGTGGGCTGCTTCCCCCTTTCCCCTCATCACTTCCTGCTAAGCAGGAATTCCTCCCTCCCCTCTGCCTTGCTGAGAGGTGTCTGTGTATTAGCTAGTAGACCACATGCTGGCTGTCCCTACTGAGTCAACAAGTAGAATCAACAGGTAATTGGTAATGTCCCTCCATTGTTTTCATAATGGGGGGATAAATACTGAGTTGGGGTGATAAATGCTATTATCAGTTCCCTGCTGGGCTAATCAGAGCATCTTGCTGGGGCCTGACCATGCCCCCCCCTCAGTTCAGCACGATGAACGGGAAGGGAAGGTTGCTCTAGTGCTCCCCCAGCTTGTATCCTGAGCCACTGCAGATATGTGCCTGCATGTCTGGGATGTCTGTACAGTTACAAAGTGATTTAGCCTAGCCAGGTTAGACTGACCTGCAATGATTGAATCAATTCAGGCTCAGGCTTTTTTAATGTCTGTCCCTAGCCTAATTAGAAGTAGTGGCCAGTCATTCCTTCCAACTTTCCTAGCACCAACAGTTCTGGCAGATTAGAGCTCCTAAATATTTTGACATCAAGCACCCTGCCTGGCTAGTTGACATTTACACATGTGAGATGGCCATGGCAGTCCATGACTACCAGCATCACGACTGAGAACAAAGCCCTTGCAGCTGATGAAGCTGTGGCCACAGTGCACAGGGGAAAGGTTGGTGATGCATGCCATTCATGGCTTAGGTGTAGTTGGGTAACCCGAGCCTGCAAACCCATCCATGACTTACCTATTGAGAACTTGCCAGCACCAAAATGGTTTGCTGTGATTGGAAGCTTTCATGGGTAGTAAGCACCCACGTTATGATGGTGTTCCACTTCTAAATGGTGCTTCTGTCCCAGTGGTCTGCTGCTGAAGGCATGGGGCGATCTTAGTGCCATTGCTCGTTGTCCCAGTTGTCTATGATGATCTGTTCCCACCAGTCAGACTCAGAAACACCACTCTATGGTTTGAAGACATTCACACATTAGCCTGGACACAGAATGCTGACCTGTGGCTGACACTCTGGGTTGAGAGCTGCTGGCACAGAGTGAGAGCTGGACGTAGCCACAGGCCCCACAGTGATTGACATGAAGCAAGTGCATGAGTTTTTTTCCCTGTAAACTGTCCTTCCTCAGTTGTTTCATGAACAGCTGGAACAAAGTTGGCTGTCCGGGCCCATCATCAATACCTTTTCCACATAATCTGGAGCACAAGCTTGTGACAGTCTGCAGTACTATCTACAAGGCAAGGGCCATATATGGATCCTTTTGCAGACTGGCTGCTAGCAGCAGGTGGCAGTGGGAGCAGCTGAAATACCAGGTGGTCTGGGGCAGGAGTTGTACAGTAAAATCCACTCAAGTCCCTCCCACAAAAAATTTACCAGCCGCTCCCACACGGTCTACCTCCCAAGGGGAGCTTTGATCAGAGCTGAGGAATGCTTGGGAACCTGCAGACACTTGACTGCAGCAAGGCACACTTTGTGCTCTCTCCGGACACCTGCTGGCAGTGAGCCAGCAGTTCATTCAGCCAAGTGCTAAGCCCTTTTGCAGTGGTGATGTGTACATGCCAATTCTACAACTTTTTGAATGCAAAACAAACAGGGACAACTGTGAGCAAACACAGGGACAACTGGGCTTGAGACGCATACGGCATTTGTTTATACCCTAAATCATAGTTGCATTTGGGGAAAGTAATAAGTAGCTGCCCATGCTATAATCCAAGTCCAAATCTGATTGCATTCCACTTCAATTTAAAAAATAAAATCTAAGTTAACCCAGTGATTTTGAAATAGTCCAAAACAGCCCTGTGTTTCTAGAACTATTAAAGGGTATCTTGTTTCACTTCTTCCCTCCTGGAGCAGAAGCGCCTGGATGGAGTTTTGCTGCAGGAGTAGGAGGTGGGATTTAGGGACCAGGCAGTGGATCCCACGTATATTGTATGTTGCATAGCAGAGATCTCAGTGACAGTTTTATATAGCAGGTAAGGATTGGAGTAATTTGGGGCTGACGGCTTTATGATTGCATAGTTCCACTGGCCAGCCAAATTGGGTAAGTAGTGCCTAAAGGTTACATTGACCACGAACACTGGCATCTGAATGGCACCATTGCCCTAGCATGACCTGCAGGAGAAGGATTCCAGAACCTTCCCTTGTGTATTATGTTAAGGCCCAGCCATTTTATTTGCACTGAAAGCTGAGGTGGAAAAGTACATATTTGCAATAAATTCAGTAAAAACATTGCTATTAATAATTCCTTCCCTTCTCCTCTCCAGGTTTCCCCCTCCCCCGCCAAATCAGAAGATAGAAATCTCTTGCCTGTAGAACTTGTGTGGGGTGGGATGGGACAAGATTTACTGGTAATTGAATAAGGAGTAATTGGAGATTTGGGGACATGGGAAGTTTGTGAGAGCTTTTTGAAGATGTTAACTAGGTATGAAATGATCACCGATAGGTAACATATATTGCTCTTTTTAGGTTTCTGTTAGTGACATAAATGAGCTGGCTTGTTTGCAAAGTCTTTTCCTGTTTGCAGAGACTGGAAGATCCAAGGGTGTTGAGGGAGCTGGCGGGGGGTCATCGCAGAGCCCTTGACTATCCAAGGAAGCTATCCTTGGGGTGCAGCAGGATGCAATTCCTCTGTGCAGGAAGGCGGGAAAAGGGTCCAAGAAACCTTCATGGCTGAGCGTGGATATCCAGGCTGGCTGGAAGGCAAAGAAAAAAGCATACTGGCGGTGGAAGCAGGGGCCAGGGACAAAGGAGGAGTACACCTCCCTTACCCGAGCTTGTAGGGATTTGGTGAGGAAGGCTAAAGCAGCACTGGAGCTTAGATTAGCTTCTGGGATTAAGGATAACAAAAGGTCCTTTTTCAAGTATATAGGTAGCAAGAAGAAGTCTCGGGGTAACATTGGACCCCTACGAGGCAGGGCAGGGCAGCTGGTGACGGACGTGCGAGAAGGCAGAACTCTTCAGCAAGTTCTTTGCCTCCGTGTTCCTGTCTGCTGACAATGGGGTGCTCTTGGGTGATAGCGTAGAGAGGCCCAGGAAGGATGCGAGTCCC
>NW_017728886.1:220081325-220115325 GCF_001723895.1 Crocodylus porosus | reverse complement strand
TCACCTTCCCTGGAAATCTTCAAGAAGAGACTGGATAGGCACCTGGTTGGGGTCTTATGACCCCTGCTACCCCCAGTGCTTCTTCCTGCCCATGGCAGGGGGTCAGACTAGATGATCTGTCTAGGTCCCTTCCGACTCATTGAGTCTATGATTCTATGACCTGACTATATGAGCATTCGTGATCATCTGGCCAGGTGCCAGGGGATTGAAAACTGGCTAATGTGGTTCCAATTTTCAAGAAAAGGAGGAAGGAGGACCCAAGTAACTATAGGCCTGTAAGCCTCACCTTGGTGCTCAGGAAGATCTTGGAGAGAATCATCAAGGAGTACATCTGTGGGGGGCCAGCAGGGGAGATCATGCTCAGGGGCAATCAGCATGGGTTCATCAAAGGCAGGTCCTGCCTGACCAATCTGATTGCCTTTTATGACCAAATAACTAAATCCTTGGATGATGGTGTCACCGTGGACGTAGTCTTTCTAGACTTTAAGAAGGCCTTTGACACTGTCTCTCACCCCATCCTCATCAATAAATTAAGCAACTGTGGCATTGATGCCAACACAGTTGGCTGGGTAATAAATTGGCTGATGGGGCGCACCCAGAAAGTAGTGGTGGATGGGTTGTACTCAGCCTGGCGAGATGTGAGCAGTGGGGTACCCCAGGGCTCGGTCCTCGGGCCTTCACTGTTTAACATCTTCATCAGCGACTTGGATGAGGGGTTGGAAAGCACGCTGTCCAAGTTTGCTGATGACACTAAGATGTGGGGCAGGTGGACACACTTGAAGGGAGAGAGGGGCTGCAAATAGATTTAGACAGACTACAAAAGTACACACATGAGACTAGGATGGGGTTCAACATAGACAAAAACAGGGCGCTGCACCTTGGGAGAAGGAATCCACAGCATACATACAGGCTGGGGAGTTTCCCTCTTGAAAGCACAGAGGCAGAAAGGGATCTTGGAGCCATTATTGACTCCAAGATGAAAATGAGCGCCAATGCCAGATCCAAAGATGCATCTCAAGCTGATACTTCCCCTCTATTTGACTTTGGTCGGGCCGCAGTTGGAGTACCGCATCCAGTACTGGGCGCAGCACTTTAAAAAGAATGTGGCCAGCCTGGAGAGGGTTCAGAGGAGGGCCGCCTGCTTGGTGAGAGGGCTGCAGGACAGGCCCTATGAGGAGAGACTGAGGGATCTGAACCTGTTCAGCCTCAGCAAGAGGAAGCTGAGGGGGGACCTGGTGGCTGCCTACAAACTCTTCAGGGGAGATCAACAGCAAATAGGTAGAGCCCTTTTCTCCCCAGCACCACCTGGGGTGACGAGGAACAATGGTAATAAGCTGATGGAGAATAGGCTTAGGTTAGAGATCAGAAGGCAATATTTTACAGTTAGGGTGGCCAAAGTCTGGAACAAACTTCCCAGGGAAGTGGTCCTCACCTCTACTTTGGACAAATTCAAGAGGAGGTTGGATGATCACCTGTCTGGGGTCTTGTGAACCCAGCATTCATTCCTGCCTGTGGCAGGGGGTCAGGCTAGATGATCTGTTCAGGTCCCTCCTGACCCTAGCTACTATGAAACTACTATAAGACAGTGCTGCATCAGTTCATACTTTGTGTATATTTTCAAAATCATCTTTACAATCAGGAGTCCAATTTTTCACATACCTGGATGCTAAAATGAAGCCCTACATGATTGTTGGCATTTATTTTTCTCATAACTGTTATTTTAGTTTAAAACTTGTGAAAAGTAATCACACTGAATAAATAATTATGGTAAAGAAAAAGAAAATAAACTGAAAATTTCTAAGGAAAATGTGTTTGTGTGTAAATATAGGTGGGGTGATTAAGTTTGCTTGATACTTCCCATTATATTTATTTGTTATTGTTTAGAACTTTGAAAAACTTTAAATATTTGGCCTGATATTTTGCATGCAGGGTATCTGCCTTAGGGTGAACTAGAGTTCTACTCCTTGCTTTGGAAAAGGCTGAAATTTGGCAGGGAAGTGGCCTTTGTTTCAAGGATATGGTTTTGCAATGAGGTTCAGACCCAAATTGGGTGAGTCATAAGCCTGTGAATCTTTAGTTTGCAGTTTCTCAGTAAAAATGTTTTTGATGTATATAATAAATTTCTGTAAGGTTTTTTAAACTGCTGAGCTGGAGGCTGAGCAAGATTTTTCCTGTCATTCTAACTGTGAACACTAGTCTCATCTGAACAAAAATGCTGGTTTAGGCTGGTATAGGCACCTCAGTAAGAATGATTCTCCTATACTCTCAGAAACCCCATGCTCGACCCAAGCTGGAAAAATGTGGAAGTTGCTTCAGAGCAAGGTGTGACTAATGTGCAGTAATAATTTTCCTTGCTCTCCACAGGTAACAGCAACCCCTTTCCTTCTTGAATGGCCTCTTCTACTAATTATGTTATCTCTTCTGCTGTACTTCTCTTGTTTTGTTGTATTTTCCTGATAGCCATCACTTTCCTTCTACTTTACAGGCCTCCTCTATTCTTTTAAACAGACTTTTCATTTACATAGGGAATAAAACACAGGCTATTGTTCTAACTGTTATTTAGCTCAAGTTGTGTCTGCTTGTTTCCTAGACTGGAAGAAGGGCATTATGTGTCCAGTAGCTTGCAGCATCTCTCCCAACTAACTATACAGTTCAGTAGCAAAACTATAGGGAGTAGGGGCATGACTGGTGCAGTGGACCCAGGCTCCAACTTGAGGGAGGGGATAGGAGAGGTAGAGGAAAGAAGGTTGCAAAAATATCTGCCACTGCCATTGGCCCTTCACAGCCAGTGCTGCCTTGTGCACAGCTACTGCCCAGGGCATGGAGCTACTCTACTATGCTTCTGATACAGTTCGTCCAGTGAAAGATACCACCAAAAAATTCCTTGTATTGCATATATTTACTGGACCATTATGGCTACAATATTACTCCAATTTATTGTGTTAACTAAGACATTCAACAATGAGAGGAAACAAGGTGACGGAATGATTGTGACCCCCTCTATGAACCAGTTAATCATGTCTTAAGTTGTGACCCAGCTACATGTCCAACCAATTACTGGTTTGATAAAACAAGCAATAAGCTCCATAGTTATTCCACAAAAATGTGTAGTAACTTTGTAGGTTGTTCAAATCATGCCATTAAGGCTAGGGACAAACATTATATATACACCTGTTTAAGTGATCAGATCCTGGTTTAAACCTGTAACAGAACAGATGCTCAGTGCATATAAACCAGTTTGAGACTGGCTGAAACTGGTTTGAGGTAAACCTGGTTGAATGTAGTATCAGACTTATTGATTTGGCTCAAATCAGTTTATGCAATGTCTATCCCAGACTGCTTGCTGATTTAAATTAAACCAGACTCCCCAGCATCCAGGCATGGTTTCTGGGTTGGGTGGGGCTCTGTGCTCCCCAGGAGGGCTGGCCCCTCGCCTTTGTTCTCTGCCTGCAGCTTGGCAGTATCTGCAGGCATCTGCCTGGCTTATGCACCCCCTCCTCCGTCTCTGCTAAGCAGGCATTCACCATCCCTCATAGACACCTCAGCATTAGTTAGCAGACCACATGCTGGCTACCTGCAGAGCTGTGGCACACAGAACAATGGCAGAATCAACAGGTAGCTGGTAATGTCCCTCTGTTTTCTTAATGGGGTGATAAACACTGAGTTAAGAGTGATAAACATTCTCTGCTGGGCTGTTCAGGAGCTGGGAAACCCACCCTAATCACAGCATCTTGCTGGGTCCTGGCCACGCCCTCCTCAGTTCAGTCCTGTGTAAGGAAAGGGAGGTCTGCTCTAGTACCCGCCGGCTTATAGCGTGAGCCACTGCAGGCATGTGCCTGCATTTCTGGGATGTCTGTCTGGTTACAAAACTGATTTAGCCTGGCCAGGTTAGACTAACCTGCAAAGATTCAGTCAATTCAGGCTCAGGCTTTTTGAATGTCTGCCTAGCCTAATTGAACGCATGTCCAAGTGTTCCCCTGTGGCTGGGTGCCTCATCAACTTAGCAGCTCAGCCATAAGGCTGCACCACCTGTTGCCAACTGACAAGTCTAGTAGTACCCCTGCTGCGAGCCTTGTCCTGTGGGGAGAACACAGCTGGCTACTGTGAGCCTTGTCAGCTGTGGGGATTATAGCAGGGGCAGCCTCATTGGCTGCATGGTTATAACAGGGGCAGCGGGGAGAATGTACCTCACAAAATGTGCATTGGCAGCAGTTTTCTTCCCACTGCCCGCTCTGCAAGCCCCACACCTTGTGTGGCTCCAGCAGTGGCAGCATTCTCTCTGCAGCCCTCCTGCAAGCCCTACAGCCAGCATTGGCAGTGGGGCATGCAGGCATGGGAACTGATGCACATGATCCTGGGCTCCCCCTGCACCACTAAGACATGAAGGGATCTAACATGCTGTCCCAAAGTTGCACCTCTTGCCATATATGTGTGGCATGGTGGGAGGTGTGTTTGTGTGGATCATGCATTAGATCCCATTCTGCCTTTACCTGCTCGCATAGAGGAGCTTTCATTTACCCCCATGTACTGAACCAGGTCGGGTTGGGCATACATCCTTAATACTGATACTCCCTAGTTTTGAATGCTTGACTTTGAATTTAAAGTAATTGTGTGTGGGTACATGTGTGTGGGTAATATACAAATTTTGGTCCTACAGGTAGCTGTGACAGTGACAAGTCACTCTGAACTTCTCAGGATCAGGCTCTTAAGTAGGGACTTACTGTCTATTCTTAGGAAATTTTCAAACATGGTCATCATTATCACAACCAAATTTATACTGTCTGTAGCTTCCGTCTTAGTTCCAGTTGTTTACATGTAAAGTGCTTTGCTTTCCAAGACAGTGGTGAGGCAGATTTTTTTGGTAACACGTCATCTGGCTGTGTGTCAAGAAATCCAAAATGAGTAATGCTTTCTACTATTTACATTTTTAAAGTAACCGTTCCAGTTTTGCTCTTGAAGCAACTGCCAAAACTCTTTCCATGGAAACATTAGAATGAGCTGCGTATTAAATCAATTATCTTTAATATTTGTGCACCTGTAGTGATGTGTATTTTTCATAGCAAAACAAACTTATCATGGCATAATTATTTTTCCTCTGAACTGAAAATAACATTCTTATACCTGCTGACATTTAAATGACATAAATAGGGAAGTTTGAGGAAGAATAACATCTTTCCATTCTGCTAAAATTTGTTTGACTGGGAGGGTTTTGTTTTGGAGGGGTAACATGGTAGATCGTCTGGGAAAGGACTGGTGTTTTTCAATCAGCATATTTTGGTAAGGTAAGTTCTATGTAGTATGAGTTTGCACTGTCGAGTAAAGCCCTTGCAGTAATGTTAATGGGGTCAGATATTTTGTGTCAAATGCTGCTCATTCCAAGAATAAGATCCCCTGGATCCCTAACTTTAGTGATCAATGAGAACTGAAATAATGTGTAAAATTTCAGTTTATAAACCAAAACAAGCCCCCTGTTTCCATTGCAGCATATGGACACATACATCCCACACTGTGACTTTTTCATCTTCTTTCTGAATGAACATTGCTAGATGTTTCATTTTTGCATGTATGTGAATAAATCTTGTGCAATAGAGATATGTTTGTGTGTTTTATATTGTATGTTGTGTAATTTCAAAGCAGTTTGATTTGATTAATTTTGGGTTTAAGAATGGTAAGTTATCCAAAGCTTTTTACTTTATCGGGCAGTCAGGACTAGTTTCCCAGAATAACTGTTCTGGCCTATCTTCAGTTTTGATATGTGGGTTGATGAAAAAAACTAATAGTGGTTTTAGAGTTTGCAAAAAGCAAAGAAATGGTGGGTTCTAGTTCATAGATGCTAAATAGAAGTGAGAGCTTTCTCTCTCTGTCATTTCTTAGGATTATTAGACATTTAGTTATTGCTTTTAATTTGCAGGCAGCCAACATTAAGCGTGAAATGCCCTTCACTACATTTCAGCAAGAGGATGTAAAAAGTGACATCAGTCAAAAATTGCCAGACCAACATTTTCTCCTGTTGGCTATGAAGGAGGAAGATATAACAACAGCAGACACCAAAAAAACAAACAGAGTTCACGAGCATGAAAAAGAAAACACCCGTTCTGTCTGTCTTCTTGAACAGAAACGTAAGGTTGTTTCTTCAAATATTGATGTGCCTCCAGCAAGGTAAGAAAAGACTTTTAAAAGCACATTTTGGGTTATATTTTAATGGAGGAGAGATGGCAGATTTGATAACTGGTATTCTTGACCTGATAAGACTAAGATTCGTTCTTCAGTGGTCCAATCTAAAGCACGGCATGTGTTCTGCTGACAGGTCTATGTAAAGAACTGAAATTGCCAGTAATGGAAACTGAAAGCATTTGGAATGTAAAAGTCTATGTTACTTCTGCTCCTTCTGTTATTTCATGTACTATGTACTATGTGTTGAGTCCACTGAACTGTGTAAGTGATGACTAAAAACAAAACAGCGTGGAGTAACAGAGTGCATCTACACGAGATGCTACTGTGCAGTAGCTTATTGCTATTGCACATTTACATTGGTGGGTACTAGCTGTGACATGACACTACTGCGCAGTAGGAACAAGCTACTGCGCAGTAGCATCTGAAAAAAATGCAGGGTTGCTACTGTTTAGTAACACCAGTTACAGCACAGTCATTGAGTACTTGGTGATGCAAGTACTAAATGACTGCACAGCCACAATTGTGCAGTCTGCTGCTTATGTAGATGCAGCCACTGTGAATAAAGGGGAGAGAGAAATGCCGGTATCATGGGTATCAAGGGAGTTGAACATAGCTGTGTCGAGATTCATGGAGATTAGAGATTATTTTAGGTTTTACTTCTAGCCCTTAATATGATGTGGAGGCTGAGGACTCTGGAAAGCAATTTCACCATTTCCAGTAGAATACTATTTCCCTTTGGGCTAGGGACAGACATTCAAAAAGCCTTCGCCTGAACTGATTCAATCTTTGCAGGTTAGTCTATCCTGACTAGGCTGAACTGGTTGGAAACTGGACAGGCATTCTCTCTGGACTGAGGAGATTCAGGCACATGCCTGCAGTAGCTCAGACTAGAAGCCAGGGGGTGCTAGAGTAGCTCTCCCTTCTCTTCTGCAGGGCACTGAGCTGAGGGGGGCGTGACCAGGCTTTGGCAGGACTCTCTCATTAGGGAGGTCTGCCTGCATGGTTCCAGGCTTTTTCCTGCTGGCTGTTCAAGGGGTGGGAGTGTTGTCAGCCCTCAGCCCTGGGCTAGCACTCTGAGGCAAGGGATGTGTGCAGTGCATGCATCTGTTGATGGTACAGAGCTTTTCAATCTGCCTCCATGCTTTGTCATACTGCCTACAGCAAACTGACAGACAAGCAAGCCAGCCAAAAGCTGGTAAGAGTCTTTATCACCTGATTAGCAAAACAATGGCCTCTCTCTATTAGTTCAACTTCTTAAACAGTTTACCAGCTGATCTTCTGATTAGCTCCAAAAGCCCTGTTCTGTCTGTGTGCATGTCCCGGTGAAATTAGAGAGAGAAACACACACAGACACCTCTCAGCATTAGTTAGCTTACAGGTTGCTGGGGCTGGGGTCCATGCTGTGGGAGATGGGGGGGGTGGGATTTCCTGTTTGAGTAGCAAGTGGGGATAAGGCACAAGGAAACCAGCAGACCCTGCTGTGCCTGCAAATCTCAGCCAGGGAGCAGAGGGGCCAGCCCTGCTGTGGAGCAGGGAGCCCTGCCCAGCCCACAGAGCATGCCAGAATGCTGGGGGACTGATTTAACTTAAATCAGCAAGGGGTCTAGGACAGATTGCATAAACCAGTTTGATCCAAATCAGTTAAGTCTGATACTACATTCAACCAGGTTTATCTCAAACCAGTTTCAGCCACTTTCAAACTGGTTCATGTTCACTGAACATCTGTTCTGTTACAGATGTAAACCAGTTTCTGATCACTTAAACTGATTTATGTGTGATGTCTGTCTCTAGCCTTGTTGTCCAGACTACTAAATGTGTTGCCTGAGAAATAAATGAGGATCATTTCACCCCCTTTCCCATTATCTTCACTCCTGTTGTCCCCCACCATCATGCAGCACCACTGCAGTACAGTGGATATTCAAGAGAGCATGTAGAGCAATATTCTCCATTATTCCCTAATATAGCCCACTGAATGGGCCACATGCGAGAGTGAGTGTGCTCACAAAAGTAAGCAAGGGGAATAAAAATGAATTGTAAATTTTGCTACACCTGCCCTTACCTCATGATTTTTACATGCACATAAGTGCTGGCAATCTTAGTGTTCTTATTAAGCAGCCACACTTCTGGTTAAATTGCTCATGAATGACGTTACAGAAGATTCATTTGTATATTTTTTGAAGTTTAATGGAATAACAGCTGGAGGTAAGAATTCTATGCTGGCTGGCTGCAGTAAGATGACTGTTTTGTGTTCTTGGGTAACCTGTCAGGTGTTTGACATTTTCTTTAGTTTATTTTGTTTTATTTATCATTTTTATTTGATATTTGTGGCCATCAGGTTTTCAGCAAAAGCTTTGTGAAATATATGCATGGCAAAATCATCCACTTGTAATATTCAGTGGAATGCTTTCTAGCATGTAAGAAGGGAAACTAAACAAGCGAACAAGTGCTGTCTTTGACCCATTTTAAGGATCTAGAAGTGCTAAAAAATATGGTGGGTTGAGCTGCAGAGCTGAAAACGGATCATCGGTACTTCTGAATATGAAGGCATTAGTACTGCTAATTTTGCTCTGACATGGGTTGTGGAAGCCCCTGAAGTTGTGGAAGGTTCAGATTAGAGATTTTGTTTCAGGTTCACCTTTCAATTTTTTAAATTAATATCTTAGGAGATGTACTTTTAGTGTTCACTGTCTACTTAATTCAAGGTTAACTCTGCACAGATTAGAGTAAAACAAACAGTACCCAGCAGAAATAGCCTACTCTTTTTGCAGATGAAAAAACTGAGGCTCAGAATGTAAGTGCCTTTGCAGGAAGTCCGTGTCTATGGCTAGATTTCATAGATTTCATAGACATTAGGGCTGGAAGGGACCTCGGAAGATCATCGAGTCCAGCCCCCTGCTCAAAGAGCAGGAAGTCAGCTGGGGTCATAGGATCCCAGCAAGATAAGCATCCAATTTTTTCTTGAAGGTGTTCAATGTAGGTGCTTGAACCACCTCCGATGGCAGGCTATTCCAGACCTTGGGGGCTCAGAACAGTAAAGAAATTCTTCCTTATGTCCAGCCTGAAATGGTCTTGCAGTAGTTTATAACCCTTTGACCTCGTCATCACTTGAGGCTCTCTGGTGAACAAACGTTCCCCCAGATCCTGATGGTCACCCCGATAAACTTATAGTGGCCATCAGATCACCCCTGAGCCTACGCTTTTCCAGGCTAAAGAGCCCCATGGCTCTCAGCCTGTCATCATAAGGTCTGGTTTCCTGACCTCTGATCATGTGTGTGGCTCTTCTCTGGGCTCTCTCAAGCTTCTCCACATTGTGGGGCCCAAAACTGGATGCAGTACTCCAGCTGTGGCCTCACCAAATCTGAGTACAGGGGGAGAATGACGTCCTGGGATTTTCTTGAGAAGCATCTGTGGATGCAAGCCAACATTTTGCTCACTTTACTGGCTGCAGCATCACATTGCAAGCTCATGTTCATCTTGTGGTCAATGATGACTCCCAAGTCTCTTTCTTCCATAGTGCTACCCAGTGTAGCACTGCTGAGCCTATAAGGATGCTGCAGGTTTTTCCTGCCAACGTGGAGAACTTTGCATTTTTCAGTGTTAAACACCATCAGGTTCTTGTCCGCCCATTTGGTGAGCCTGTCCAGGTCAGCCTGGATTGCCCTCCTGTCTTCAGGTGTGGATGCTTTGCCCCAGAGTTTGGTGTCATTGGCGAACTTGGCCAGTCCGCTTCTGACTCCAATGTCCCCATTATTAATGAAGATGTTGAACAATATGGGTCCAAGGACAGAGCCTTGGGGGACCCCACTGGTCACAGGGGCACCATGCTGATTGACTTACATCAATTACCACCCTCTGGGTCCAACCATGGAGCCAATTTCCCAGCAGTGGATTGTGGTGGACCCAAGGCCCCAATTGTCCAGTTTCGCCAAGAGGAGATCACGGGATACCAGATCAAAGGCTTTTTTGAAGTCAAGATATATGACATCAATCTCTTCTCCCTTGACCAGGTGATAGGTCACTTAGTTGTAGAAGGGCTAGGGACAGACATTCAAAAATCTGGAGTCTAAATTGTTTCAGTCTTTGTAGGTTAGTCTAACTTGCTAGATTGAACTGATTTGCAACTGAATAGACATTCCCTTTTCACTCAGGAAATCCAAGCACATGTCTGCAGTGGCTTAGGCCAGGAGCTGGCAGGTGCTAGAGTAGTCCTCGGCTGCAGGAAAGCTGTGCGGGGTTGGGAGAAGGGGGAGGCATGGCCAGCCCCGGCAGTAGCCTCAAGTTAACTGGCCAGGGAGGAGGTTTAATTACCCCCTTCCTGTCCCACCAGTGCGGGCTTGAGCCAGGGTCCTTCTGGCGCTCCTCCCTCGCTGCTCCATCTGCTTTCTGCATCATGGTCCCTGCCCCCTCACTGCTCCAGGGGCAGGGGCAGGGGCATGGACAGAGGCTGTCTGGCAGGCCCACTTAGGTGAGGGGGCAGGAAAGGGGTTATTTCCCTCCTCCCTCAGGCATTTGGTGGAGGGGGTAGGGAGGGAGCTTATTCCACCACTTGCCCTGTATAGGATGTGATTAGTGGTGGTAGTCGGGGCAGGTAAACCCCAGCTGTGGTCCCCCTGGGGACAGAGGAGGTAGAGCGGGGAATAAACCCCTTCTCTGCACCCTTTACCTCAGAGGGCCATGCCGGCCGGCCTCTGGCTTCTGGAGCAGCAAGTGGGGAGCACCAGATAGACCCCAGCTCAGGTCCATGTCAGTTCAATTCCTCCCTGGCCGGTTCACTTGAGGCTACTGTTGGGGCTGGCCACACCTCCACCAGTGGAGCAGCGAGTGGAAGAATGCCTGGCAAGTCTGTGCTAGTGGTACAGGGGAGGGAGCGGGGAATAAACCTCTTCCTGCATTCTTCACCTTAGGGGTGGGTGGCTTCTGCAGACTCCCTCACCCCTGCCTGCCCCTGCTCTGGCTAGGGAGCAGGGAGTGGGGCCAGTATAGCCCCACCCAGGGCTGCAGAGTATGCTGGGATGCTGGGGGACTCTGGTTTAACTTAAACCAGGATGTGGTCTGGGACAGAAGTTCCATAAACCAGTTTGATCTCAGTCAGTTCAGTCTGATACTATATTCAACCAGGTTCATCTCAAACCAATTTCAGCCATTTTGAAACTGTTTTATGTGTGCTGAACTCATATGTTCTGTTACAGGTTTAAACCAGTTTTTGATCACTTAACCTGGTGTGTGTAACTTCTGTCCCTAGCTCCCAAGGAATAGAACTCTCTCGTATGCCAACCAAGTGTACCTCCTTCTCTGCAAAAGCATCCTTCTTCCAAGGGATGGGCTTTCCCCAAGAAGAGGGAGAAGAGAATGAATTTTAGTATAAATGAATTTACAAGTACTTCAGTAAAATTAATGACTATTGGAATTACATTTGTTTTAGGAGTGAGTTGAGCTCAAGTGAGGTTTTGCATCTATGGGCAGAGGATAAAATGATTCATTTTGAAAAGTGTATAGCCTTGAAAAGTGTTCTCATTTCCATAGGTTGTCTTGTAAAATAATTTTATTGCTGATACATTTCATGGTGTAAGCAAGTAAATGATCATTATGCTTATTATACTGTGTTTTATGAGTATCCTGGTGGTGAAAGTTAGTACCTTTTGCAGTTTTGAGGTAAGTTGTAATGGTATATGGGGTCTGATTATCTTCTGCACTTTGGGCCTGTGGGCCTACTCCTCCATAATACTTAGGAAACTCTGTGAGGTTGTGTTTCAGGAGGAGATCTCGTTTCTTTTCCTCCCCATGAAATGGTCTGGGAGTTTGGACTCCAAAGCCAGTGTGACTAATATTTCTACACTTTTGAGAGCTCTGAAGTCTGTCTTTTTACCAGGGCCTTTCCACTGTTTCCTTTGCATTGTATGCAAGTAAGGGAATGGAACAGTTTCCAAGGACTGCCTAAATTTGATGAGTCCTGTGTCTGCTACCTATGACTGGTTTAAAACTTTCTGCTCAGTAATCTACTATGGGCAGGTTGCTGACAAATTAAATACTTGTTTGTTCTAAGGATGGTACACATGTTAAGAAAATGGATTAGGATTGTAGTAATCTGTTTAGTCCCTTTTTTGCTTATATAAGGCACTATTTGCTTAATTCAAGATGAACTGAGTGTACAAATTAGAAAAATAAACAAAAACTTTCATACCCCTGTCTATGAGGACTTGAGACGATCTTAACTTGGAAGAAAAATGCTCCATAAAAGCAGTTTGTTTGTTTTATAATTGTAGTAGTGATCCCTTTGTTTCTGGCACAAAATAAACAATGAAATGAAACTGTACAGTGGTACACGGGACAAGCAATGAGGTACAAAAGATGAGAGATTTTGGGCACATCTACATGTGCACATTTACTATGCAATAACCTAAATTACTGTGCAGTAGAGGCACACATCTACATGTGCACGCAGTAAATATGGTGACTTATGCTGACTCAAGCATAAATTTACACCCAATTAGTTACTGCACTGTAAAGCATATGTAGACGTCTTACTGTGCAGTAATACTATGTGTGGAGTGACTTGGGACTAATTTGAGTCCCAAGTCAGACCACACACAGTGTTAATGCACTTTAATGCCTCCATGTGTAGATGCCGGCCTATTCCCGCTTACTGCTCAGTAAATTTAAGCCGGCGTAAATGCATGTGTAGACACGCCCTTTGAGATACAATAGTAATAGTAAAGAATCCATTGTTAGAAATGGCATGCTAATGTCTTCATGGTCATCTTTTAACAGAAACATCTTCAGGACTAAAAGGCTGAATGTTTTATTATTAAAAAACACACTCAAAACTACCAAAAACTGCAACTTCCAAAAACTACAACCCAGTATCTTTCCTCATCATGTATCTGTCTATACAGATATACGTGAATAGGAATGAAAGCCTTAGGAAGAATTGTAACCATAATAGTGAAAACATTCAGAAAATGCTAGCATTTATAAGTGTTTCTTGTCAAATGTACAGACACCTTATTACTTATAGTGTTTTGGAATATCTGTTTGGAATTATGAATTTTTAGAAATGTAGAAAAAAACTAAACACATAGTTTTGAAGCATGTTTTTAGTTCCACTAGATGGCACTACAGAGTATTTACATTTTGGTTTAGTAATGAGCTGGCTGGAAAACAAGAATTCTCTTTTGAGAAATATTGAGGTTTTAAAATTTATGTTTGTTTCAGTGGAGAATGAAGTGGTCAGTATTTGGGGGAAATACTGAGAACAACAGATGGAGATCCCAGAATAGCAAATAGTCCAGTGTTCAGGGCATTCACCTGAAAAGTGAAAGACCAGAATTCATGTTCTTATTCTGCCTGATTTGGAGCAGGGTTTTAAACCCATGTCTTCTTGTCACACATGCATTCCCCAGTCATTGGATTTGCTCTGAAAGTAACTCCTGGTAGCTGTTTAAATACATAATTAACATTAAACCCAAGAACCATTAGATTATTACACGTGAAAAAATTTCACAGTGTAATTTACATTTCAGCATTAATGCAGATTATGTGCTTTTTTGCATTTTACTCAATGTGAACAATGACTATAGACTTCCTCTTTCCAGTTTTCTGTTTATTAGCGCTGTGCTGCAGTGTTTGTGTTGCAAATGTGATTAAATTAATTGAAAATCAAGTAATCTTTGTTGATCTTAGATTTTTTTGTGAAAAACAAATATAAGGGTCCACATAAAAATTACAGCCTTCCTTTTAAGAATATGATATAATGTATTTTGTTATCTTAACTGAAAACGACCTGAGCTGCAAATCGTGTCTTATTTTAAAAGCTTACATAAATTAAGGTTAACTCACATGGGGAGAAGGGGGGTTCTTTGCATTTTAAGAGAAAAGTGGTCAATCGGTCATCAGCTGAGGATTACTTCTTGAGCATGTGGGGATTAAAAATTATCAGAGGGTGGGGAGCTCTGTGTTTAATAGTGACCTAAAGATCTGACAACTTGCTTGTAATTTGCAGTTGTCCCATTAAATTAGGTTACTCAACAGCAAAAGGGTAGGAAATATTAGAACTCTCACATTTGAGCTGTAAGTCATCAAAAAGCACTGAGCAAAACTCAATGGGCTTTAAGTCCTACAGGCCCGCTATCTGAAAAAGACGGGCAGGGAATGATAGTGAGGTTTGAGGGATTGTGTGCGGGACAGGTACCACTTGCATTCTGCGCAGTTACTTTTGTAGAGCTCGGCAAAAAGGTCCAAAGCTAGAGAAGTTTTTTGAAAGACAGAGATTGGGGATGCAGAGCCTGCTGACCTTACCTAATATATATCCTTCCACCATTTAGTAATTAGAGAATCCCCAAAAATTCATCCAGCACAGACAAGACAGAGCCTTGAGAACCAGGTCCTTCTGCACCACAGTTGTGAGAGTGTTTATTGGGGAAAGGTGGTGTCATAGGCATTTGATTCATCCTGGACTTGTGAAGTAAAGTGTCCTCCAAAAAGAGAGACTTTGTGAAGCCAGATTGTGGTTGGGAGAGAGAAAGTTAGTGCATGCTATTTTGGAAGCATAGACCAGGGAGGGCCTCTTTAGCTACTGAGTCCAGTCTACTATGTTTTCAGGCTAGAGTTTCTCCAAAGGGCCCACAAGGATATCCACTCGGGCCCCTTTCATATGCCACAAAGCAACAAATGAAAAACAATCCAAAATGTGCCATAGGAGGGATAACAACTGACAAGGGAGGTTTTTTGGATGGGGCAGGAATAAGGTGTCATGATTTTGGAGGCGGGGGGGCGCAAAAGGCGTGGTAAATGTGTCAGCAGGTTTGTGAATTCTTTTCTTTTAAGGAAAAAAGACCCCACCCCAAAACCCAAACCCCCTCTCAAAGAAGGATATTTTCTATACTTGTCAGAAGTTGATGTGGTAGTCGTCTGAAAGTTAAAGCCCAGACAAAAGTTTTTAGCTAGTTGTAGTTGGAAGCTTTACATTACAGATGTGTAGTTTTATATCACATAGTTTGTAAAGATCCAGAGGAGAACAATGCGGAACATCCAAAGACTTGGCACCATTTCCTGCCCTGCTGAAAGCTGGGTAGTTTTATGGTATTCCTATGTTTTCATTTGTTTCCTAAAACATTAACTGATCTATACAGTCCCTCTCTCCCTCCTTCTCCTCTCTCTCCTCCTCCACCAAAAAAAAAATCCCCCATGTACAACAACCTTGCAGCTGCCAAACACAAAGCTGGTATAGAGCAGGGGTAGGCAACCTCTGCGGGTGCCTGTGTGTGGCATATGAAGACAATTTGCTTAGCATGTGTACCTTGGGGCAGAGAGCAGGGAAGGCCAGGGCTGTGCTGCCACAACAAGGAGTGGGTCTCTCAGGGCTCCTCCACCGTCCTCCTCTGGCCCACCAAAGTCTTACAAGTCAAGATTGCAGGTGTTTTTGGCACTCTGCCCTAGAACATTGCCGACTGCTGGCATATGTTTTTGAAAAGAATAGTAAAAACTACCCCTATGATATGATAGAACATTTTTTATAGTCTGGGAATAGCTCTTTTTATTTTAGCACTATAATAGTTTCCTGGTGCATCTCATTCTTTAATTTTTGTTACTGTCCTGTTAAAATTATGTCCTGTCAAATTCAATAATAATTGATTATTTTAATGATTTGTTACATAATTTCTGCTCTTTTTAAGATGTTTATCTTTTTAAACAGGATTCCCTTTTGTATCAATATATCTATACTTAATGATTGGTTATATTTATCAGCCAGTCTGCTGTCCCAATTCAAATTGTTACCTAATTGGCAATGAACAACGTAAAGTATCTCACAGATTTCTTTTTCCTTTTTGCACATTCTTTCTGTATCCTTTCAGCATATCTGGGATATTCTTTCTTTACATTTGGGAAGTTATTGCCAAAATGCCTCCTCAGGAGACCTCCAGACCACAAGTTTCTCCTCACTGACTGCCACTTGCATCAAGGAACAGACCAAGGTTGCTGTGGGCTAGCTCCCTATCCCAGCAAGCCTCAGTTCCACTGACTTTATACTGGACCCTGCAGCTATAGTGAAGCTATAAATGTCTCCTACTTTGGATTATGGAAGAAATTATAGCCTTCCCTCTCCCTCCCCAGTAGAGAGACAGCTTGGAATATCACTTGCCTAGATTCCATGCTTTCTACAAGCCATCAGTAATGAGACAAAAAACACAAGGATTTATTTAAAAAACAGAGCAAGCATAAGAAATCAGTAACCATATGTTGAGATGCAGACAGAGATGTAAGTGACAAACAAAAGCAAATGCCAGAACATTGACCTGTTCTTACCCTGCACCTTAAATTCAAGGATGCAGCCCCTAGACAGCTTCATAGATCTAAATGCAGACCCTGCTTATGAACTTCCTACCATGTTTCCTGCATCTCCCTGGCAGCTTGCTTTTCCCAGCCTCCTTGTCTGGGGGGACCTCAGGGCCCCTTGTACCCAGGAAGACTGAAGACAAGACTAGGGGTGTACCAAGAAAGATTACTTTGTTTGGTTTTTTTGCTGATACTGATAGCTGATTATTAGGCTGATACTGATCCAATAGCCGATTTACAAGAGTGCAGCCTGGCAGTACAGAGAGCAGCCCCTACTGCTAAGTCTGTTGTGAGGATGGGGCATAGGGGGTGCAGATCAAGGCCCTCACGGTGAGGGAGGGAGGGAGAGGGGCAGGGACAGAGGCAGGCACTGACCGGCCCAGTCAGTGGGCTGGGAATAAGGTGGAGCTATGGACAGCTTATCCAGGGGGACAGCTCCCCACTACTGTAAGCACCCACAAAGGAAGCGTAAGGTGCATGTGCCCCCTCAGATTTGTGTGCAGGGTGAGTATGGGCTGCCCACTGCAGGCTTGAGGCCAGGAGCTGCACCAGCCTCTTCCTAGTGGAGGCTCTTCCCAGTGGGCAGGGTGGATTCAGTTATGTGGGGCAGGTGGTGGTGGTGGCACTGGAAGGGGGGGCAATGGGAAATGCTGGAATGGCTCTAGCTAACCTCTCCCCCAGCCTCACCCCTGCTTGGGGCACTCTGTTTTGCTGCCTTTGAAAGACAGCAGAGTACCCTGAGCAGGGGTGGCACTGCAGGGAAGCTTAGGAGTCTAGAACCACCCCAAAATTCCTCATAGCCCCCTGTAGCCACCCCTCCCAGTGCTGCCACCACCTGCCCTGTGCAGCTGAGCTTGCCCCGTCCCTTCCAGGAAACGGCTGACACAGCCCATGGCTCTAAGCCTGCATGAGGCAGCCCACCCTGACCACGCACTTAAGTCCAGGGGGGCATATGCCCCCCATGCCTCCCTTGGGGGTGCACATAGTGGCAGGGAGCTGCCCACTCCCCCCGCATCCCCTGAACGAGCCACCATCCCTTTTCTGGCACCAGGGTCGCATTCACTGCCTTGGCTGGGCTGGGAAGCCCTTGCCCCTGCCCCTGCCTCTCCCTCACTGTGCAGGCCTCAGTCTGCTCCCGCCATGCCCCTTTCCTCCCACACACACACACTTACCAGCCAGACGCTGCTCTCCATGCTGCTGGGCTGCATTTCTGGCCATGTGCATGCTATGACTGCATTCATGCACATGGTTTATATCAGTGACATTATCAGCTGCATTGGCCAAAAAAAGCCAATGGCCAATAATGTTAATTTTGCTTTTATTGGTGCAGATCCAATATGCCACCAATATATCTGTACACCTCTAGAAAACCCCATGCTTTCTAGGCAGGCTTAAGTAACTTTGCCAGTCTGGTTATTAATATATGTTACCCCTTCAGTGCTAGGAGGCCTCAGCCTATGCCACAAGCTCCCTGTACATGTTTACCAGACTACCAGGTTTTTAGACCTGTCTATTTCTTAATACTATACTTTGTCTCTTCCCCTAGTTTGACTAGTCAAGCTTCTGGCCCTTCTTTTAAATTGTAAATTTATCATTGTCTGATGGGATCCAGGCTTCCAATGCCTCGGAGCAGGTCTGTGGAGGACCACTAAACACAAGTCAAATGCTAATTCTCAGGCATTGACTATAAGTGTGAACAGTTGAGGGCTGCTCAAGTTGATCACTGCCTTACTGATATAATTTGGCTGCAGTGTAAAGATACATCAAAATTACCTTTATATCTAATATTATAACACATATAAATATGAGGATAATAACATTGAACATAGCTTTGCACTAGCTGCAATTAGAGACCAAACACTAAGAGATTAAGTCTAATTTGGGAGAATATCCATGCATGTCATTTAGTGGACCCCCAGAAGTAACTTTGTCTTGGGGTGAATCTATGACAGTAGGTGCATCTACACTTTCATTAATGTGCCTTAGACAGTGCACATTTACTTTGGTACTTGCTTAATAAAGTACTAACTGAATACGCTGGCGCACGGTTATTTTGTGATGCTTACTGTGCATTAGCTTAATAAAACTGCTTGGTAGTCTGTTAGCTCGAACCGCTACACTACTGAGCAGTCTTATTAAGCTAATGCGAGTATGCTTCTCATGTAGACGCACCCAGTGACTACTAACATAATGTATATTTTGGTCGTAAAAGACAGAAACACTGTTGGTTATGCATTTTTTTCTCAGAATGATTTCTCTGACATTAACCCCCTGGTCTCTAGAAATACAGCTCTGGGCAAAGTTTTGATTAGAAAGTTTATTGTTCATCTGTAAGACCTGCTGGGCATGATTGGTTATGCTCCATGCATTTCAATAAGAGCATTAACATGTTTTCTAAGGGTGAGGCACCTGGAGAGTTTTGCTAAGATCAAGAGTACTATCAGTTTAATATATGATATTCTCAGTTGGAGAACCTCATCATGCATTTGCAGGGAGAAGGATTTGATATTCTGCTAGTTCTCTTCTGTTTATCTGTAGCTGCTGAAACCTTATGCCATTATTGTAGCTATATATTTGCTCATACTTCATCACTTTCAGGCCCTTAGCTTAGATAACTCATCATTTTTCAAAGAATATAACTCCTTTGGAGAGTCTCTTTAGCAAGAATGGTTTAGGAATAATTACATCAATCCTGCAACATGGCAGGGGGATGAACTACTAGCTGACTCACTGCATGCCTCTTCTAGTCCTAATAAATGCAGCTGCTGTTCAGATTTACTAAATGTAGTGTTGCCAGGTTATGGATCGGCTTTCCTGCCCCCAAAAGTTGTGAGATTTGACTCAAAATGAGACAGTTTCTTGGCGGGGGGGGTGGTTCTCTTTTTCCTCTGGGTTTATGTTTTTTGAGACTTCAGGATTCACATTTTCAAGGACTTTGGGGGGTGGCCTGGCCCCTGCTGGCAGATGCATGGCTCTCCTGGGGCCTGGGGTGCCTGCTGATGGTAGCAGGGAAAGCAGTAGTGTGGGGCGCTGGTTGTCATTAGCAGGGGTGGGGCAGGTGCAGCCTTGGCGCAGGGAGGCAGGATGAGCAAGGAGGGAGCTGTTGCGTGCTGCCCCTCTCCTGGGCATGTGGTTCCTGGGCAGGAAAGGGACTGGCCAGGGATCATAGTTTCCAAGACGGCTGCCTAGTGCTGGCTCTGGTTTCAACATGGCTTCCAAGTGCTGATAGCCTTCTGGCCAGAGGCTGGAGCTCCCCCCAGTGGCCACAGGGACACATGGCAACACTGGAGGGAGTTGGGACTAACTTTAGTTCCAAGTCTCTGCATGTGTAGACGTATGCCAAAAATTGCTTAATGCATAATAACTTAATGCACATTAAATCTAGTCCTGCTTATTTGCATGTGTAGATGCATCCTCTGTTATCTTAAAGTTCAGTTCCTGTTATGTGCTAGAGCACGCACATGGTCACTGCACTGACTGGGGATCACTAGAGCACAGGAGCAAGCCAGTCAATACCCCTACATCAGAGGTTGTTTGGCTGTGCCTCTCTGTATTGTCTGAGGATGCTTCTACTTCGTGCTCTTCAAGTTAACTGCTTAGGCCTGCCTGACCAGAATGTGCCAAAGAATATACTTTTATAACTGCCATTTTTTTCTGTGTTAGCAGATGGCATCCACATCATGCTCCAAACAAAGATCATATAGGCTAAGTACAGACAGTCAAAAAGCCTGAGGAGGAATCAGTCCAATCTTCACAGGTTTCTCTAAGCTGCATAGTTTGGACTGATAACAAATGTAATTCATGTTCAGTCTTTGGTTGGCTAAGGCAAGCAGAAGCCTGCATTGGCCCAGGCTAGAAGGTAAGGCATGGGGGGGGGAGGGGCAGGGCACAGGGGGGCCCAGGCTCCCAGCCTGATGGCCATTGTCAAACCCACCAAGTGTGGGACATCCCTCATTGGCAGCCCAGCATTCCTCCAACCCCCTGCTGTCTCCCCATGGGGAAAGGAGCCCTGTCTCAGTGCTGAGCTGGGGTCTGCCTACATGGGGAGAACTCCATGCCTTGGGGGAGGGGCGGGGAGGGTTACCTTGCCCTGCCTCCGGCTCCCCCCCAACCTGTGGTTTGGCCAGCTGCAGGGAAACCCATGCCAAAGCTGATTCCCCACCCCATGCAGCCAGAGCTGGCTGCTTTGCTCTGCCCCCTGCCACTCTGACCCACAGGGGGAGGGGGGAAGTAGTCCCCCATCCTGGTGCCAAAGTGGGGGCTGTCCCCCCTCCCCTGTTACCCAGACTGGAACCACTGGCCCCCTAAGTCTTTTCCAGAACCCCAAATCCCCACTCACTTTCCCCCTGATTACCTGTGGCTGCCTGTGCTGTCTGTTGCAGGGAGCAGGCAGGGAAGCCTTAAAATTAGTTTCTCCACTGCCCCCTGCTGCTACTGCTGCTGCTGCAGCTGTTGTTCTCTGGGCCAGAAGAGCAGATCCTGGCAGTTTAACCCTTCCCTGCCTGCTGCCTGGTACAGAAAGTGCAGACAGCCACACGCAATCAGGGTTCGGGGGGAAAGTGAGCAGGGATCTGGGGTACTGGGGAGGGTGGGTGTGCAGGGGAGAATCAGCCTTGGCAGGGGGTTCCCTGCAGCTGGCCAGAAGTGGTGGAAGCCCAGGCCAGGGTGGAGGGGGGAACCTCGCTCCTGAGGTGTGGGGGACTCCTTCCCCTCTCCCCCTGTGGCTCAGAGACAGTGACTGGGTGAGAGAAACTCATCTGGGCAGACCCCAGCTTGGGGGGGAGCCTAGGGTGGGGCAAGGGAAACACTCAGAGGTGCCCCAGCTTGGGCACCGAGGCTGAGGCAAGGGGTCTCTGTTCCCCTGCCTCCACCTCCACCTCCACCCTCCCACTGCCCCACGGCTGACAGGTGCAGCCAGGACGCAGGCTGGCGAGTGGAGTCTTTGCTGCCTCAGGTCTGGGACAGCCCAGGAGCAGGGCTGGCTTGGCTCAACTGGAGCAGACAAGGAGACAGAGACTAGCCCACTGCCCTGAGAGAGAGGTTAGTGGGGGGTCCCAAGGCATGCTGGGATGCCAGAGGACAGGGAACTGAGGCACAGGTGGGCAATTATTTTGGCTGAAGGGCCAGTTAGGGAATTTTAGTGAACAGTCACAGGGCGGGTCAGTACTGTCTCCTTCCCTTCCATACCAGATCATCACACATCCCCTTCCCCCTGCCCTCAACAGCTCACTAAAACTCCCTAAGTGGCCCTAGTACTTGGCTAGGAGGATGTGGCCATGGGTGAGCAGGGAGTGGCATTCCAGAGCGGGGCTGGGGGCCAGGCTGGGGCTGGGGTTAGGATCAGAATCACAGGGTAGTGACAGCATGGGGCCAGGGCCCTGGGCAGAGCCGCAGTTCACTCCCTGCATGTCTTTGTCCACAGCACTGGCACCTGTTGCAGGGATGTGCAGGGAGCAGATCGTGGCTCTTTCCTGGGCTCTGGCCCTGTGCTGTCACTGCCCTGTGATCCTGGGCCCAATCCCTGCCCTGCCCATGCATCTTGCTCCCAGATGCCTCTGCCTGCCCTCTTGCCTGTGGCCCCATCCCATCCACCTTGCCACGTGTCCTGCTTGTGGGGGTCCCACCCAGTCTGCATGGAGTGCCCCAGCAGTGAGTGCAGGGTGAACAGACTAGGTTGCCCAGGCAGTGGGGCCGGTCTGGCAGTGATAGCCAGAAGGAGCTGCCATTGTAGGGGATTCTGGGAAGCGAGTCCAGCCTCCATGCTGCTCTAGCACCACTGCACACTCGGGAGTAGTGGGACCAACTGCACGTGCCAGGGCCCAGACTACCCCTGCACCTAGGCTGGGTGGAGCCAAGGGCCCCACTGCAGGCTGGACAGAATATCTTGGCAGGCCGGATTTGGCTCATAGGCCATATTTTGCCCACTCCTGAACTAGGGTGATTCAATGTGGGATCTGGAACAGAAGCTTGATAGACCAGTCTAACCTAAACAGATTAAATCTGACTCTACATCCATCCAGGTTTATCTTAAACTGGGTTTGGCCATTTTGAAACTGGTCCATGTACACTGAACTTCTGTTCTGTTCCAGGTTTAGACCAGTTGCCAGTCACTTATATTAGTTTGTATGTAATTTCTGTCTCTAGCTCTATATGGTACTAGATACATGTCACTTAGCAAACATATCTGTGTTTCTGTGAATCTGTGAATCTTTCATATGTATAAAAATAAAATTGAGTAAAGTAAAAGTTTCTTTTACTTCCTGTTCTGCTCTACCCTTATTCTCAGTACCTTATAGCTATTTTAAATGGAGCCAGGGATCTGCCATTTGGGAATGCACATTAGTTGTTAGGATGTATCTGCTTGCTTCTAATTGTAACTACAATATATTGCTGTAAACCCAAAATGAAAACAGAGTTAATGTTATGGTTTTGTTATGCTTGTATTACTTACAGTATGCAGATATAATAGTTACATTATAGGATCACATATTATTTGAAACAGATGCAATGGTTGCATCTATCTATATCCTAAGTGTTTTTTAGCAGTTTAGTTAGGTATTAAATGTAATATCTCTCATTTAGCATTTATTCTCTCATCTTCTATTCAGGAAGGGAAATAAGTGTAGGAAGAGTAGTTTTGTTTGGGTAGGCAACTAGAAAGAATAGAAAACTGCTCACAGAAATTTCTACTTTAGTAATTTCATTATTATTATCTTAAGAACTGAAGAACTTGACTTTAATATCTGCTAAGAACTGCTGCTATAATTAACCTAGGGATTTACCATGTTGTGTTTAAATTATAACAGCAATGTAATTTATTTAAAATGAACCTCAGTTACTGAACAATTTCAGGGTAAATGGTTAGGAGATCAGTTACTAAATTCACCCAGTATATTTACATCTGTAAAACTAAGCGCTGCAATTACGAATGCCATGCAATCTTACTGAGTTCAGTAATTAAAATGTAGATTTGGACCAGGATTATATTTCAAGTGATCTTTTTACTAATTCTATTTTAAAAGATGTTTTGCAAGTATTAATTGTCCGTTTTATCAAGGATTGACAGGTACTTGGTTGTTACAATGAAGGAGGACATATAAGAATGAAGCATTTAGAATAATCGAGACACCCATCTCAAAGCGATTAAGATACGTAGATAGTTAGAAAAAATATCATAATTTAATATCCTTATCTTTCACAGCAAAATTCTATGAAAGGATGGATGGATGTAAACATCCTCTGTGTTTTTGGCATGATGTAAATGTTAATGGAAATGGAATACCTTCATCCTCTTTTCGTTGTCTACTTAGGAGTTATATATAATTTTTTACCAAAGAATTTATATACAAAAGTGATCGATGCTCTTTGCAGAGTTGCCAACATTTTAAAATAATATTTTATACACATATGTATTTATACTAACAGTATTTGAGATATTAATATATTATGAAACAGTTAAAATTTATGGACTGCCTATGCCTTATCTTTACACATGAATAATTGTTTCTTAGTGTACAGGATTCTTTTGATACACTTTACTTGCTAACTGCCTAATTATTTACCATTATTCTTGTGAATGCAATAGGCAAAATCTCTAGTTTTTAAACACATCAGCTGGGCCTGTGCGAATAGGGAATTATTCTATTTGGGTTTGGATTTGGCCGATTTGGATGCCAGTGATTTGATTCGGAACTCCGAATCGGTTTTCTGCTTTGATTCGGCTGAATTGGGTCTGAAGCATTGGAGCCAATTTGGAGATTTGGCCATAGGGTATAATGGGGAATCAATGAAATATCTATAACTGTTGTTTTTTGTCCAGTTTGGATGAAACGTGCAGGTGTGGTAGCCTCTGCTGAGAGCATGAAGCCATAAAGCCTGCCAAGTTTCAAGGAGATGAATGGAGGGGTTCAGGGGAAACTGCACCCCAGATTATTGAAAGCAAAACTTCTGTCACGTGTATGTGTTATGCCACAGGGGGGTGAAAACTGCAGGGATGGTAGCCCCGGTGAGGCCACAAAGCCTGCCAAGTTTCAAGAAGATAGGTGTAGTGGTTTGAGGGAAACTGCACCTCAAGCTGCAGACAAGCAAAACTCGTGACATGGGTGACACTGTGTGTGTTAAGGCGCAGCAGGGTGAAAGCTGTGGGCCTGCTAACCCCTGCTGAGGCTGCGAAGTCTGCTAGCTGTCAAGGAGATAGATGCAGGGGTTCTGGGGCCCTGCACCTCTAGCTGCTGACAGGCAAAACTCGTGACATGGCAGCTTTCGTCCTGTTGCACCTTAACATACGCAGTGTGCCTCCTTGAAACTTGGCAGGCTTTATGGCCTCCTATCTCCTTGAAACTTGGCAAGCTGTACAGTCTCACCAGGGGCTACCATCCCCGCAGTTTTGACCCCGCTGTGGCTTAACACACATGTGATGTGAGTTTTGGGTTCAAGAATTTGGTGTGCAGTTTCCCAGAAACCCCTGCACCTATCTCCTGGAAACATGGCAGGCTTTGTGGCCTCGGCAAGAGCTACCACCCCTGCAGTTTTCACGCCCCCCCCCTCCCCAGTGGCTTAACATACACATGTGACATGAGTTTTTCTTTCAGGACTTTGAGGGGCAGTTTTCCAGTAACCACTGCACGTATCATCTTGAAGCTTGCCAAGCTTCATGCGCTCAGCAGAAGCTACCATCCCTGCAAGTTTCATCTGAATCAGCCAAAAGACAACAAAGTTATAGATATTTAATTGATTCCCTATTATACCCTATGGCCAAATTGCCAAATCTTTTCCAAATCAGTTCAGAAGCTCTGAATCGATTCAGAAAGCCTAAAGCTTTCAGCGATTTGATTCAGATTTGTAGAGTCGGCCTCTCAATCATCCGTATCATCTCCAAATCCGAACAGTGATCCAAAGCTTTGCACAGCCCTAATATCAGCTGAGTTTGTGGCTCAGGAGTTTAAAAAACGTTGTTTAGGCTTTTTATTTTAAATTCAATTAATCCTCTTAAAGGAGTGTCTGAGTTTTGGTCTACTCCCAAATAAAGCAAGTAACTTTTAATGAAAATTTAATCTCTAGCACTCAAATGAATGGATACTCAGATACTCCTCTGAATGGAGGGTCCATAAGAAGCTACAGATGAAGCATGAACATATTTAAGTACTATTAGCAGGGATGTCTGCCTGCCTACTACCTGCCTAATATAAACACGTATTACATACAAGAAATAATATCAACTATTGAATAATAAGCAGATGGCTAGCTGATGCAGAATGGGTAGTTTCTGACCAGTCTGGGTTTCCTACATGCTTTATATAAATGAAGAAAAAAACACAGGCCTAAGAACATGTTTGTACTGGTGGATACCTGAGGTGGGGTTGTTTGTTTCTCTTTTTTATATCAGGCTGTACTGCTGTTGCTCCATAGTCCAGATGTGGCCCCTGATGTTTTAACCAGTGGGAGGGAGAGGGATATGTCCCAGGAAGCAACCTGTGCAATGTGCACCCTGGGCGTCTGGCTCATTCAGTGTACAGCCCTCTCCTATCCAGAAGTTGAATATCCTTTTTCTTATATGAAAGGTTGGTTTCTGGTATGTCTTGCAGTACTTTGGTATGCTCTCCTGCTTTAGTAAATGGAGCTCAGATGAGAGAATTTGCTAGCAGTGTTAGGGCTGGCTCCCTGCAGGAAGCTGTCACAAAGCTGCTGCTGCCCAGAGGTAGTGGCAGAGAAACTTGCAAGCTGTTGCTGGGTCCTGAAAGACAGCTGTAGCATCACTGCTCTCTTGGGAGAATGATGGACTGAGAGGCTGACAACCTGTGAAATCCCCCTTCTCCTGCATGGCAGGGTCTCAGGGTTTGAGCTTACTGACAGGATGGTTTTAGGGGCTAGGGACAGACATTCAAAAAGCCTGAGCCTGAATTGATTCAATCTTTGCAGGTTAGTCTAACCTGCCTAGGTTGAATCAGTTTGTAACTGTACAGATACCCCCTCTGGACTGAAAAAAATGCAGGCACATGCCTGCAGTGGCTCAGGCTAGAAGCCAGGGGATGCTAGAGCAGCCCTCCCTTCCCTTCCACAGAATGGAGCTGAGGTGAAGGCGTGGCTGCCCAGCAGGACACTCTGATTAGGGAGGGGTCCCCTCTTCACTGGTCAGCAGGGGAGCCAGCAGGGATTTACATAGCATTTAATTACACAGTAGGGAGCATTTATCACCCCACCAGCAAAACAAAGGGATCTCTCATTAGTTCAAGCTCTTCTTAAACAGTTGTTCCAAAGAAGGAATGGAGGGAGATTACCAACTACCTCCTGAGTAGCTCCAAAGAGCTCTAAGCAGCACTGCCCTGTCTGTCTGTCCTGTCTGCCACAGCATGACCCATAGCCAGCATGTGGTATACTAGCTAATGCTGAGAGGTGTTTGTGTAAGGCAGAGGGGATGGGGAAATCCTTAGTAGGGAGTGGTGGGATCAAAGGGAGGAGCAGGGGGGAGCCAGGCAGATGCCTACAACCTCTGCTGGAGCTCCAGTCTGGGGGCAAAGTGTTGGGGCCAGCTCTGCTGTTAAGCCGAGAGCCCTGCCAAGAGAGCATGCTGGGATGCAGGTGGAGTCTGATTTAACTTAAACCAGGGAGGGGTCTGGGACAGACATTACATAAACCAGTTGGACCCAAATCAGTTAAGTCTGATAATACATTCAACCAGGTTTATCTCAAACCAGTTTCAACCATTTTCAAACCAGTTTATGTGCACTGAACATCTGTTCTGTTACTGGTTTAAACCAGTTTCTAATCCCTTAAACCAGTTTGTGTGTAATGTCTGTCCCTAGCCAGGTTGGTGGGGAGCAAAGGAGCCCCCCCCCCCCCCCCCCCCGAGCATGTCCTGTTCGGAGAGCACACATTTGTGATGACTGTAATGTTCCAGCTGGGGCCTCTGACAGTGCATACACTCATAGCACTCTCATTTTGGAGTGTTGTAGTGCTGAGGCACCTTGCAGCACTGCAGATGAACATGTATCTATAGCCTTGGCAAACATTACCACACAATGCCTGCAGCTATTCTTGTTCTGTGGGAAAGAACCGTGATTTCATTGTGGAAACTGAGGACAATGGCTTAAACACTGTATGTACTTTCCTAATCTTATCTAGGTTTTGAATTAACTTGTCTGGAACAGATTCTTTTTGGTGTTAATCAGCATCACTTCCTGGGAGACTTGTGGATTTATATTAGCTAAAAATGTAGACCAGAATTGTCTGAAACCTCTCTCAAAATCAAAGAACATCCCTCATTCTCACTCTAAATAACATCATCTTTTAATATCTAGACTTTAAATCTTCCCTTCTACTCAACCAGAAACTTAAGACAAAGTTTTTCTTGCATTACACCCTTACAGCCAAGAGATGTTTCATCCAAATCTTGTTAAAGTGTTCTCTTTATTCCTCTTATCTTTCATGACATTGTATAAATGATGCTTTCTGAAGATACATTGCACAGTATTGTGCTGTAGTAAAGTGTTGCATTGTTTAAAGGCTCCTGTTCTTTTGCTAAACACTGGGTATGTTTGTGTGTATGGAAAATGTCCAACTAACTTTGTTTTGCTGTAAGGCAATTGAAAGGGGAGCTACTAAAAATAATGCAGATTTCATGGGTTAAGGGAGAATTCAGATGAATGGGAAACTAGGCTAACTTTGAGAATTTAATAATTTAATGTCTTTTCACAAAATTATCAACATTTGTTATGTGTTCTGATGAAATCTAAGCTTGGTTTATGGAAAACTGACATCAGTTTCTTCCAAGGATGTTATTATTTTTACCTTTTGTAAAACAAACAAAAAACCTCAAGTTAGTTTTGGCTGAATTGCTTGCTTTATTGCTAGAATGACAACATACTTTTTCAAACAGCTCTAAGTTGTGAATTTTTGCTTCTTTCTTTGTTTGAAAATGTACAAGTGAGGGGATGGCTTGAAGTATCTGTGTGTATTTTGATGACTTTTTTCATTAAATAGTGAATTGCAAATACAACAAGATAATTAAAACTCACTGAATTACCAATACAATGCAGCCACCAACAGCACAAATTGAAAACAGGCACAGTCTTCTTTAGATAAACATTTCCAGTCAGTTTGTAACAGCCTCAGTAAGTACTTGGACTCCTGAGGATGCTTATCTTTCCATTTGAAAAACAGATCAACAAACGAACAAAACCTCAATAATATAAAGTCATAGCAAAACATATGTATAGATCTTCAATTAAATATAGTGTGTCTTCCACTGGACCACATTTTTGTTTGCCAGTGTACTCTATTATATATTTATAGGCCTAGCATTTCTTTTGGGGGTTTTTTATTTTTATTGTGCCAGTGCCCCTAATGTAATCTGCTGGAGCCCTGTGGAGTCTGGTCAAGCAGTGCTGCCAAGGTCCCTGCCTCTTGTACAGTACTGGGTCTGTCCATGACTGTTCAAAAGGCAGCAGGCATTCCCACCATCCCTTGAATAGTTCCAGTCCCAGGGCTGTTCAAGTGATGGCAAGAATTCCTTCACCTTATCCTAAGCCCCTATCCCTCTCCTGTCTGCCTACTGTGTCAATCAGCTGGGGCTCTGGCAGTGACACTACCAGGAGTGGCAGGGGTGAGGAGAGCAGTTCTGGGGCAGGGAGAGCCAAGGAGCAGTTCCCTTTGCCCCCTGGCTGGAGGACTTGCCTTTGAAGTGACTTTTAGCTCTCTAAAGGGGGCTAGAAGGCTTGTGTGCCCCTCTTCTCACCAAGTTTTCCAGCACTACAAATTTCCTGGAAATTTGCAGTGCTGGAATTGAACACTGGTCCATAGTTTAAGCCATTTTTCTTCCTCGACTCATATTCATGGTTTGGAAATTGTGTGCGTCTGTGTATATTAATGTTGCATGTCCATGGATCTCTTTTGAATGGACCAGCACCGAACAGCCAGTCCAGCAAAGGATAAAAACCAATAACTGAATCCCTCTGCAAGCTGAAGAAGTGGGTGAGCATGTGGCTGTTTTTAAATAGCAAGAACAGTTAGGGGAGTCTAAAAGCAGAGTTCAGCAATTCCTTCTTTGAAAAAGAAGAGCTGTATTTTCCGTCTGAATGTGTTGTGTATTGGATATAGCCCAATCTGTTATAGTTTGAATGTGGCTGGAAGCCTAGAAATCCCAGTTTTGTGCATGGAGGGATGGCACTAAAAGTAGTTTAGAACAAGTATAAACATTGTCCACTTGAAAAAGCAACTCCCACATCCATAGCTAGCTCTGCAGTTTTAACTGACATGTCTAACTCATCATTTTATTTTTACATCCCTTTGTGTCGGGTTGCTGGAGTTTAGAGGTCAGCATCTCTGTTCCTAGCTCCAGTAATTAATATCCATGGCTGTAATGGTTGTAACTGAAGTGTATCAAGCACTTTTGCTATCTCTACCTGCCATTTTTCTCTGAAAATGTAATTATATTCCTTGCAGTGAAGTGCTGCAGGAGGCAGGGAGGCATGTTTTGTAAATTCAGTTCTTTGAACGCTGGTTGTTTACAGATTATATAAAGTACATGCATTGTTTTCTGTTCACAAGGAAGTCAAGGGGGATTTTTCTGGCAAACGTTCACATATTCAGCTTTGAAACTTGATTACCATTCATTTGAACATTGATGCAGTTTTTCTATGCTAGATAGCTTTTGACAGTAGACTCTGGAACACAAAAGGGCGGCAGTGAAGTATTAAAGCATTTTTTTAAGTATCAAAAATTTGTCTTTACATTGTATGTGTGAGTTTAAGGGCCAGTGGCCTGAGGTGACTTAAAGAAGTCTTGAGGGTGTTTTCCATCTTCCCACCCATGACAGTAAGATCAAGGATACTTTAATTGTATTTTCTATTAGAATTAGACATAGGGATGTCTGAATCTTATTTGCTTCTCTTTTAGTTCAGGCTTGTTCACTATGGAATATGTTTAAATGCATTGTCCAGTTCTACTGACAAGTAAAGCATCCTTTTTGAGGATGACCTCTCTTGCTAACTGTGGTCCACAAACTAAATGTTTATGCTAAATGTTTAGTCCACGAACGTTACCATTCCTATTGGCAGCCATAGTGATTCTGGTTAAAGGGTATGGGGAGGATACTAGAGCAGCATTGCATATTTGAGGCTGCTGCTACAAGGCATGGTAAGTTTATGGTTTAGAAGTGGCCTAAACCAGGGGCTGGCAGCCTATTTCCTGCGGGTTGAATCTGCCCTGTGAAGAGACTATATCCAATTCAAGACAGCTCAGGGTATCAGCATTGTGCTTCAGCCACAGTGGTAGGGAAGTGTCCCCAGGGTCTTAACCTTTTCTATCTATTCCCTTCACAGCTGCTTCTGTTTACAAGAGGGTGCAGCCTGTGGCACAGGCTGGGTCACAAGCATGGTCTGTGGTAACAAAAGTCTACCATCCCCTGGCCTAAGTGACTTGGCGTGGTGAGCAGTGGCATAACTTGGGGGGACAATAGAGTCAACTGCCCCAGACACCAGTTTGGGGGTATGGGTACAAATAAAGTAGCTGCTGCTGGCAGTTGCATGTTCACATTTGCAATTGTGGTGGCAGTTGAAACTCACCACTTCTGCTTTGTCCTTGGTACCTTGCTGCATCTGTACACTGCTGCTGCTGAGAACTGCTTCCTTTGAACATTCATAAAACATATTACTTACACATGCATCTTGGTGCATGTTGTGTGATTTTATTTTTACCTGACAGTATATTTTGACAAAAATTATACATAGTGGTAGCAGAAAAAAAGTAATGGTTCTGGAGCTGGTTATCTTAAAAAAATGTGGTGCCTGTGTCAATTTGTTTAGGATAGTAGGCTGGACAGTAACAGTGTGTGCTGCTTTTACAGCATTTTAAAGGTAGATTGCTAACCTAAAATGAACACATTTCACAACAGATCAGTTACAGAGCAAAACCCTTTTACAGATTATGGGGAAATTAAGGCTAAGCACAGTCAGTCAAAAACCATGAGGCTGAATTGATTCAGTCTTTGCAGGTTAGTCTGAACTGCAGAGATTAAACTGAGAAACAACTGGACACATATTTACTTTTGATACAGGAAATGCAGCCACGTGCCTGTAGTGGCTGGGGGAGGGAGGGGGAGTTAGAGTATGCCTCTCTGGCACATAGCCAGCATGGGCTGTGTGCTTGCTGCTTCTTCCTGCTGTTCCCAAGGTCTCTGGGATTTGCAATCTAGACTCACAGCAGCAGGACTCTCAGAGTTCCTTATCCTTTCCTCTTCCTGCTTCCAGGTGTCTCTGGGATTTGTACTCCACAGTCACAGCCAGTAGTATATTTCATTAAGTTTAACAGCAGGGCAGCTCTGTACTTGGGGGAAGGAGTGTTTAACCCCCGTCCCTGGCCCCAGACCCCAGCCAAGGTTTGCCTGGGTGGGGCAGTACCTGCCCCCACTCACAACCCTTCTCTGCTGGAGCAGACAACACAGCCCAGCCCAGGGCTCAAAAGCATGCTGGGATGCTGGGGGACTGTGATTTAACTTGAATCAGGAAGGGGTCTGAGACAGAAGTTTCATAAACTGGTTTGACCCATATCAGTTAAGTCTGATACTACATTCAACCAGGTTAATCTTAAACCAGTTTCAGTCATTTTGAAAGTGGTTTATGTGCACTGAGTTGCTGTTCTGTTATAGGTTTAAACCAGTTTCTGATCACTTAAACCAGTTTGTGTCCCTAGTTCTAGGCAGTGAGAGGAAGTGACTACACAGTGAGGCAGTAGTGGATTGGAAAAGCTAATACTTTTGAATTCACACCTCTGTCTTCCTAATCATGGCATGTCCCAGTCTCCATCTCTTTCTCTGTTCTATTTCCTGCTCATGCTGTCTGAGGTTCACGCTGACTTCCTGGAAAACCCACCACCAATTGAAGTCATAAATAGCTGTGAGGGGCACTCTTCGTTGACCACCCGCCTCACAGGGGACCCCTGGTGGGAGGGGAATGTGTCGTCCTCACTGCACCCATGCCAGTCTCGCCTGCCACGACTTTGATGGTAAATTGGGGTTCACAATATTGTGGTGCGTGCAGTTCGGAAACGGCACTCCATCTCCGCTGAATCCAGGGGGGTCCTGAGGGCTCCTCCTCCCCTACACCCTCGCCCGGTCCTCCGGGTAAGTGGCCGCCTCTCAGGGACGGACCACTCGACAGGGCGCTAGCCCCAACAGTGTTCGTAAAGGAGAAAAAAAAAATACAAAGTCCAACACAAAGTTCCTGGCAGGAGTTCCCTGGGGCTGGGGTTTGTTTGACCCCTAAGCTGACCCCCCTTCCTGGATCCGGGCTGGGATCTTCCGCCCTCTCCCAGGGGCCTCCTTCCGCCCTATAGTCTTCCAGAGAATCACAGGCACGGTGGTTTTCCCCGCCTGTGATTGCCCCTATTTTACAGTACTTACGGTACCCGGCTCCTGCCGGGTGCTGCCGCTTCCCGCAGCGTTAAGCTGCTCGTCTCTCCGCCGCCGGTCGGCCGGGCCTCCTCGCTGCGCTGGGGCTTACCCCTGCCCTAGAAGGTCCTGCCTCGTCGCCAGGCGACTCACACCCGCTCCAGGGTGGATCCCCCGCCACTGGCTCTTTCCCCGCTCAGCTCCAGATCTGCCGCTCGCGTCTCCGGATCCGCTGCTCCCGTCTCCGGATCCGCCGCTCCCACCACCAGATCCGCCAGGGCCCTCTCCTGGCCCGCTGGGCTCCTTTTATCCGCCTGGGTAGGTCTCGACCCGGGTACTTCTGGTTTCCTAAAAGGGGGAAACTTGAGTGCTTGGCTTTCCGCCCAGACCCGGAAGTCGGGCCGGTTTCCGCCACAGTGGGCGTCGCCTTCTCCCAGCACCTTCTTCACCCCCTTACAATAGCAAAAACTAAACTCCACTTCTCTTCCTGCTGTCTCAAAAATTCTGTCTTCATTCCTTTCACAATTACTTAATTATCTCAATAATGTCTTCGGATACTAACATCCAGGAGTCTTGTGTATGTGAATCTGCTTTGCCCAGCTTTCTCCCTTTACAGGGGTGGGGAAACTGGGTTGAAAAGAAGGTAAGGTGAAAAATACCAAATTGTTTATTGGGTTTCAGTATCTGCATTTCCAGAGGTTCAGCTTGATCCATTTGGATCTCATTCTTAGGGGTGCTATGCACTATATCACTTGACATTACTGGGAACTGCAGGTGCTCAAAGCATCTGAAAATCAGCCTTATGAGTATGTCAAGTTGAGCACTCAAGATTTATGGCCATTTAAAAAAAAATGTTAGGCTAAGTGGCGTGGCCAGAGGCACAGAGAAAATCTGTCAGAGCTGAGATTAGATCCGGGAGTTCCTGGATATCAATCCCAATTTAAACAACAGTTGTATGGTGTTGCTGTTATCTAACCTATCCTTTGTAAAATAAAAGTGAGGTGTGAAGCAGAATATATATCTACTTTCATAGTTTCATAGTAGCTAGAGTCGGAAGGGACCTAGGTAGATCATCTAGTCCGACCCCCTGCCTTGGCAGGAAAGAGCACC
>NW_017728886.1:220069234-220081314 GCF_001723895.1 Crocodylus porosus | reverse complement strand
AGAGCCAGCTAACAGACTTAGAAAGAAGATACTTACAGGTTCAACTGGAAAAATTCCAGGCTACAAAGGGAAAAAACTCATTTGGTACAACATATTTCTCAGTTACATAAACAGGTAAATAATTCAGTGCTTAAAAACAACTGATTGAGATGGAAGCCAGAAACTTGACACGAAATGAATTAGTCAGTCATTCCCTTCATAATGAACATATTCAAAAGATAGAGCCTGTTATAAGTGGTACTTGTTACCTCAACTCTAGTTCAAGGTTGCCCCTGACCTTTCCATAAGATCCTGTTTTCAATGGCTTATAATTTTGCCTATTTATTCTGATACTTTTCCATGCTGAAGTCAGCCTTGGGCTAAATTGTTTGGGGAAAGCAAAATCCATTTATATGCGTCTTAGAACACGGCGAGATCACACACACACACACTGCAGTTTTTTCTTTTAAATATGGCCAAGCAATAGGTTACATCAAGGAGTGCTACTAGCACCACGCATTTGAGAATAGACTCAATGTGGCAAGGACAGTGGGTCACCTTTATTAAAAGTATGCCTTCTCACCATATCCTATTTGTTTTTGAAGATCTCATGGAAGTTTTATAAATTAAAAAAAATATTTTTTCCCTCTTGATGCAATAAGAGTCTGTATTTAAAATTAACCCACTAACTAAACCTAAAAATGAGTCAGAAGTGGGAGTTTTAAAAGTTAGAGCTGCTGTGCTATGACTGTTACAACACAAATGCTAGGGACTATCCAAACAGCAAATTTCCATGCCACAGCTGACCAATGGTGCAGCTCTAGTCTAGTATTCTTGGCTCGACACCACTTGAAAGTACATGAAATCTCAGGATGAGTCTGCCTAGTATTTGCGATTTAAAATACACTGATTAACAAGACTCCAATACATCTCTCATATACCTTGTATACATTTAATCCCTCAATTTGCAAATAATTATCAAATTGTAAGAAACATCTGGAACAAAGATTAACCTTTTTATAATGAGCTGTGCATGATAAAGTTATGTTCTCATTTCACTTCTCAGTGCAGCATATGACAGCAAAATTCTAATACATCTGCTTTGTATATAGACATAAGTAAATCCAGAAATCTATTATGTAAAATAAGGGAATCGTAAGTTCATGCTCTGAAGCTGTTAGAAAATCTGTAGTTGCTTAAACAAAAGAACAGAGATAACCAACTAACAACTTTGCATAGTCATGTTAGTGCATAAATATTTGTGTTATCCAGCTTCACCCTAAAATAAAGCTTTAGAGCAAGGCACCTTCCTAGAAATGTAGTTTATTAATGCAGCATTGAAAAGTTCAATTATCTAGATTTCTGAAAAAGATGATGAAACACATCGCATGCACAGGCATGCTCATACTATGGTCCAGGATCTCAACAGTCTGAAGTCTCAAGTGGATATACAGCATACCTTACAGAAAGAAAGCTGGAAAGAGCTTGCCAATAGTCTAACAGTATAAATGTCATCTGCACAGCAAGCTTTATTCAAGGTTGTCAAATTTTTATTTAAAATGAGCTTAATAAGTGACACTAAAACTACAATGGATACATATAAAAAGAAGACATATATAAAAAGAAGGCATATGTCCTGAGGCACCAGGTCTTTTAGGTAATTGTTCCTCATTGATAAGTACTGTGCATTCCTATACAAAAAATTAAGTTAGATCATGTCTTGGTGAGTTACAACCCTGGGAAAGAGGCTAGGAATGCCAAGAGGAAACATCATGTTTTGCCTTTGCAAAGCTGGCTTCAAAATACTGACCAAATATTAGGCCTTGGCTCTCTTCAGAGTGGTATATATTAATTCTAAGGGAAGGACATCACAGTTAGTGGCAGGTTCTGACATGAATTTTTTTCCTTCAAAGTCTCTTCTTAACATAAAGTGATGGAATTTCCATTTTGACTTGTATATAACAATGATTTTATAAAGCTCGCCATTTTAAAATTAATTATTCCTGGCATACAGGAGTTAATGTTAATTTGTTGACAGGTATGTTATCTAAGATTATACAGCATTTTTAAATCTCAGCCTTCAGGAAAACCTGATTTAAAAGCTTTTGGCATTTATTACTTCCAGGAAAAAAGTTGTGCTGAATAAGTTACTAGTACACTACTTACCTTAACTCTGAAATTTAGATTGAAATGGCTTTGGACATTCTCAAATTCTTCAAAAGAAAAGTTTAATTTTCAGTTTAGCATAAATCTGTAGCATAAATCTCAAAACAATGGCAGCCATTCCATAACATTTTGTACAAAATATATTTAATTTTGATATTAGCAAAGTTTTCCATTAAAAAAAAAGATTGCACTCAAACTGAAGCAGTTTTCAAGTTTAAGTGTCAGACTTAGCTGGTCTAAAGTCTTCAGAGAAGAAAAAGTGCTTTGCCCAATTTGAAAGTTTACATTGTATGTCTGGTCTCTCCAAGAATTTCAAAGCAGCAGTATTTACTTGATTACACTGCAGGAAAAAAAACAAACAAAACACAATCCCAGTCCTTGACAAATGCAATCCTGACTCTCATCCATTCTGAACGTTGCTACTGCAAAGGATAAATTTTCCTACCTTATTGTTTTGACCCTCTCAACCTTGTTGCTTGAGCTGTGCGCCTGGCTTGTTCTGGTCAGACCTTATGAAGAATGCCTTGCATTCCAAAGCTTGTCTAACTATCCCAACTACACTGTAGGTCTAAAGATATCACGCTACGAAATCCCTGCTTCTCACTAGAGCAATGAACATTTAACAGCACAAACAGCATTAATTGACACTAATTTACAGGCTTAAAGCATGCTGCAAAAACTTAACATGATTCCCTCCAAACAAGCCTTTTAAAATAACCTGTGCATCAAAAAATTCTTAACTCACCATTGTATCAATGCAGAAACTTGCATTTACAACTGGATCCAATAAAGTATGTAGGTGCTGCAACACCTAAAAAGACACCAAAAGGAAATGCTATACAACAAGGGTGTAGTTTAAATACCTGTTCCTTTCCAGACCTTAAACATCTGAGTCCACACTAGTAAGACCTCCCCATTATCAGGATTCAGAGTCTGGAAATAGCCACTTTCATCTATGCTATGAACAAAAAAAATAGAGCATACTTCACTTTAGAAGATATTTTTAAAAGATATTCTGGCGGCAGCGAAGAAAGACTATCCTTTGTATAGTAATAACAGTTAGAGTACTTGCTCCAAACTAGAGGCCTAGGTTCCACATCCCTGACAGCCTGAGTGGATTTCAGCTCACATCTCCCACCTCCCTTCACAGTACTTTAAATACCAGGCTACCAACTAGACACAGCAGGGGCACACTTCACCAGTTCTGTAGAATGCATAAGCTATACCATTGTGCAAAAAGGATTCATAAAAAGCACAAGAGAGGGTATGACCATTGGCTAGTGGTTAGACCATTCACAAAGAAGAGGAAAGAGCCCTGGATTTTGACCCGATCCAAGGATTATTTCAATGTCATTTAATAACTCTTAATTTAAAAAACACAGAACGGCCAAGGACTAGAACCCAGAACAATGACATTGCTTCAACAGGAAGAACTGAATGCCCCAGCCTAGGCTAGCTTAAAGCCTAGTGGTCAGGGCAGTGTTGGACTCCCATCAGTCTAAAGGTAGTCATAAAACAAAACAAAAAAACAACCCCCCCCCCCAAAACCAAACAACTACTCCAACCACAACCTCATTTTCCAGATAGATGGGAACTATTACAATTACTGTGCTCACATTTTAAGAAGAGTTATATATATTTTGTATATGAGAGGACTCCAAAGCACTATTTCACCTAGTTTCTTCATTTCAGTGGGCCAAGACAGGAACTAGATGTTCAGCTGCTCAGACCAGAACAGTTACAGTAGCTGAACTCTAGAGCTAGAGACAGACATTACACACAAACTGGTTTAAGTGATCAGAAACTGCTTTTTGCCTGTAACTGAACAGATGTTCAGAGCACATAAACCAATCTGAAAATGGCTGAAACTGGTTTGAGATAAACCTGGTTGAATTGTAGCATCAGACTCAACTGATTTGGGTCAGACCGGTTTATGCAATTTCTGTCCCAGACCCCTTGCTGGTTTAAGATACCCCCAGCATGCTCTCTGTGCTGGGCAAGTTTCTTTGTTCAACAGTAGGGCTGGCCCCTCCCCTCTGCTCCCTGGCAGGAGCTCCAGCAGACAGCGGGGTCTACCTGGCTTCTCCCTGCTCCCCCACTCCCACCATCTGCTGCTTGCCTCCTTCCCTCCAATCTCCCACAGCACAGGCCCCACCCCACAGACCCTAGGCATGTGGTATGCTAGCTAATGCCAAAAGGTGTCTCTGTGTGCAAGTGTCTCCAATTTCACTGGGACAGGCAGACAGAACAGTGACTGCTTAGGGCTTTTTGGAGTTAATCAACAGGTCAGCTGATAAGCTGTTTGAGAAGAGTTTGAAGTAATGGAGAGAGGCTATTGTTTTACAGATGGGGTGATAAACACTGTAATTGGCTTCCTGCTGGCTTGCTTGCCACCAGTTTGCTGCACAATATAAAGAAGCAGGGAGGGAGATTGAAAAGCTCTGTATCATTAACAGATGCATGCACTGCACATACACCCCTTGCCTCAGTGCTAGCCCACAGCTGGCAATATGCCCGGCCCATGAGCAGCCAGCGGGGAAGAGCCTGGGGTGGTGCAGGCAGACCTCCCTAATCAATCAGAGATCCTGCCAGCACCTGGCCATCCCGACCCCCTCACCCCCCAACCCCAGCTCAGTGCTGTAAAAGGGAAGGGAGGGCTTCTTTAGCACCCCCCAGCTTCTACCCTGAGCCACTGCAGCCATGAATTTCCTCAGGCCAGAGAGAATGTTTGGTTAAAAATAACCTAGCCAGGTTAGACTAACTTGTAAAGATTGAATCAATCCAGGCTCAGGCTTTTTGAATGTGTAGCCTAGGTGTAAAAAACTTTCTGGTCAAACAAGGAAGCTTACTAGGTGGCTTGACTCCCTCTGAGGTTGGATAGCCACTAAGCATCATAAGTCTTTAGATCTCAATGGGATCAAGGGCCAGGTGCATCAACAAATGATAGATGGATATATACTAGTTATGAAACTGAATTAATAGACTAGAAGTGTGATTATTTACTTCATGTATGCATTTGGAGAGATGTTCCAATTAATAAAAAAAGTAAGGCAGAGAAAAAGGTGTATGGCTCGCATTAAAACCGCCAACTACTACAGAACGATTTTTGGCTTCATACTGCTATAGATTAAATAAGTTGGCTTATAAACAAATGTTTTAATAATTGCTTTTGTGCATTTTTATTCTCCATCTTGTATGAAGCTTCTCTTCAAAAAAAGACACACTTAACATACTTTTACTAGTTCTATAAAAACTCAGTTTTTAGTACTGCTACCCCTGGATCCTGACAAAATGTATTTCTCAAAAATCCTCAAAACAGCTTCACTCTTAGCTCCACTTTTTTCCCCCCCTGCCCTGGATTTCAGGCCTGCTGTTTTTATAAGATGGACTTTGTAAATAAAATATATAACAGCTAAAACTCCATTTTTATCCAGCATGTTGATGCATCATCTTGATTATATTTTTTTCTGGAGCACAAGCAACATGATCAACAGTTCCTCAAAAGGGAAATCTCAGTCCCAGAAAGCTTATGAACTTTTCAACAAAAAAACTACAAAGAGGCAGTACAATCAAGAGAGCTATGCAGAACAGAACATAAATAACGAACAAAATGAATATTTTAACACTAACATACTAAGAGAAAAGGTGCAATACATAGTAACTATTCTTCTATGAAACTGCCTTATTCACTGTACAAATCAACAAAATTTGAGTTACTTCCTAGAAATGACTGATTAATGTTCTGATGGAGAAATGAACCTAGAAGTCTAATCAAAGTCCTGAGAGTGGTAAGCCTAGTCTGTCTTGGGGTCTTAAACTCTAAGCCAGTTGACCAATCAATATATACAAGCAAAGATGTAATCAAATTGAAGCTCATGTATCACAATTGCATCCTTTGGTTGTTCCATCAGTCCTCCCTGTAACTTCCTTTTGACATCAGAAAACCCTCAGGCAAGATCACTAGAAGTTATCCCACCTTCATTTTTTTTTTTTAAACCAGACTCTCAGGCCCTATATAAACAACAAAACGTAGGTAACCCAACAGTGACTCTACCTGCAAAGTGAGCTCTGCAATAGGAATCAGTATTTTTCACAGTGCCTAAGACTACAAACACTTGTTTTAGAAGACCCAGGAAATTTGTTTTTTTGGAGGGGAAAAGCAACATTACAGGAAGAACACAATTAAGAATCTGAAAAACAAATGGGAAACAAGCCTATTTAACAAACAAGAATTCACTGAAAAAGTCTTACAAATTTAAAGCTAGAATCTAAGAAATAACAAAATTTTGCCCACCTACACAAGAATATGCCTGCTGTTAGCAACTGGAACCATATAAGAACCTGGTGTTTTGGACCAACACCCCCCCAAACCAAATATACACACACATCACACTTGCAGTCAATACTCATATTCCCCTTAAAAATGGAAGCCAAAGGCTCCATATTGATTAAGCCATACACCCCCCACCATGACAGATATCCATAAAAAGGAGAGGCACTAAAAGTCATGCGACTCGTGACTGTAGTGACTGATAGTTTCAATCCCTGCTACCTGCACTATGTGTGTTAATGAAATACATATATGGGCTGTGACAGACACAGGAAAAAGAAGAGTAGCACTTTACTTTCAGCTTGGTGCACCCCTGCACTGAGCATACCACATGCCTAGAAGAGGAATAGAGTCAGTTTGACTCAGCATCTGTATAGCTCATGCACTTCAGTGGAGCTTTTTGACACTTATCTAATAAATGATTGAACCAGGTATTAGATAAAAATGTCAAAAAGCCCCGTTGAAGTGTATGAGCAAGCCAGGTCAAAGTGACGCAATTCCTCTTCCGGTAAAGCGCTGTTTCTCCCCTGCCAACATCTGTCAGTATGCTGTGTCCAGGGCTCTTGCACAGAAACAAGTTAATGATCCACTGTAGAAGCTTAACTCAGAAGTACCCAAACTAGACTGAACAATTTTGTGTTCACGCATCTGAATTTTACAATTGAAAGATGGTCTTAAACTGCTGAATAATTCGACAGAAACATTACATCTTGACCTAAAATTTATTATGCATTTATCTTATGTCAATCTTAGTTGTAGCATGTCTAATCTGATGGAGAGGGGCTAACCACCTTTTCATGTCACTAGCTGGAACATCCCAGCAATAGGTGACTGGAAGGGGGTGCATGTGCCACCCCGACAGTCAACACTGATAATGTTGGTAGAGCTGGTGCCCGCCCTGACAGCGCCCCTGCCATTGGCAGCTTCTGTGGGTGCTCTCCCAGATTCAGGAAGCACCAGTCACTCATGATCCCAGTTCCAGTCAGCACATCAGTGACTCATGGGTGCAGACCTCTTCTGCAAGGACCAGGCACCTGGAAGTTGTGTTGCTGCTTTTCCAAGCTCCCCATTCTCAGCCTGGATGTGAGCACAGCTTCTAGACAAAGGAGAGGTGTGCTGGGCAGCTAGGAACGGTGCCCATGCTGCTGCCACTACTTCTTCTCAGCCCTTTCTTCTAGCTTGTGGGGAACTGTACCAGGGCCAAGAAGATGTAAGCTGCATCCACAGTGCAGCTGCTTCTCCACTCCCCACCAGACCCTCAGCTGCAGCATGGACACTACTTTCAAGTGTCTGACACTAGCATGCATACCACCAACTGGAAGCAGCACCCAGGCTGCAGCCAGGGACCATGACAGGTGGGAAGTGGGAAGGAGCTGTAACATATGCAGCTCCTCAATGTCCAACCCTAGCATGGGCAAAGGCAAATGTTGCCAACCCAAGAGACTGAAGACTATTGATTAAAGTGGTATAAATTAGTAATAGTACCTTCCATCATCCTACTTCATGATCTACTACTTAAAAGGAGAAAAAATAAAAGGAAAAAAAAGTTTCCTACATTGTAACAGTCATTTTAAATTCCAAATTGGAGGAAAAAAAAAAAAAAGTTTCCCTGCACCACAGGAAGTCAGAAGAAACATATTACCGCTTGACTTCTTTGGTGTGAGAGGGTAGCTTGAGAAAAAAAAGTGACCTATGATGAAGCAAGTGGAATAAGTATAATTTGATTAATGGTACCAATTTATCTAAATTGTTTTGACTTAGAATTACAGCATTATTTGTTAACTGCCTACAACTCAAGTTGGCAGATACTAGTTGTCAATCCTTCTAGTTCAAGATGGATAAACAAGAACTAAACTTCTGCTATAAACTGCAAGCAGAGATAGATATGAAAAAAAAAAATCATAAAAAAAGTGGAACGGTATATCAAAACAAACCCACATTTTACTCCACACAATTTCTTCCACTAACAAATTTAAGAAGTGGAAAGCTGAGCAATAATTAACTCAGATTATTCAATTTTTAAACCATATTCCAAGCAAATTCACTTCTCAAATGTGAGAATAGTATCTCCAAAATGTAACTCTCTTGCACTAAAGACCTATCAAAACACTAAGAAAAACAAAAACTTCTGACACCAAATGTTGCCAAGGAAATAGTCAGTCACAATGCAAGTGTTTAAGGCCAATCAAATGTACTAATACATGAATTTTTATAAATTATTTAATCTAGCCCTGCTGTTCAAAATATAATCAGAACAAAAGCACAACAATTCTGTAGTGTACCAAGTGTATATTTCAATTTACTGTATGCAATCTAACAACAAATTTGGTCATAATTTACCAGATATACATAAATGATTTAAGTAGTAAAAGAAGATTCAGTTCCAAGAGAATAAGTTCATACCTTGAGGAAAAAAGTAAAATACATTAAGAATGTAAAGCCAGGTCCAGTTTCTAAGCATTCGGTGAGCAGTATTCTAATAAAGCAGATTTAGGTGAATTTCAGATATATATATATATTTAATATATATAGACAGATCTACCAATTGTAAACTATGGTTTTAAAGGGGATAAATGGGATGAAAAAAAATCTTTATGCTATACTTACATATTCACAAAGCAGAACATTACTTTAACGTTTAAAATACTTTTCATTCATATGATCTTTGCCCAACTAATTTCTACTTTGGACCCCACCAGAATTACACGTTACTCATTTCAGGTTTAGAACAATGAGAATAAGATGTATTCTTCAGTTTTAAAAACAAAACAAAAACCAAAACCAAGAACTAGCCATGTGTCAGGTTTACAATGATGTGGAAACTACCAATGAAACAACTGGATGATTAAAAAAAAAAAAAAGCATTTTAATACCCATATAACTGTAGTTCAAACTTATCTCAGTTTCATCCAGCAGAGACAATGTCTAACATTAAGCCACTGTTCTACTGGAATAAAGGACAACAGTAAAGCTCGTCTCTTTAAATATATACCAACTTTGATCAGATGGAGCACCATTAGGATTCTGTCTGTCAAAGCATAGTTCAAAAGTTCTCCACTCAACTAACATAATTTAGTTACCCGATATAAAATAGGAAAATATACTCATTTTAAAATTAAAACAAAGCTGAAAATATGGTGACCTTCAATTTTTTCATACAGTACTGTCACACCGGCCAAGCTGTGTGTTATGGTAAATGCTGTGCATATTTATTTATCGTGACATATTACATCAAACGCAGTGTCCAACAACTGGTTAATTTGTTTGCCATTAGGCTAGATGAAGCAGAGGAATTTAAGCTAAAGGTGCAATACCCTTCCCTCCCTCAGAAAGAGGCCTGAACATCATTGGTATAGCATTACTAATTTTAGGAGGAGGGGAAAAAAAAAAAAAAAAAAAAAAAAAAAAAAATCAATGACTACAAAAATTCAAGTTTCAATGCTTCCTCAAAAACTGAAGTAAAGAGTGTTGGGAGTATATATAGCTCTACAGGGTACACCAACTCAAAAGAGTATCATTATATTTGGGGTGTGGGGTTCTTTTTCTTTTCTTTTTTAAGTTCTAGAAAATTAAGCCGCCAAGACAGACATTATTTAGTAACTGAACACTAGCAACAACCCAGGAAATAGAAAATAATTTAAGAAGTGTATTCACTTGGATAAACAGCAGTGGGCACAAGAGCCTAGTGTCTAATTTATACTGTGTAACAAAGCTTGCCGAAAGCAGACACAGGTAAACTAAAACTAAAAGGTTGCTTAATATTTCTATGACACTCTTTCTCCATTTCTGGGATTCTTTAAGCTTTATGTGGGACTGAGGTATACACTGGAGAAAGAAAACACAAACAAAAACAAAGCTTATGGGAATTAATGCCAAAAAAGCTAAATTTTTACCTGACACCTGTCATGGCTGCCAGTTTTCAGGAACACAGCAACGATCAAATCTCAGTTCTCCTGATATTAGGAATATTAGTCATTTTGTTTTTCCTTTTTAAAAGATTATTCCACATTTGGTTAAAGAGTAATAGCTTCCTTGCAATTTCAAAAGAAACATGAAGGAAATAGCCATTAATGCCAATATTAACTTCTCCAGTGCTAGTCACCTAGACCTCATGCTGGCTTAGAACCAAATAATTTAAATCAATTCATTAAGAGGATGATATAATCTACAGTGCATAATTTAGTTATTAATTTTAGCCCACTAAGTTAAGGGAGAAGCAAGGGTGGTATGACAAAGCCCTACTTATGGAAATGAAAGCCACTAGCCCAAATTAGCCTCACTGGCTCTGTCAGTCAAACCTATGATTGTTTTGGGGAAGCTGTTGTATTTCCATACCAAGATTGTAATTTTCTTCATTCATGTTAAAGGATACATGAATGTGTAACATAATAAGTATAGTTGCTACCATGTTGAATAGGACCCAAGTAGCTATATCCTATAAATAATAAAAAATACATTTTCTTTTGATAACTGACTGTAGATGTGAGGACTCTGTATAATTCAACCAAATGGTTGTAAGCTGTACAGTCCTGTGCAAATATCATAAAAAAATTTAATAATCCTTTTTTGCTATAAGGCTTTGACCCTACAATTTTCACAGCAACATAACTACCATCCAGCCTGTACCATATTTTGCAAGCCTTCAGTCCAAGAATTCAAATAGTCAATCCACATAGTGTCCAGCTGCAGCAACCATAAGCAGTATGCCTGGTCAGTCATCTAAGGGCATACAGACTTCTGCGGATTCATCCCATCTAGACGGGTCATTCTGTTCTTCTACATCATCACCTAGCTCTTCGTCAGCTTCTCCCACTTCATTTTCCTCATACTCTTCATCCCTAGGGAAATCTGTGTCCTGCACTTGGTCTACTCCCTCTTGCCCTCCCGGCTGAGATTTATCTGCACAGTCTACACAAACTCCATAGCGTCGTGATCCATGTCTTATTCCAACACTGGCTGCCAGCATGAAGATCTTCTTACACACCATACATTTGTATTTTTTATCCTTTTTGTGCACCTTAAAAAAACAACAACAACAACAAATTACATTTATTTGGCAAATTTGCTGCATTTGCTTGAAATGCCACCAAAGCGGAGTTTTTTTTGGAGGTTTTGTTTCTCAGAAGACCCAAACATATCAAAAGTTTGCCAGAAACACTTTTGTTTGCCTGGTGAACTATGAACACTGGTAGGGGGTTGAAAGGCAGCATTATAAAGTGGCCTTAGGTACTACTCACAGCTTGAGCAGTTGGTAAATAAAATGATCAGAAACATTTAAGATCAATTTCACTTCAATTTTACGGGGCTTCGACTGACTAAAGTGTATGAATGTGATGCAATAACGTAGAGAGACTAGAACAAGTTCTCATGTAGAAGGCAGGCTTTGTGATTTTAATGGCCATATATTTAAAATGAGCAAGAACACATCTTGCATGAACTGAAGATGTAAGTCTCTTTGGGCACTGACCAACATGGAAAAAAAGATGCACTTCACCAGAAGCAGTAGTGCATTAGTTCAACCGGGTTCCACAGCATCCATGTAGATCAGGTGCTTTAGTGAGGCATTTTGGCACTTATTTGTAGCTGATTCAAACCAACAATTAAA
>NW_017728886.1:220063518-220068544 GCF_001723895.1 Crocodylus porosus | reverse complement strand
GAGAACAGTTATTGAAACCACTGATATATCGCTTTCATAAGTTAGACTCACTGTATGGCCACACACCTAAAGCCACAAACTACTCATTATTGAGATCTGCCAAGTGACAGCAACTACTAACTGAAGCCAAATCTAAAACATTTTTTAAAACAAAAGTACTCTTTTACAAAGACTGAACTATCGTCTAAAAGAATTGCATTATTGCTTCTATTACTTTCAAAATATTCCCACTGACCTACAAAAATGCTTGCACCATCTACACAAAGAGCTTTGGAAAGAAATTTCAAGGATACTCCATTTTCCATTTGGGTATTTAAAAAACAAAGAGAAAGAACTGTCATGCCATCAGATAAATATATCTATTTCACAGTAAGGCACATCATTCATAGGTTGTCAGGTAATCACATAAAATCACTTGTATGCAAAATTAAAAACAAAATATCTGAGCATTGAGGCATAAAGTTTACCTACCAAGGAATGTCTCTTTACATGCTCTCTTCGTGTAAACAGCTTTCCACAGATGTCACAACTAAAAGATCTCACCCCTGTATGAATGAGCAAGTGTCTCTTTAGTGTTCTTCTGTATTTGGCTACATAATTACAGTGTGGACACTTCAGTTTGTTCATGATTAGAGCCGATGTATCGCCTAAAAAGGTATTTAACAAAAGAAAAAAAAGACTACTTCAATATATTACAGAACAGCTTATGCAGTACAGACAAAAAAAATAGGTTTTTAGATGCATATATAAGTATCAGAATCAACTCTAGTTGTAATAGAACCAAATTTAAATCAATACTGATAGGACGAGTAAGTAGATATACCCTGCCTGTAAAGCCACTTACTAAAAATTAGGAATACCCATGAAGTCTCTACTGAAATATTTAGAATGAAAATGAAAGATATAAAGACCAGTTCTTTTAAGATGGGAGCAGGGATTATTTTTATGCATTAAAGACTCTGCCAGAAATCTTTCACACACTTTAGTCAATTGTTTAATCCAGTTTATACCACATTCCGTATACATTTTCATTCATACTACCTTATCCTGGAAGTTATACTTCAAGGTACAAATTTTATTTCAGACTCAAGTAGCTATAGTCTACCTATACCATGGAAGTACGAACTTCCAGGTGTTGCAATCTGTAACTTCTAGTTAAATCAGAAAGGAAGATTATTAAAGAAAGTTCCCAATGTATTTATCCAAGAGAAAAGGAAACAAAGTGAAGCTAGAAAAGGGAAGGGGAGGAACAAGACAGTGGGTTATACTGTAAATTTCAGTCCTGCCATAGAAGGGGAGTTGACATACATTCTGAAATTTGCATTCTGTTTGAAACCCTCCCCACATCCCCACACTACTTTATATTTGGGCTTCTAAGGAAAGAAGACAGAGATAGGCGTTTTAGAGGTAGTGAAAAACAAATATCATTAGAAAAGATCTGGGTTCTGTAATGTTACTCTATTACTGGCCTGATGGTAACCTCTGGTAGGTCATTTCACCCTTTCCAGGCCTCAACTTCCTCACTTTGTAAGCATACTTAGCTTAACTTAGAAAAAAAAGGGGGGAGGGGGATAAATAAATCCATCAATGAACCTTCACCACTAGATCTCAAAAGGTAGTATGTAAGAGCTGTTTTTACTCGTCTTAGGAACACACAGAATTTGATGCAAGTGCTTTATGAAGAACAGATGTGCACTAAAGACCTACTAAAATATACAGATATAGATACATAGAGAGATATACAGCTACAAACATCAAGGACAATAAAAAGTCCTTTTTTAGATATGTGGAGAGCCGGAGGAAAAGCAAGGGTAACATTCATAGTTTCCCAGTTGGTAGGGTCAGAAGGGACCTGAGCAGATCACCAAGTCCGACCCCCTGCCATGGCATGAAAGACTACTAGGGTCAAACGACATTAGACACCTGCTAAACCAGATGGGACAACTGACAACCGATGCCCATGAAAAAGCAAACTTTCTTAATGGGTATTTTGCATCAGTTTTTCCACCAGTCCCACGGGATGCCCCAGCCCACTGCGGGACAGGGAGGCCTGGGTGAGGGAGATTCCTTACCCTCCATCGAAGCTTACCTCATGAAGGAACACCTTGACAGGCTGGATACCTGCAAGTCAGCCAGCCCTGATGGTTTACACCCAAGGGTACTCAAGGAGCTGCCTAGCATCATAGCTCATCCCCTGGCATGGATCTTTGAGAAGTCCTGGTGTTCTGGTGAAGTGCCCAAAGACTTGATGAAGGCCATTGTGGTGCCTATCTTCAAGAAAGGGAGGAAAGTAGATCTGGCAAACTACAGGCCTATCATCCTGACCTCTATCCTGGGGAAGGTCTTGGAAAAGATTATCAAAGAGGCCATTCTTAACCGACTAGTTGATGGCAATATCCTGAGGGATACCCAGCACAGGTTTGTTGTGGGTAGCTCTTGCTTGACCAATCTCATTTCCTTCTACGACAAGGTGACCTATCACCTGGACAAGGGGGAAAAGATTGATGTCATATCTCGACTTCAAAAAAGCCTTCGATCTGGTATCCCATGATCACCCCTTGGCAAAACTGGCTAACTAAAGCCTTGACCACACCACAACCTGCTGGCTGGGGAATTGGCTCCGTGTAGGACCCAGGGGGTTGCGGTTGACAGAAGCCAATCATCGAAGTGCTGTGACCAGTGGGGTCCCTCAAGACTGTCCTAGGGCCTATACTTTTTAACATCAAAGATGTAGACATTGGTGTCAAAAGCAGGCAGGCCAAGTTTGCCGATGACACCAAACTCTGGGAGTAAATCATCCACACCTGAGGACAGGAGGGTGATCCAAACAGATCTTGAAAAGCTCATGAAATGGGTGGATGAGAACATGATGGTGTTTAACACTGAAAAGATGCAAGGTTCTCCACCTTGGCAGGAAAAACCTGCAATATCTTTATAGGCTCAGCACTGCCACACTGGTTAACAGTACAGATGAAAGGGACTTGGGGGTCATGACTGACCACAAGATGAACATAAGCCTTCAATGTGATGCTGTGGCTAGTAAAGCGAGCAAAAACACTGGCTTGCATCCACAGATGCTTCTCAAGCAAATCCCGGGACGTCATTCTCCCCTTGTACTCAGCCTTGGTGAGGCCGCAGCTGGAGTAGTGTCAAGTTTTGGGCTCTGCAATTCAAAAAGGATGTGGAGAAGCTTGAGAGGGTGCAGAGGAGAGCCACATGCATGATCAGAGGTCAAGAAAACAGACCTTATGATGAGAGGCTGAGAGCCATGGGACTCTTCAGCCTGGAAAAGTGCAGGCTCAGGGGTGATTTGGTGGCCACCTATAAGTTTACCAGGGGTGCTCACCAGGATCTGGGGGAACATTTGTTCACCAGAGCGCCCCAAGACAAAACAAGATGGAATGGTCACAAACTTTGCCACGACCTATTCAGACTGGACACAAGGAAGAACTACTTTACTGTCCAAGTCCCCAAAGTTTGGAAAAAAGACTGCCCCTGGAGGCAGTTCAAGCACTCACTTTGAACACCTTCAAAACACACTTGGACATTTATCTTGCTGGGATCTTATGATCCCTGCTGAATCCTGCCCCTGGGGCAGGGGGCTGGACTCGATCCTTTGGGGTCCCTTCCAGGCCGAATGTCTATGAAATATGTAGAGAGATATACAGTAAAAGCTCTGTTATCCAGCACCCCCCAGGAATGGGGGATGCCAGTTAATCAAATGTGCACCATTTGGCACACTCCCCAGCATCAATGTGCCAGGGGACAGGGAGGGCCCCCCCCCCACAGGATGCTTTTTCCCCCGCAAGCAGGCTGCTTTGCTCTGGGCTATGGGCCGAAAAAGTGGCGAAGAAAAACTCAGCTTGCAGTGGCAAAATGAGAAGTCCGCCAGAAGTGGTACCTCCAGCTTCACTTCTGCCATGTCACTCGGATGCTGGTTAATACAGTTTTCCGGCTAATACAGTGCCAGTTAACACAGCTTTTACTGCAGATTATATATAGAGATATAGATATTAAAATAGGCTGCTGCTTCCCAGATTTCTTCAAAAGAGCTATCCCTAGCCCCACATCTATGCAGCAAAGAGAACCTTTCTTCAAAAAGGAAAGAATATTCAATTTAGTTCCAAGAGATGTCTTTACCCATACTGTGAGGCAGCAATACATTTCACCAACTAGAATTATGAGTCAGTACGTTGAATTTTAAAACCTGAAGCCTGTTCAGCAATCTAACCTAGTTTTTTTCTGTACATTTATCAACTTATCCAAGCCTAGCAATAGCTTTATGTTGTTTAAACGAGTAAAACTAACAATAATTGTTAACTTGCAGTAGGAAAAGGTGACATGGTATTATTTAAAAATAAATAAATAAATGATGGCGTCTTCCTACCCATGGAGGAGGGAATTTTTAAAAAAAATATTTTTTCCCTAAAAATATTATTAGGTACCAGTCCTCTGGTTTACATTATGCAGGTGGTCAGATTTAAGAATCATGCCAGTCCCTTCCAGCTGTATGAATCTATTAAGGAGTTACGTATGCTGCTTGCAAACAATACCCCCCCGCCAAAAGCACTTTCAAACTTGGCACATTTCCACGCCAAGTTCTATGCATGCCCAAGAGAGGCAGCATCTTAGCTGGACCTGGCTAGCCTGATGTCTGTATAGACTGGGTGCTTTACTGGGGCTTTTGCAGGGGCATTTATGTAGTAGCCAACTGATTCAGCTTTAGCTACAAGTACAAACACTGCAGAGCTGGGTGGAAATAATGAACTGCTTCATCCGATAAAGTGCTGGGGGGGGGGAAGTGTTAAGAGTCTGTAAGCAGCCTTAAGGAGTTGGTCACAAAACCATCAGAGGGCCCACACTGAAACAGGAAATAAGAAACAAAAAAAATTTACCTACCATTTTCCCAAGCTTCTTTTGGCCAAGATTCCGGCAACAATCCATACTTGAAATCGTTTGAAGTGCCTGGCAACAATCCATACTTGAAATCGTTTGAAGTGCCTGGCAACAATCCATACTTGAAATC
>NW_017728886.1:220056222-220063418 GCF_001723895.1 Crocodylus porosus | reverse complement strand
GGCAACAATCCATACTTGAAATCGTTTGAAGTGCCTGGCAACAATCCATACTTGAAATCGTTTGAAGTGCCTGGCAACAATCCATACTTGAAATCGTTTGAAGTACCTGTTAGAAATATAGCATTTATTTTAATTTTATGGATACCAAAATCACTATGGAAGAGCATTCTGTAGAAGCAGCAAATATAGCAAAACAATTTGAGAAAACAGATTAAACTTTTCATAAGAATCACCACTCTAAAGTCTAATATACAAGAGGATTGATTACTGGATCCATCTCTTATGTTAAAGATCAGCACAACAATCAAGATGAAGCCCTAATTTTATCAAATTATAAATTTTCAGATTATCCCTCTGAACAACTTTCTCTTCCCTTTTCCAGGAAATGATGCAAAGTTTTTGTGCCATAAGAGCCCCTCCCTTAAGGTGTCACTCCCTGTTCTTCACCTTTTTCCTCCCATCTGCATAGCTTTGCTTCTGTTTTCCTTCCAACACAAAGTATGTTAATTCCATAGTTTTTATCTTGTATACCTGAAAGATATACCCGAGTCTTTTTCCACCCCCACAATTGTCTGTAAAGACATGCCTTTATTTGGAAAAAAAGTAGATTCATGGTTTAAAAAAGAAACACTGTCCACTTACTGCTTTTCAAATGTTATCCACTGCACCCAGTATTTTAAATTTAGCCTGGCAGTTTCTAGTTAGCTGGTTTCACAGTTTTTATACATAACTTTTCCACTTTTATTTATTTTTAAACATGTACACAATTCTTTCCCATTACTTTTCTTAAAAGACCTAGCAGGTTCTATATTTCTGAATCTCCCATTTTATAAAAAGCATATAGATGTAAAATATTCCTTTAAACAATGTTAAAAGCCAAGAACAACACTGTTAAAAAACTCTCCCTGTAATTATAATTTGGATTTCTAAATCTTCTCCCCCCCACCCCTCCACTCTACCAACAAACAAAGTCACAGTCTAAGAGAACAAAAGTTATACTTTGCTTATTGTCTGTTCCATTTCTGCTGGTCTCCATTTTTTTCTTTATCCTTTAGTTCAATCCCATTGCTTTACACCTAAAAGTGCTGAAAAAGCTACTTGGAAGCAATATTATGATGATCTGTCAGCAACCAAATGAGTACAGCTCCCTCACCCATCGCTTCAGTTCTTAAAACAAGAATGCGGGCAGCGTGATTCACAATAGGCAGATCCTGACTGCATGGACAGCATTTTCAAGCATGTTGATATTAGTAAGCAGACAAAATTCAGACTGAAATCTGATGGACTGTCACAATACCAAGTCATTTTCACCATTTCTTAACTGGTAATGGAGGCTTATATCTGGAGAGTAATATTTTGATCCCCCTTTTTGTGGGAATTTAAATCCTAATGCACACTAAAACAAAACATGCCAAGCAAGACTGCAGGTAATTCTGCACTTTTGGAAAGTGCCACTGACAAATGTGTTTGCTGAGAAAGCGAGAACGTCCTGTGGGGGTACAATAAGAAACCAGAAAATTAAAAAGCTACGCCATACCTCTGGCACTGGTATAGCAGCAAAGAAGAGAAGTGAAAGGAGGGAAAGGAATTCTCTGACACAGGTTTTTAAATGGGAAATGGCCAATTTACTGAAATTGAGAAAACATTTAAGAAGTTTCAGTTTGAGTAAGTTTCTGAAAAAACAAACTAAAATACAGCTTTCTGATGGATTTCCGTCATGCTTCCCTTCACACTGCTTGGAAGGGGCTTTAGGTCTGGATCATTCCCTTCTACAAGTTCCTTTCATTTCAGGGTGGCTGATGAGATGTTAAAAAAGCAGCGATTTAAATTCGGCACATTCTGGGCACAGCACAGGAAGCAGTGGCCTTAGCTGGACCTGGCAACCCAGCCTGCCCAACGTCTGTATAGACTGGGTGCTTTAGTGGGGCTTTTATCTAATAGGCGATTGAATCACCCATTGGGGTACACTGATAAAGATTTTTTTGGCTGATACTGATGGCTGATTATTAACCAGCCATATTGCCCGATACTGATTTATAGCCAATATGAAGCTCAGAAGCTTGGAGAGCACTGTCAGGCCAGTAAGTCTGTGGCAGGTAAGGGGCATGGGGTTGCAAATTGAAGCCCCCATGGTGATGGAGGGAGTGGGGCTGGGGACAGAGCTGGCACTGCCCAGCCAGGGTGGTGAATGCGCCCCCACCAGGAACGGGGCAGAGACAAGAGCAGCTTGTCCAGGGGATGTATGGGGGCAACTCCCCACTGCTGCACACACCCTGAAGAACAAGCATGAGGGGCAAGTGCCCCCTGGATTTATATACAGGGCTAAGGTGGGCTGCTTGCTGTGGGCTCAGGGCTGCACTGGCCTCTTCCTGGTGGGGGGGCCAGGCCAGGACTGCACTTGGGGCCGGCAGTGGCAGAGCTGGGACGGGTGGATACAGCAAGTTTTGGGATGGCTGTAACCACCCCATAGCAGCCCCAACCCTGTCCTACCCCAAGCACAAGCCTGGCTCAGCTCCTGCCAGGAAGAGGCCAGCACAGCCCTTGACCCCAAGCTTGCAGCTGCAGAGCTGGTTTGAAATAACATGCTGCTTCTTCCATTGAAGCACATTTTTTTTAAACATCTCCAAGCAGCTAAACATCTCAGCTTCTGCACTCATCATGCTGCAGAGCCAGGAGCTTCAAACATTTCTGGATCCAATTTTATTGCAAAGTTCTCAGGACTGAAAGTTTAGATTTTTTTTTTTGGGGCAAAATTCTCTCTTGTATGATGCTTACTTTTTACTAGTCCTACAGAAGTTTCCATTATTCATTGAAAAAATAAGTTTTATTTTATATGCTTAGAATTTCACCGGGGGGGGGGGCGCGGCAGCGCGGACGACAGGACATGACTGCTTTCAAGTTGCTCCAGAAAATCAAAACCAAATATTCTGTTGTTTAATTTACCTTGGCAAGTAGAAGAAGGTAGAAACTGCTATGGCACACACTGTTACCTGGCTGCAACCAAAGCCTGGTGGGATCATGAAACTGATTTCAAACAATTTAATAAGTCACAAAACTTGGGAGATCTTAATGGACAAGCATATATTCCCCTCCACTGCCATGTAGGCTTTTCTTTAAGAAGTTCAGGGAGATCAGGGGAGAACAAGGGATAATTCTAATTTTTCAGCTTTCCAGTCAGAGTTCTCCACCTCTCTTCGGGTGGCTGGGTGGGAGAAGAAGGCAAGGGTGAAGAGGTAAAGGGAAAAAAAAAAAAGAGAAAAGAAAGAAAAGAAGGTAGAAACAGCATCAGAGCAACAACTTTGTTTTTCCCCCCTACCCTGTTACAAGATGCAAGGGACTGAGAGAAATAAATATTGTAATAAATTGCTCTTTGAAACAACAGATCTTTTTTTCCTTTTTACATAAAAAGGAGGGAGTTGGTGCTTAAATGGACATAATGATATCAGAGGCATCTCAAAAAAGCACGTCATTGAATATATACACGTAACCCTCCCCCCCCCCAACTATTTGTTTCCTTGAAGGGCAAAGTAAAATTTCATTACACAGACACAAACTAAATGAAGAGGGCAACCCACAAATCCAGGACCAGTAGAGGTGCGTCAATACATTGGTCTGATATCAGATCCCTATTGATATAAAGAAAATTGTCTATATCTGATATCAGCCCATTGGGGCTGGTAATTTCGCCAATAAATGCCCATGCTGCATGCAGCTGCAGCTCAGCAGAGAGTAGAGCTGGCAGCGTGGAGAGCTGCTTCCAGCTGGTAAGTTAGAAGGGCAGGGGGAACAGATCAATGCTCCCCATGGTGAGGGAGAGGGGCACAGGACAGAGAAGCAGCTTGCGGAATAGGGGCAGCTCCCACTGTTGCTTGCACTCTGGGAGGGGGAGGGGGTGCACATGTGCCCTTTGGATCTACAAGGGGGGCTGCAACTGTGGGGTGGAGCCAGATCCAGCACTGCGTGGGGAAGAGTGGGCTCCAGCAGTGGGGCAGCTACCCCAAATTTCCCTGCAGTTCTGCTCCCAGCCATGCACTGCTGCAGTTTTTCTCAGTGCTGGGGTGGGGATGCGGCGTTCAACTGGGGCTACGCTGGATGGTGGTGCGGGGCTGGGAGCAGAGCTGTGGTGAAGTTTGGGGTGGCGGCCTTTTCCCAGCGCCAAAGGAATCTGCTTCTCCCAACACAGCACTGGCTCCAGCTCCACCCCGCAGATGTAGCCCTGCCCCACACCACGCAGATCCAGCAGCACACACCCCTGCCCCCTCCGGGGTACAGGCAGCAGTAAGAGCTGCACCCCCCACCCCCCATGAGGCATGCCTGTGCCCTGCCTGGGCAGCACCTGCCTCAGCCCCAGTCCCTCCCTTACTGCAGGGGCCATTGATCTGTCCCCACGCACCCCTTCCACCACACCAGACTTACCACCTGATGGCAGCTGTATCAGATTGGTATTAGTTGATATGCCTCCTTAAATATCAGCTCTCTGTATGAGCCCCCAAAATCTCTATTGGTGCATCCCTAGGGTTCAGTGTTATCTGGTATCACTAAATTGTGGAAGCTACAAGTCTCCAAGGAAGTCTTTTTAAAAAAATTCTCTTGAGCAAAAGGAATGGTGAAGAAAAGAAAGCCCTTAAAAAAACAAAAAACAAAAACAAAACAAAAAAACGCCACACAGAAAACCAGGCCCCTGGCACATATTATACTTAAGATGTGATTACCTGGTTAATCACATCTTAAGCAGTTACCTTGCCACATGTTAACTATGTTAACAGTATGGTAAAACAAGGAATAAGCTACAGAATTTATTGCACATAATTGGTGTAATACTTTGTGGCTGGTTCCCATCATACCACTAATTGAATGTGTGCCCTGGTTAGGCTCCCAATCGCAGTGCATGGCACTGACCTGTTGCAGCAGGGAAGCTGTAGGCAATGTCGTGTGGGTACATCGGCTGACAGGGCTCCCAGCCACAGAAACTTGTTACCTGCCAGTGCAGGAGGAGCCTGGATCTGATACTTGATCCCACAATCATGCTTTCTGCCATGCACATGTGGATCCCATCAGATCTACATTAGAGCCCACCAGATCTTTGCACATCTGCTAGGGGCCACAGAAGTGGTTTAAAGCAGGCATCAGCAACGTTTTTGGGCAGTGCCAAAAAACACCCGCAATCTTGACTTGTAAGGTGTTGGTGTGCCAGGGGTGGATGACAGGGGAGCCACGGAGGGCCTGATCCTTGTTGTGGCAGTTCAACAGCAGCCCTTTCCCCACTGTCTGCCCCAAGGCATGCATACACCCACTGCCAGAAACAGGCCAGGCTGGGGCTCCATGGACCCTGGTACAGCTTCCTGCAGCCTCTCAGAAGCAGCCAGGGCTGCACTGCCACAGCAAGGATTGGGCCCTCATGGCTCCCCTGCTGTCCACCCAGAGGCATGCAAAATGCCTTTGCGTGCCATGCTGTGGCATGTTTGCCAGGGATTGGCTTCTCTTGGTTTAAAGGAATTAGAGCCACGGACACTGGGGGGAGGGGGCGCAGACAGATTAGAGCCAAAAATATTTTAGCGATATGAGGCTAAAAAGTTATTTGCAGCGCTGAAAAACCAAGCTTTGAAAGATGTTAGCACAACAAAGTATAATGGCTTTGCAAACAAGCATAAAAGATTTGACTATAAATGTGCACCAAATTAACTGCAATTCAGCCAGCCAGCCTTTTCACCAGCTCTAAGAGTTGAGAGCTTAGTACAAGGTTCCAGAGAAAGCCAAAAATGGACTTATGAGCTTAATCCAATACAGATAAATACCTCTCCCACAAGCTTAAAGGGAGACTTGCCTCGACATGAAGCACAAAAAGAACACTAACATTAGCATATGAAGGCAAAGAGTACTACAAAACTTCCTAATCTCTAATTTAGAACTAAGCTGTTGATAGCCGTGGCCAATATTTAGGTCACTCCAAAAGGAAGTCACTACTGCAGAAAAAACAAAACAAAACAAAACAAAAAACCCCCTTCATCTCGTGCATTATGCGCAGCTCAGAGGAACTTTTGATAACTAAAACGGTAGTTTTCAATCTGTGGTCTGCAGACCCCTGGGGGGTCCACAGACTATATTTAAAAGGGTCCACAAAAGATGACTATGATCAATCAAAAGTATGAGAATACCCACACTTGCACCAAAAAGGGGTCTGCAAATTAAAAAAGGGTTGAAAAACGAAACACCAAATCTAAAGGGTCATCTATGCACAAAGGAACTACATGAATTTAACACAATAATCACTTTCACTAGGTCCCAATGGAGACACTTCTTATAGGGAAAAAACCCCTACTTTTTGTAGTTTGGTTTAATCAAACTTATAAATGGATTAAACTAATTTGTAAAGGCACTTAAGAGTGTGAAATACTGTTCCAGGCTATTTCCCTGTCTAGGCAAGGTGTTTTGTTTTGTTTTGTTTTTTGAGGTCTAGTTACATAAAACTTTTCACAATGAGAAATGCAAAGACAGGTTGTCTACTTTCACCATCTTAACCTAAAACCCAACATGTTAGCAATCAAGATGCCTGAAGCTCATCAGTAAAAACCACACTGAAGGATTTCCATGAACCTTCAGACAAGAAACCAAGACATTCTAATAAGTTTCTTCTCAGCAAACATGCCAGTTTTCACTCTCAAATAACCAAGTAGACATCCTTGACTGGGAAGGCTTTCTGGTCACCGAATCAGACTGCCAGGTTTTCAGCTGGATGCTTGACCACCAAAACCCTAAACTGATAATGTACTATTAATCTTTGTCAATAAAAATCTCTACAGCAATAAGAATCCCAAACCATAATATTCCACAGACATCTCTAGGAGAATATCACTTTTTCAGTTATCCTACAAGACATTTGTTGCCCTTGATTCAAATCAACATTAAGTAAGTAGACAGTAAAGAGGGGAGGACGAGGGCAACATGAATCAGACTCAATGTTCTGCATAGCTCATCTCGACAACGAAACCAGCAACGTCACCTAGCACAGGCACTGCCTTGCAGAAGTTCAATGATACCTTCTATTATTATTGGTATTAGAGTCTAGAACACACCATGGTGTTCCACTGCCTTCCAGTGTCCCAGTAAATATAATTAAACACATGACAGACATTTGTCCCCTAGTTCTCTCTCAAGGGGTAAGAGTGTTTTTGCAATGGACATTTTTTTTTTTTTTT
>NW_017728886.1:220054268-220055827 GCF_001723895.1 Crocodylus porosus | reverse complement strand
TGCAGGCTGAAGCTGGTGCTGTGCAGCTCTTCTCAGCAGGGCTGGGCTCAGAGGAGGAGCTGGCAGTGCTGGAAGGGGCTGTAGCCACCCCAGATTTCACTACAGCTCTGGCTCCCAGCCCTGCACCACCAGATGCAGCCTGACTCCATGTCCCACCTCCATCCACATGTCGGGAACAGCCAAGGCTGTGCTGGACAGCTGAAAGGAACAGCAGTGCTGTAAGCAGGGCTGCAGTGAAATTTGGGGTGGCTCTCAGCCCTCTCCCAGTGCCTGCTCCGAGTGTCCACCCCTGTCACAAGCTTCATGCAGCGCTGGAAGAGGTTCGGAGCAGGCACTGGCAGCGCTGGGAGGGAGCTGCAGCCACCCCAAATTTCACCACAGCTCTACTTCCAGCACCACTGCCAACAGCTGCTCAGCACAGCCTCAGCTTTTCCTGGCGCATGGGTGGAGGCAGGACATGGAACCAGTCTGTGCCTAGTGGCACAGGGCTGGGAGTGAAGGTGCAGTGAAATTTGGGGCAACTGCAGCCCCTCCCAGTGCCACTGGCACCTGCTCCAAGCCCAGCCCCTGCCAAGAAGAGCCCCATGTAGCACCAGCTGCAGCTAAACTTTCCACCCATGCAGATCTGAGGGGCACCCCCTCATACCCTCTTAGGGTGCAAGCAGCAGCAGGAGCTGCCCCCCCCACCCCCATGAGTCGCACTTCTATCCCGTTCCCCTTCCCCCAGGCAGTGCCTGCCCCCTCCCTCACTGCAGGGGCATTGATATGCCCTCCCCTTCCCCCCAAGCCCCTTCTGACTTACCAGCTGCTGGCTCTGTTCTGTGCTGCGTGCAAGCACAGGCATTTATTGGCCCAATATCTGATACAGCAAATTTTCTTTACATCAGTACCAATCCGATAAATCGGACTGATGCATCAATCCACCTCTACTTATTTCCTATGGAACTTCATTTCTGTGACTTTGGCTAGCCCTGAAAAATGCTTCTTTCTTGGTAGACTCTTGTACTGTCCTCCTGAAGAAGTCAACAAGTACCTATCCATAATCAACTTAGGCTCCTCTTGAATGTCAAAATGATCTTTGCATTATAAACGCAATACAACTAAAATGATTTCAAGGAAGAACTTGGCCTACTTTTAAGTGGCTCTAGGATAGATACACTTAAAGGATGGATCAAGAGTACTGTTGTGATCAGTGTACTTACTACTCCTGATAAAAATTTACATTAATTTTTTAAAAATTTATAGGGTACTGCCTGTTCACAAAAGCTACCAAGTGAAGAAGTTATAAATGTGAATCATTAACCCCGATGAGTAAAATCTTGATGTTTCATAGATAGCATTTAATAGCTGAAGTCAGGGGTAGTCCAGAAACAAACTTTACCAGTTCTTTATATAGAACTGATGGAAATAACTCTAAAGCCTGAAACTTTATATGCAGCATATCTGAGGAACTTTTGACCAAACAACTCCAAAAGGATGCAGTATTAGAGACGACTTATATCTACATGCCATCTTATTCTGAAGACTATTCTTTCTGTGCAATTAAAAAAAAAAAAAAA
>NW_017728886.1:220039169-220052730 GCF_001723895.1 Crocodylus porosus | reverse complement strand
GAAAAAAAAAATACAAAAGCTGTGTCTATGGCTGAATCATCACTGAATCTTCAGATTTGGATTTAGCCAAATTAAGATCAGGGACAGTGATCCGAATCAACAAGTTGAACTGCTGTCCCCGATTTGGGTCTAATCCAAACCATATATGGCCCGTTTCGCACACCCCTATTGTCCATAGACTGTTTAATATAGCTGAAAATTCAGCTTCTGTTTGTTACGTTGGCAATCTGGTTAGTTACAAGGGGGCTCTTAAGATGCCACCACACTATTTTACAAGGTTCAGGAAAGCCAAGTGACAATACATAATTATTCAAGTTTTAAGAAATTCAGATCAATTCATAGCTCCATGAAGCTTGAAGACAGGTAGATTTACATACAAGATCCAATTCCCCCCCAAACAAAACTAGAACTAGAATTAGACTGGTACCAAGAAATGGCCACACACTCACCACCTTCCACAGTACCTCCAAGTTAAGGAATTAGCCTACATCAGGCAATTCTCTGGTCCAATAACTGGTTATGGAGGAACCTCATTTCTTTTTCAAGATGGCAACATTTCCAATACTTGCTGGATGTGAACAGGCTTATCCCCATTCTAAAGACTTAGTTCAAAATGCAAATTTCCAAAATTATTTCAAAACTATTTATGATATCTTGTTGCTTCACTGGCCCACACCTCTTCAGTAGGTGCAGTACCATCAGCCTAATTTCTTGACAGAAGAGCTTGATCTTTATGTAATCCTCCTGGTCTACACAAAAAACTCTTCTCTGACTGATGTCAGGGCTCAGAATTGTTCCTAAAATGTATCATACTGTATTCTTCAACTCAAGAAAACGCTCTGAATATCTGTTTGATGCCACAGATCATATGACAGACTCATTTCGATAAGGTTTCCCAATCCTGGCAGACATCCATTATCATCAAGTTAGTTGTGAATACTTGCAAATTGTACCTGCAGGAAAATATTTTACTGATGTGACTAAGTGGAGGGATGTCAAGATATATACAGAAATGTTTAGTTAATGCATTTGTTTGGTTGATGGACCATTTCAGATGTAGCTAAAGTTAGTCTGAGACAAAACGTAACAAATGTTTTTTATAAGCACAAAGCCACTGCCAGAGGAAACTGACGTATACCTTGATAAACTGGAAGACAGCATTGTTTTGAAGATGCTATTATAAAAAAGGATACCCCCTTTACTACTACCTGACTTAGTGCAAGTTCAGTTTAAAGTGTTGTAGCTGGCCTTCCTTTCTTAAGCCTGAAGAACTGGCTCGGGTGGGCAAAATACAACCTACGGGCCAGATCCTGCAAACCAGGGGATGTTGCCCCCTAGTTCCACCCCACCCAAGTGCAAGTGCAGCCCAGACCATGGTGCACGTGGCCCAGGCATACAGTGGGGCTTGGTGGCACAGCAATGGCTCCTTCTCATTGCTGAAGAATGTGGACCTGCTGCCCGAGCATCCCAGCCCATTTGCTGTTCACCCACTGCTGGGGGCAAGGTAGGTGGCTGGGTGGATGAGGTGGGGTCGTGGGCAGGCATGGCCGGGATCTTGAGGCAGTGACAGCATGGGCCCAGAGCACAGCCACGATCTGCTCCCCACACAGTCCTGCAACAGACAGGGGTGTGAAGGGAGTTGATTGCGACTGTCCCAGGCTGTAGTCCCACACTGTCACCACCCCAAGACCTCAGAGCCAGCTCTGGACACAGCTCGCCACCCACCCATAGCCCCATCCCACTTGCCTGGCCACACAGGGCTGAGGCAGAGATGTGATCTGCTCCCTACACATTCCCGCCAGCAGAACTGGTGCCTGGTGCGGAGGAGTGTGGCCAGCAGATTACAGCCCTGTGATCCAGCCCCAGCCAGCCCACTCCTGGATGCTGCTCCTGAGCCACATAAGGAGTTATGATGACCTGTTGCCTGGGGGGAAGGGAGGCAGACCCAGCCTGTGACAGCTCACCAAAGCTGTGATGTAGCCCCTGGGCACAAATACTTGCCCCCCCCCGAACAGAGAGACTTGATGAACCACTCTCCCCCTCAAATCAAGTCACTGAGGTAAAGATCTAATGTCAATATCCTTTTTGGATACAACCCCCCACCCCCAACCAAGACATGTCTACATCAGGGGCTGTCAACCTATTGGTCCATGGACCAGATCTCATTGTGGGGCGTGGAAGAGAGACAGCAGCAGTGAGAAAAAGGGCCTGACCCCTGTACAGAGCTTGGAAGTTTGGCAGCAGTGGCAGTTTTAATTACCACAGTTACCCCACACAAAAAAAGTTTCAGGAGCTGTGGGAAACCCACCAGCCATATGACATGGCTCTTCAGGCCAGATCTGATACTGATAAAAATATCGTTTTTGCTACACACTGTTTTCTGTGCCTTAGCATACCCTTTGGGAACCACTGCCCTGAAGGATAACAAACAAACAAACGCCAGCCAGCCAATCCCTGTAAATCAGTCCAAGACCATTTCATAGCATCAAATTGGTCTGGGATGGACTTCATTAAGAGATTCCAGCAGAGAAAGTATAATTCCCTTTTCAGTTGTTGTTATCCCCAGTAGTTTTCAGCCTGTAGTCCACCTCTTGGAAGTCCACAGACTATGTCTAAGGGGTCCATGAAAGATGACTATGATCAAGAGTATGTAAATACTCACACTTACAATTTAAAGGGGTCTGCACCTTCATTCAAAATTTCCAAAGAGAGTTCACACTTGCATTCAATTTTTTTTTTTAGGGGTCCACAAATGAAAAAAGGCCGAAAACCATTGCTCTAGGCAGCTCAGCCAGCTTCAAATGAAGTCTTCATAGCAGAGGCGCACAAACCAAGAGATGGAAAGGTTGATTTAAGTCTTCAAAAGATGCAAAGGTCTTTTAAGTCCAGACCAAAAAAGTGAAATCACCTTTTTCACTGAGGTACCTTGCTTTTATAACCTGCTGCCATTAATTATACCACATCTTTGAAGGCAGTTCTAGACACTGCAGGAACGGTTTTGGCAACCAGAGGGCTAAACAACACTTGCCCCCACCCCTCCCAAAATCCCCCCCCAAAAAACCGCACACAACAAAACCCCCATACCCATCCATTACTTTTCTGTAATTTTATCCATAAACTATGTTGCTCTTTTGGCAGAGAAAGCCTACTCCATGGTTTGTCTGAAAGTCAAAATAGAAAAATATGGGATTATTCTAACAAAATGACTACCTTCACAGAGACATTGTTTTTATGCCTTGTCATTCTTTGCGTTAGTCCAGATTACCAAGATCACCAGTAGCTAGTCTTTACCACTGAAGGAGACTGTGTATTAAAAATTTTAATAAACCAGACACACACATATCCTCTTAATTCCTTAGACAGAATTCAATATGCATCATATGCAGACTTTGTTTTAGCCACTATGAGAACTAGAATATTTAATTTCTTTATTTTTGCAAACTGCAACTAGACCCTGTGAGCAAAGACCACTGCTTTGCTTCAAGAGCTCTTAAACTTCCTTGTAGCATCTCTACCACCTTTTTCAGGAGGCCTTACAAATTCTGGATACTGGTAAAAATTAATGCCACCACTATCTTATCAAGTGGATGATACAGGCAGTCCCTTCCTAACAAGTTACATCATTTCCACTCAGCTCCTCCGTTGCTATTCTGGAATAACATCATCCCAAAATATGAAATATAGGTTCTCTGAGGCTGTACAAAAGGAAGTCTGTACATCTTAAGTGCGAGAGCCACATAAAGATCAACATGGCCAGGTCAAGACGACATATGGATATGCGTATTACACCAAGAAGGTTGTATTCAGGCACCATGGGGAGTTCCAAGCACATGATTTCTAACAAAGGGACAACAAAGCGAACATCTCCTATAGTAATGGTGTCTGAAATGATCCAGGGGAGACCAAGCTGATTTTGGGCAACAGTTTCACTTTTGGAAGCAAATGATAGATAGACAGATCTCTGAAAGCAAATGACAAAGATCTATCAATTTTCAGAGATAGAAATATCTGGACAAGCTCACAGACTTCTTTAGGTTCCAGGTGACTGGATAGAGAGCTTCTTAATAACTATAGAGACAAAGATCTATAACAGTGGGGAAAGAAACACTTCAGTTTCAGGGTAATCCTAACATCACTGGATTTAAGTAGAACACTCCAATCAATATTGTTAATGCTAACATAGAATCATGGACAATGAGGGTTGGAAGGGAGGTCATCTAGTCCAACCACCTGCTAAAAGCATCCCCAACTAGATCATTCCAGCCAAGGCTTTGTTGAGCCTGGTCTTAAAAACCTTCAAGGGTAGAGATTCCACCACCTCTCTAGATAACTTATTTCTGTGCTTCACCATTCTCCTAGCGAGAAAGTTTTCCCATTATCTAACCTAAACTTTCTTTGCTGCAACTTGAGACCACTGCTCCTTGTTCTGTCATCTCCCACCACTGAGAAGGTGTCTAGCTCTACCCTCTTTCAAGCTACAATTCAGGTAGTTAAAAGGCTGCTATCAAATATCTCCCTCAGTCTTCTTCTGCAGACTAAATAAGCCCAGTTCCCTCAGCCTCTCCTCAGAAATCATGTGCTCCAGCCCCTGAACCATTTTCGTTGCCCTCTGCTGAACCCCAACTTATCCACACCCTGTCTGTAGTGGGGGACCCAAAATTGGACACGGTATTCCAGATGTGGCCTTGGTAGCCTAGAATAGAGGGGAATAATTACTTCCCATGATCTGCTGGCAGTGCTCCTATGAATGCAGCCCAGTATGCTGTTAGCCTTTTTGCCAACAAGGGTACATTGTTGACCCATACTCACCTCACTGTCCACTGTAAACTTCAAGGTCCTTTTCTGCAGAGCTGCTGCTTAGCCAGTTGGTCCCAAGCCTGTAGCGATACGTGGGATTCTTCCATCCTAAGTGCAGTACTTTGCACTTGTCCTTGAACCTCATGGGTGTGTCCATACATGCTGGCACGTGCACCTGCAGTAGCTCAAATAGCAGTGGCACAAATTTGTGCTGGGCATTTGCTCCTCAGCACACGTGTCTCAACATGCACTGTGGTGTGGGGCAAATGGTGCCACTTCAGGCAAAGTAACCCTGCTCAGCTGCTCCCAGATCTTCAGCCAGCAATATAAAAGCCTGCCCTGGCAAGCAGCTTAGGGCTACTTGCCCTCATGAGCTTCTGGGGCTAGACCAGTTGGGATCTGGGAACACTTGCCCCATGTGCCAGCTAGCCCTGACCTACAGTGGCCCCTGCACCCTCTACAGCAGTCTGGTAGTGGGGGCTGCTGCCTAGCTGTGACCTGCTGCACACCTGTGACAACATCTGCCTCCTTGGACCTGCAACCCCCCATGGCTGCCTGCCTGCCAAACTCAGAAGGGGAATGCAGAACTGCCTGGGCTGCTGTACAGGTACTGCAGCAAAGCTGCCTGCACATCTGGGCCAGCTATCAGTGGGCTGTGGCTACACAGCTGGCTTCTGGGCAACAGTACTGTTGTGTCTTTTGGTGCCCCTGCTCTGCCATCTGGGCAGCTACTGCCCACAAGATGTGCTCCTTGCAGTGGCCCACTTTGAACTGCTGAAGTGTGCCTTCCTGGCCCCAAATGGCCACGAGGTCAGCCACCTCATTTGCCTTCTGGCTGGGTCTCTGGCTTTGGTTTTGGGCAGGCTTCTTGCCCAGGTCCTGCCACTTGCCTCACTAGCAGGGATCCTGGTGTTCCCCATTTAAAAATGGCAAGTTCTCTGACAAAACCCAAATTCTCTCATTAAAATACCTAATATCCATGTTCTTCTGGAATTAAAGTGAAATACCCTTATATAGAGAGAGATCAGTTCAGCAATGTTTTATAGATATATTTACAAGTGTAAAGCAATTTGGAAGCCTACCAGTGCCACTATCATCATTATAAAACAAATTCTAAATATCTATACATTTTGGTGTTTGCCTTTGGTTTTTTTTTTTTAAATCGTAGGAAAAAAAAAAAAAATCAGAGCTGCTCCTGCACTCTTCTCTCACCAGCACATGGGGTGCCAAGCAGCACCAATAGACCAGTGCCTTCCCTTGCCCCTCACTTTCAACCCACAGCCCCTACCAATGCTCCTCACTAGCTCTCTCCTGGCAGCAGCTCCTTCCCAGCACTAGGACATGAGTCCAGCTGCAGCTGTCCCACCCACTGCTGTGGCTCTGAGCAGTGCCAGCCCTTGCTGCTGGGGCCTGGGAATAGGAAGCAGAATAGTCTCCATGCTGTTCCTGGGAAGCCCTCACCTGGGGCTCAGGGATTGGGCTAGGCAAGCCCCTTCCCTTCCAGGCTGGCCTCCCTCTGCACAGGCTGCTCTAAGGGGGCAGGGAGGCTCTACGCCTAGCTCAGGCAGTCTCTCCTACCCAGGACACTCCCCACCCCAACCCTCATCTCTCTCTCCCCCTCTCCCTGTTGTACAGCCCTGCTGCCACCTCCACCCCTAACCCCAGCCCATCACACCCCCCACCAAGTTTCCTCAAACCAGGAGCCCCCAAAAGGCCAGGGCCCCATGTCCCAGCACTGGTGTAGGCAGGGCTGCAGCGTGGTAGTTGCCCCAGCAGCTGCGACTCCTGCCAGCAGGTCCCATCTTGTCTGGCAGCTGGGCACGCAGGGTGAGAGATGTGGGGTTTGTGAGGGCAGTGTGGGGACAGCTCAGGAGGGATGGGTCCTCCCCTGCCAGCAGCAGCCGCTGAGCCCAGCCGGTCCACAAACACTTGGACAGAACCAGACCAGCTCCTGCTGTTGTCTGGGGCTTCCAGCATTGCAGACAGAAGCTGTATGCCCTCAAGCCAGGCTGGGTCCTGCCTGCATGTGCCTTCCTGTTGCTGTGGGGGAGGGGAGGGGCCAGCAACCCACCCCTCATGAGTAGTCCCCACCACCCCCACCCCCTTGTCCTACTTACCTGGGACAGCACCCAGGTCCAATCCACCACTGCAGCCTTTCCCTGCTACTATTTTTCCCAGCATGTGGGGGCACCAAGGCACCAGAGCATCTTTCTGGAGGACATAGCCTTCAGTTACCTTTTTTCCAGCTTTTTTGATACTAGGATTTCACAGTATCAAATTTAAAGCCTGCGTGGGAACATTTTTTTTCTTTTGTTCCTAGTGTGCCTCTTGTGGCATCTCAAACTACTTTGAGGCACCACAACAGGCACATGCATGCTCATCTCAATGTGCCCCATGAGATTTCTTTTGGCCCAATCCTCCAATTTGTCTAGGCCACACAATCCCTGCCTACATCAGTGCTGGGACATGGGGCCCTGGCCTTTGGGGGCTCCTGGTCCGAGGAAACTTGGTGGGGGTGTGATGCGCTGGGGTTGGGGTGGCAGCAGGGCTGTACAACAGGGAGAGGGAGAAGGAGAGGGAGAGGGAGAGGGAGAGATGAGGGTTGGGGTAGGGAGTGTCCTGGGTAGGAGAGACCGCCTTAGCTAGGTGTACAGCCTCCCTACCCTCCAGCATATCTACTACCCCCCCTAGCTTGGTGTTGTCCATGAACTTGCTGAGCATGCACTCCATCCCACCTTCCAGATTGTTAATGAAAATATTGAACAAAACTGGCCCTAGGACCAACCCCTAGGGCATTTCACTTGATATCAGCTGCCAACTAGACACTGACCAATTGATCACTACCTGTTAAGCCTGATGATCCAGCCAGCTTTCTATCCGCAAGTCCATTCATCCATAAAACATTATCAGTCCCGAGTGAAATGACGCACAGTGAAGGGCACCTTGGAAATTCTTGATGCTGCTACTATAGGTGATGCTGGGAGAGCATTTGATAGATATCAGGACAACTCAAACCCAACAAAAAATCCTGCTTTGCCCCACGTGGGATCAGAACCAGGGCCAATAAGTAAAAGTACCAACATCATTGCCAAAGGTCCAGGCACAGATATAGAAAGGGAGGGATGATTCTGGCTTTTTGTTACTGAGTACTCGAATTGGGGGAAGCAGTTTTGAAGATGAGTAAACTGCAAGTCCCTTTCTCCCACAGAGCCAGAGGTAACTGACTGACAAGCGTGTCCAAGAAATATCTGCACTCTTAAGATGATGATTCAGCTTTCTGACATGCCCTCAACACCTTAAGTGATATCGCTTCTCGATGGAGCAATGGCAACACTACTTTTGCAGAAGCAGCTGCAGCAGGAGTTTCTTCCATCTAGGTAGCTTCCGAGTGAGAGCCTCCAGTTCAAGTTTGTCAGGGAAAGATTTTAGATCTCTGCTCTCTGGGTTTTGGAGAAGTTTGAAAATTGCTTACAAAGCCCATGTTCAGGAGAAGGTCATATCCACATAAAGACAAAATCATATAGGAACACTAAGACTAATTTCAAATAATTGCCCTCAGCAGGAAGAAGAAATAGAATGGTTGGGGTCATCCCACTCTTTATACCCTCTGGGAGGGAAAGTGCAGAGGCAAGAAAGGACATACATTTATCCCACCCCCCACCAGACATTTACCGATAAAGACAACCAGAACTCCTGTGCATGGTAATCTCCAACCTAAATTTTGCCTGCTGCGGCTTGAGGCCATTGCTTTTAATCCTGCTCCCTGCAGCCACAAAGAAAAGTCGATCTCAATACTTTTTCTAATCACACCTCAGGTTTTGAAGACTTATCAAATCCCTCCCCCCAACTCTTCTCTTCTCCAGGTTAAATAAACCTCTCTCAGCCTCTCCTTATAAGTCATGCTTCTGAGGCTCCTAATTATTTCTGCTGCTCTTCACTGGATTCTTTCCCCTCTATCCACATCCTTTGTGAAGAGTGGGGTCCAAAACTGGATACGGTACTCCAGGTGAGGCCTCAGCAACGCTGAACCGAGTGGAAGAATCCCTTGATTTTCAAGCTACGCTCCCCTAATTCCAACCAAATATCTTGACAACTTTTTGGGGCAACAAGAGCACACTGTTGGCTCACATTCAGCTTATGGTTCAGTGCAATGCCCAGGTCCTTCTCTGCAGTCCAGCCAACCATTCCATGATAAAGCACAGGACCTTTATCCTTGTCCTTGCTGAACTGATTCAAGACTATTTCTCCAGTTTATCCAAGTCATTCTGGATCCTAGCCCTACCCTCCAAGAAAGCCTGCAACTCCATCCAATCTGGTAAACCTACCTGGAAAGACATAAAAGGACATACTTGTAGACATCAATGAACACCTAATTCATTATCCAGCATACCCATCTGCCATCCCACGCTATTGTTTTACAAACATGTGTGAAACAGAAAATTTACACCAAAAAGTACTTTAAATAAAACGTATCCCCACTTTCACAGAATGGAGTTGGTTTTTTTTGTTTCGGGGGGGAGGAGGAGGAATTTCCAAAATTTCTTCTCAGGAGAAAAATAAAATGGAAATTTTTTGGTACTGTCAACAGTTCATTCTCACTTTTAGACAAGCAAGCACAATTCATCTGATTGAAATAGTGCTGCAGGAAGTTCAGCAGATGAGCCTTAATAATAAAATTGTGCTTCTTGTACTAATGTTCATTAGCCCTCTAGAACTACTGAATACTTATTAGTCAAGTGTGCCAGGGGTACTGTGATTGAAATATGTAAATCTCTCCCTGCCCTACTCCTCAAAAAAAAAAGAAAAAGAAAGAACAGGGGGGTAAGAACTCATGACCAGGTTGGTAAAAAAAAAAAAAAAAAAAAAAAAAAAACCAACAGGGGGGAAGGGGGAGGGGAGGAGAGATAAAAAGCAAAAGCTCTTAAGATCAAAATTGTAGACATCTAAACCACAGCTGATGCTATAGTAAATCCCCCCCCCCCAAATCCAGCCCTTTCCTCTTCACAACCAAAGATCACACTGTTTAGTTTTGCAGGAAGAGCATCAAAAAGTTCTCTCTTGTCTTTTTTTCCCTTTAAATGGCAAGAAACCCTTGTATGTTTGGTATTTTCTCTTCCCAACCAAGAATACTGCCCCCTATTGACGTTTTACCACTTGAACAGCAGGAACTCTCCACCCCATTTTTGCCAGTCTTCCAATTCTCCTCACCTTCTGTCTCTTCCTCCTCCCCTCTCGCATTTTTGTTTGGAACAGCTGTTGGAAACAGACAATGTCACCAAAACCCCAACAGTTTCCATACAGTACTCCATTAATAGTTTTGTCCTATAGAAGCCTCCCCTATACAGCTTTCTTGAAGAACACAGAAGTGGAGAGTCTTAGAATTCTAAGCCCAGTTTTACACACAACCAACCCATTTGAGAGAGGCAAGAGATGTACTATGGAGACCAAGGTTCCCACTGACCTAATATTACAAGAAACAGATCAACTAAAAAGTTTGTACACAGAGATGTACCAACTTTAGAGAGCAAAAGAAAGGGATTTCAATTTTGGAACTGCACTTTGGATTTTTTGTGGGGGGGGGAAGTTCTGCAATTAAGACACATCAACTGTGTTTCATTATTTGAGAAAAAAATGCTGCCAGCTATCAGCTTTTTTCTGTTTCCTTCAGAATAGATGCTCAGGTGTTAGTGGAGAACAGTCTTTTTAGTATGAGGATTAAACATTCCTAGGAAATCAAAGGGCCACAATCAGGACTTTAAGAGTCCGTTCTCCATTCTCTTGCACCACTGAGGCAGTAAAAAGAATGGGAATTACTTCCAATGCCTCAGATGGTGACTTAGGAATTTAGAGCCAGCATAACAGGAACCTACATCTCCTTTGTACAATCCCCGTGCAGACAGAGAAATCACTAGAGCATGCCATATGCCAACTGTTCTCAATACATGTGTGGTTCCTGGTCATGGTCAGCTTGCACATACTAAAGCAAGGTTAGACTGATCCAAGGTATGGCCATGGAATCAGAACACTCTCTCTTTTACTAGGCTGTCCTAACTGGCTATAAGGAAAATGAGAGGCCTCCTTTATGACAGAGTTCCCTAAAGCTTAGAAAGAAAGTCGAGTTTCCATCCTGCTTTCCCTGAAGCTGTCACAGCAGAAGGGAACAGCAAAACCAACTCTTTTCTCCCGTTACAGCCAGACAGCTTGGAAGCTACCCTAGATCAGAATTAATTGATGATCCTTATCTATTTTTTAAACAAAAACTTGTGTGAGTTAAACAAAGCCATTTTCAATTCATAATAGAAAAGACATTAACTTCTCTCAAGAGCCACTGATTTAATATTAAAATTTTGAAATTGTTAACTCAATTTAAAAAAAAAAAAAAAAAAAAAGATTACTGCAGATTTAAAATATAATATGTATTAAGTTAACGTGGTTTAAATAGCTAGAACAATTCAGTTAATCGTTTGACAGAAGAAAGCATTTTACAGCAGGAGCAAAAGTAAAATTTTTCCAAAAAATATTTTCACCAGGCAAGAAGCTTATTTGGTAACCAAATGACTCCTAGTTAGGAGGAAACTGAAAACTGGTTTTCACCAACATAAACAAGGGGTTTTAAACTCTTCTTTGTCTACACATCATGGCAATAGTCAGTACACAGAGTACAGACAGTCTTTTCAAAATAATAGACAGCAAGACACACAATAACCAAGGAAAATATTTCTAATTAATTTTGGTTGTTGACTTTACCACAGGATCTCACCCAATACAAGTTTATAGAAATGTTTTCCTGTAATGGACCCAAGCAATACTTAAAAGCTTAAATAATTTAAGGTATAATTAAACACATACCTGCTTCTTCCTTAATAAACTGCAAGTCTTCTTCTGGGTATGAAACTGATGGCTGCATCACTGAGCAATCTTCTGAGTTCTCTTCATTGTTTGGTGGTATATTATAAATAAACCTCTTTGCAGTTTGATTTTTCCTTCTTGCTTTTCCAGATTCTTGACCTGATTGTCCTTGAGAGCCCATGTCATTCCAGACAAAAACTTTTCCTTCGCCTTGAGATTCATTCTCAGCCATTTCAGGTGAGCTGTCCTGGACCCAACTACAGTCATTCATTTGGTAGTTTTCAATTTGGCCTTCATCAATACAGTAACCATCATTTTCAGTTTTTATACTACTTGCCAAGTTAGTGAGATTTCTTGTTGCCCAGAAACTGGCAACTTTCTGATCCCTTGATGAAGGCAGACCATCCCTACTAACAGATCTTCTATTATAATCCACCACTACAGCCTCTGGAGCTTCTGATTTTATGCTTATATTTAAGGCATCTTTAATGAAGTTGCGGCAAGACTGGACAACCTCAGTCATCTGAAGGTAGCTGGCCACTGACATCACTTCAATGGCATTTTGGCTCGTAAGCACAAGGTTACCAGAATATAAGAAGTCCAAGATGACAGAAAAACCTTGAACAGCAACAACATCTAAATAGGTAACAGTGGTTTGGTTACGGCTTTCTTTGTTCGTAAAGCAATACAGAGTCTTAAAGAAGCGGCTGCCTGCAACCAGGATGTTCTTGTGAGCTCTGAAGACCCTCCCACTCACCACAATATTGACATCACAAAGAATGCCTTTCTTCCTCTGTTCATTTAATTCTTGCAGGAGCTGATAGCAGTAAGAGTTCTCATTTGGCCGGTTATTATAGTCACAGTATCCCTCATTATTTAATTCTGATGGTATTTCTGACTCCTGCAATTAGAAAAAAAAAATTGAAAAAAAATTAGGTTTTAAATGAATTTCTTCCCTATTTTTCCTTCCATAGCAACGTGGCAAAACTAGTTTATAAAACCAAATGCAATTTACAAACAAAGTCTGAATACGCATCTACATAAGAGGCAGTCTTGAGCACAATTTTCAGGTTTTCCCTTTTCCCTTTAAGTGATATTAAAACACTTTTACTCTTCCCCTTCCCTCCCCCCCATGGGAAGAAGGGGCATAAGGGGAAAAAAAAAACCTTTCTATTCAAAATAGTTGCACTGGCACAAATACTAAGGAACTGAAATTTTAAATCAAGGAGAATAACTGTTAGCTAAATATTTTTAACAACCTAGCATTTTAATACAAATGCCTGAATTTAAAAAGAATACAAGTGGAAAGGAAGGAATATTTTACATATTCAGAACCCTAGCATTAAGATAAACAAAGCCATAATTTTTTATATTAACCCAAATGTATAAATTTCAAGTATAAAGAACTTCCTTCCATTAAAATACACCTAGCCATCCATCCAGGTAAAAATGGACTGACAGGTGGGGAGGGGGGTGGGAAAAAGACAGAAGCCTTTTATACACTAGATCTTTGTTCTTTCAGAGGCCTGCAGCACTAATGGGAAAATGGATCAGATTCCCAGTATTTCCTTCTTTTCGCCTTACAATATTGTATGTAGAATGCTTGGTAAGTAAAACCAAAATGCTCAATACCCTCCACCTCCTTTGGAGATCACCTATAATATGCTATGATCCACTGAACACAAATTACATAAGTTTTCTGACTTCTAGAAAGAGTTTGACAAAATATTTCATAGTTTCATAGTTTGTAGGGTCGGAAGGGACCTGAGTAGATCATCTAGTCCGACCCCTGCCATGGCAGGAAAGAATACTGGGGTCAAATGTCCCCAGCAAGATGTTCATCTAACCTCCTCTTAAAGACCCCCAGGGTAGGTAGGAGCCTGCACCACTTCTCTTGGAAGTTGGTTCCAGACCC
>NW_017728886.1:220036487-220038586 GCF_001723895.1 Crocodylus porosus | reverse complement strand
CTGATGAAGATGTTGAACAGCACGGGCCCGAGGACCGAGCCCTGCGGAACCCCACTGCCCACGTCCTTCCAGGTTGAGAAGGACCCATCTACTACCATAAATCAATCGTCTAATTGCCAACTGCAGCAGACTAACATTACACTGTAGCTCAAAGGGACAGGTACTGAAGAAAATTACTGCAAGGATCAACACACCATAATACTTAACTGAGTAGTGCCCTGAATCAGCATTTAATATGGATTTGCCAATAAAAGAATTTAAAATCTAACACTTACGGCACATATGGAAAGTTACAATACTTTGCTTTTATAGGACATTTTTCACCAGGGGATTTTAGAGAACCATGTTATATTACTGAAGACAAAAATAATGACATCAGACAAAGAGATGCCAAAAATTAAGATGTTACTCAGTGATACCGCAAATAGTGAGAAGCTGTTAAATTTTAAAAAAAAAAGAAGAAGATGGATAGGGAAGTTACCAGCAGATAAAACAGCAGCAAAGGACCATTTTCCAGACAAGAAGCAAAGAAAAAAAATTGGAAAGGGAGCAAGATGGGATACTCAGTATGGCCATCTTTTTGCTGAGGCATTTCCAAAAATAGGATTGAAGGTAACAGCAGCAATTTCATAGCAGAGCAAAAAAACTGTCTTCCAGGTGAGAGCTGATGCAATTCTTTCCACTTCCTGGTTAGAAAAGTATAGATGTTTCAAAAACTAGCATGAATTCAGAGACCAAAAAACTGGTTTTCAGATGCCAAGTTATGAAGAGAAAAATAGTATGATCTCCAGCTAGTATAATTCACAGACTTGAGGCCAGTAGACACTTTTTAAAGACATTATCCAGGGGACAAGAAATCAAAAAAATATCACCATTAACCACATGCTTAGCAGAAATACTCTCCCCCCAGACCAAACACAAGATATCTTGTATCATTCTGGTTTGAAGACAACACAAGTGTCTCAATTCCTACCATAATATAGAGACACCACATTCCCACCACAATAATGTTGAGCTGGTGACCTAACATGTTAACAAGTGTTGCAATCTCAACATGGATAATCAAGATGCCTCTGACCAAATCTCCATATAAAAATCAAAAAGCAACTGCTCAAAGTGTTCTCCCCCTAGGCTGTACACAGACATATCATTTGAAATGGTCCCAAATGTCCTAGGTTTGGGCCCAGATCAAAAACCAGAGCAACAGCCCTTCCAAGCTGTATTGCTGCTCCTCTGCCAGTCGGTGGCAAGCAAGGACACAGCCCAAAAGATGCGCTATGTGCATCTGTAAGCTCTCACAAACTTCACAGTGGACCTGAATGTCTGTAGCATCTGGGGACAAAGAGGCTTTCTGGAAGGGAAGGAATGAGTAATCTGTTTACAGCCCCAATCTGGGGGGGGCCAGAGAGAGGGAGAAGGAAGAAGGACTAGAGTCCCAACCTCTGCTACAGTTCAACATCAAGTGGCTCTGACGCTAAGTTAGTCTTCACTTTCTCAAGCCATTATTCTCCTCAGAGATGACATTGGTAAGAGAGGTAGAAAGTTGGGCTGCAGCTAAGAACTGATGGAAAAGATTTTTCCCCTGAACCTCACTATTTGCCAATACTTTATTTGGTACATCTGAGCACTACCCTCAAACCTGGTCTCAACAAGACTCTGCACTTTACACCAACAGTGTACCATACTTCTGATGGCAACTCCAATTCTGCAAATGTAAGTTCTTAAATGATTTGGGGACAGTGTTGCTGGCTCCAAAAGCCTGGACAGAAAGATTGTCACATGTGGTCCATGGAGTAGCAAGAACTATAACAACTGAAGGTGACAACACCTGAAGATGCTTATAAACATTTAACTCACTATTTGGAAAACTCGCACAGCGAACAGAAAGCAGAGCAAAGTTTATTATTTGTGAAAGGCTAAAGCAAGTTCTAAAAACAGGAGTACTCAAACTTCCTAACCCTTCTAGTCACAAACCTGATTTTGTAGTCATGAGCCACAAGACAAGTTTTGGAGTTGTATGTACCCTACAATCAATTACTTGCACCCTTTTCCATGTCAAATAACTTGTTATTAAACAACTACGAGCAAGAGAGAGAGAG
>NW_017728886.1:220028345-220036117 GCF_001723895.1 Crocodylus porosus | reverse complement strand
CAGCAAAATATAGTCTCCTGTATGGATCTCTTTGCTCACCATCTGCGACACGTGTTTCTGTAGTTGCCATCCTCAATATGGTAACATTCACCACCACCCCATGCTGGTGTGTACTGTCTGCTGTTGATGAGTACCAAAACTGTCTCACAGAAGTGGTAGAAATGGGTCTGGGGGTCAATACACAGTCAGTCATATTCCCATCTGTTACACTGTAAAGTGGGTTTCCCTCATGCACATTCCAGGAATGCATGTACAACATAAAACGACCGAAACCTGTATATATAATTTAAGACAATATATTAACATAACCTTTTTAGAAAAAGTTTTAGAAATAGGCAGAACCAACCCGACAAGAGTGCGAGGCCCAGGGCGAATCAGCCCATGAGGGGCCCCACCCCCAGGACATGAAGAAGCCACCGCCATTGGTAGCGACATAAGCAGTGGCAGGATAGCGAGTGGCTAGATGCAAAGCCAGCAGCACTGAGTCACCATGGCCACTCTACCCAGCTCCACAGAGCCTCCCAAAGCGCAGGGCCTGGCATGACTGCCCCGATTCACCACCCCAGGGACAGCCCTGGAAATGGGTCACAACAACCCATTGACTATATTAGGGGCCCAAACTTATGGCATTCCCAGAGGCTCCCCTATAGCTTAAAGAACACCACTCTACCAAATGGGACTCAGTGCTCAAGCTAGAAGATCCCATTAAGTATCTCTGTGACACTTAGTTTCAGTTCTCAAACTGTGGATTTGTCTTGACAGAGAACATCCTTGTTAAAAGCAGTATATGGAGATGAGAGATAACAGACCCAATTACCCACCCAGCCCTGTTGTCTCTCTGCAAGTGTGGACACACAATCAAGACCTTTCTCTGAAAGTGCAAAGTTTCAAGAAGTTAAAATGAATAAAGGAAATCAAACAGGAACACACTTTTTGTAGAAAACAATGATTAAATTGAGGCTTCCTGACCAGTGATTTAAATCATACTTTAAAGCTGATTTGATTTAAATCAAGTCCACCCTGATGAACAGATAAAAGATTCTTTTTCCTAACTACTTTTCTTTTTTCAAGAGTCCACATTTAACCTGCATGGGAGCAACATTCGACTCAAGCTGCAGTTCAATCACCCCAGTTTTGTAGTGAGATTTTAAGTACTGCATCATGAAGAGAAAGAGGCCCAGATATATGGTTGTGAGGGAGTAACTTTCAATTCAGAATAAGACAGTATCCCGAGAGAGTCATTAGAAGACTAAAAAAAGATTTACAAGATGCCTTTTCAGGGAAATGACTGTCAAATCAATTTAAGTTGGCTAACAGAGACTTAAGATTAGTATGAGTACACAAATTTAAAGTGTTTAGTATGAAGACAACACAAGATGACTAACTGTTGACACGCAAGCAGTCATATTTAATAAAGGGAGACAGAGGTAGTTAGGGATCAATATTTAAGACTGATTCTCAACCAGTGTGCCAGTGCCATGGGATGTTTTGAGATCCTTTCAAAGTGCCACGGAGTGCCATACAGTGCTAGCATAGTTAATACAAGCATGATTCACACAATAAACCCAGAGATTTCAAATAGGAACTCACTGTTAAAAGCATTCTGACTTGTTGTGGTCTGAGTTTTTTGCTGCAGCAGAGCTGCTCTATCATTTTTCTGCAGTCAAAAAACCTAAGACCTGGCATTGTCCAAAGGGGTGCTTTGTGTCTACTGAGGTTGAGAGCCACTGATGCAAGATTTAGACACAATTTTACAAAATGTATGACTCAAGAAGAGTGACACAAAAGGTTTATGCTCTCTTTGTAAGAAAGCAACTGTTTGTAGTATTTGTGAGCCAACTGTTATATTAGCATCTAAAAACCAGACAGCTACCTAATTTGGCTGAACCAAGTGAAAACAAGTTTTAAAATGCATCTCAAGAGGAAAATGAATTACTAACAAGCTGTGGACAGGGGCTTTAACTGATTTAACCCACTAGCTTCCTTTTAAACAGATTGTTTCAGATAACAATTCTAGGGAAATACAAAAATATACTTCAAGATGTAAGCTACAGCACACATGTACATGACAATCTAAAGAGCACTCACTGTTCAGCTACGAAACAATCAAGGAAGCTCTTAAAAAAAATACGCTTGTCTAGATTCAAATTAAAACACAATGAAAAGACAATGTCCTCCAAGCACAAGCCATCTCCACTCCAAATGAGGTACTTAAAAATCTTGAAAGCCAAATTGTTGGTTAGTATGGATTACAGCACCCATAAAATAACGAATATGTAAAAACGAATACACCTTCCTTACATATCAAACTAAATACATGAAATATGGATTTTTTGGGAAAATTAGTATCAAAATGATTCTTGACTCACTGAAGTCAACTGAATGCTACCAGTGGTAACCGGCTATTTAGTGTGCATAATATGCTAACTAAGAAGGTTAATAAAGAGAGATACAATAGATTATTAAGAGTTCTACTGAAGATGCTACCCCTTTCCTCACCACCTGAATACCTCTCTACTATCAGGCATCCAAGAGAAATCAAACTAATTGAACCAGAGAGTCCTACCCTGCTCTCTATTCCTCTCTGTACAGATGTCTAACAAATGTACCCATCACCTTTTTAAAAATTCTTCTCCATGTATTGCTGCATTTTGCCTTGCAGGACCTTTCCTTCCTTATCCCATGGGATCAATTCTTTCTTCATTCACCACACCCAACCCCAAGCAGACCCAATAAGGGACTACAGGGCTCTCTCATCATTGGTAGAGTCTTAATAGAATCCAAGAGATGTAAAGCAGAATGCAGCATAAACAGCCAGCTGATTGAAAACATTTCACAAAACTATAATATTAATATTGACTACACATTTATGTTATGCTAGTGCCTACCAGACAGTCTGGTTAGTCCCCATTGTGGTAAACCCTACACAGAGATATAATAATTCACTTTTATTTTAAATCCAAGTTCTTTAGAAGGGGGACTATCAATGCGACTAAGCAGTAATCAAAGCATCTAACATTAGTACTGCAGCTTGTTTAATACTACTTCCTATTCATGCTGCCTAACGTGAAGCAATCAGTTCACATGGAAAAAGTAGAATAGCATTTAATGTGGTATTACTTGCAAAGAAGTTGTCTGATGCCAAAAGGAAGATTCTTTGTGATGTTACTTCCAAGGCCCAAATTTAAGATGCATGGAGAGAGAGAGAGAGTGTGTGTGCGTGCACGTGTGGAGAGAGAGAGGAAGGAATGCTATCATCTCAGGGATCTACTTAACAGCAGAAGAAAGCATAGCAAAACAAGTTAACTTGACTCTCAATCCCCTTTGTAAGTGTGTTGCACTGAAAGGGTCCAAATACATTGGGAAAAAAAAAAAAAAATCTTGAAGGTAGTCTTAAATTACCACATATTAGCAAAGTCCTGTTTTTGGCCTGCTACAGTTTACTTAAAAACTAGGTTAAGAGTTAAGATTAATGCCTCGAAGAAGAGGTATCAACTCAAAGCTCAACACACATGAATTTACAGTTACAACTACTTGTAATCTATTTCGGCATTCCAAATTAAATGCATCCCTAAACTAAAGTGAAATCACTATTCATTTTTTTCATGCTTATTAGCCAACAAACCTACAGAAATTTCCAGTGCTTTAGTATCTAACACCTACAATTTCCTTTCCACATTTGAACAGTGGCATCATGCCATATGTTTATTAGCAGCTGTTAAACATGCCCTGCAGTTGAAGCTTGTCAAGTTAAGAATACTTGTATACTGTTCTTCTAAGACAAAGACTGAAATCTCTCTCAGCTTTCATTAACATTAAAACCCTTTCCCCCCTTGATATATTTTCCTAAAGTTGAGAGAGAATGTATGAGAAGGGGCACAAATCTCATCCTTGTGTTTTAAGTACTTGAAGAGGGCTTTAAAAAAAAAAAAGTATGCTAATATGAACGCAGTAACCTAAAGAGATAGGGAACTGGAAGAGATCTTAGATGCAAAGATGCACGGAAATTCAAACACAGAAGAAAAAAATGCAGAGTTTATTTTTAACCAAATTTGAGATTAGATGCGAACAGACATCAAACACCTGCACATTGTTTGAAAAATTCATGTAAATTAAAAGCTCTCTGGAGGAAAAGGTGAGATTATGACATTGACTGTTTAAGGATGCAAGGGATGGCTTCCAATTTGAAAGTCCAATTCCTGAAGCCACCCTTTACAGGCTCACACTATTCAAGGTAATACTCAGGAACACAGTAGAAGACAGTTACTGACCTCAAGAACAGAAGACAGGAGATGAGAGAAGGGGTGGGGTGGGTAGTACCCCTGTGCACCAGTAGCTCCAAAATAGTAACCTATAAAGTTGAACTTAAAGGATTCTAAGTGTACTAATACTCTCATTTTTAAAATGTTATGTCTTACTAGATTTACATGGGTTTTAAAAATATCAGTCTGCTTCCTCTTATTTAGAATATGGAAGTATTATTGTGGTCCACCTATTCAAAGTTTAGAATTTATGGGTACTAAGGACAGCTTAAAGAAAAGATGACTGGTCTGGCCGTTTCATGTTATGAAAAATTCCCGGCACCCTGACCCTCAGGTGGTGAGAGTCATAACTGTGTCACTGCTTCATGAAAGCCAATATGAATTTATGTAAGCCAAAGATATACCCCTCAGTATAAAGATCTTAATATGGAAGTCCACAGAAGTAATTACGTTAAATATTTAGCAAGGAAGGTACTTAGAACACATGCGACCAACTTGAAAGTAGGAAAAACCTTTGTCTCTACTTCATTTGTTTAAAAGGAACAAAAGAAAGCAGAAAAATCCAGTGACACATCAAGGTCAATTGGAGGGGGGAGGGGGGGGAAGGAATCATGCGACATGAGCCAGGCTTACTACACTACAGGATAAATCACTCTTAAATAACTGAAAGATATAAACAAGAAAAGAAACTAATGGCTCTAGAGTAAAGAGGATAACAAGTAGTCATGAAATTAAGAAAGAAAATACAATCATAATAGTAAGTAAAGTTATTTAAAAAAAAAAAAAGATACTGGAAACTGACAACTAAGCCTCAAACTGTAGGATAATTGACAAAATGCTTGAATGTTTCATGGCACTGCCACACAAATCTCAAAAACCAAAGCTCTGCTGCTCCTAGTTTTACTAGACAAGATAAGCTACTTTGCTCTGAAGGTGGATATTTACAGTATATAAACCAAAAATCTCTTAGGGATGACTCAAGTCACTTCACCTAATACAGAAACAGCTACCTTGATCAGCAACACAGCCCCTGGACGTAGGAAGCTGCATAGTGAACCTTGCATATACAACCCAACTGAAAGCATGCCAAAGAATCCAAATTCTCTTAACATACACATCTTAATACAAATATCCACCCAAATGTTGGAAATGCCTGCTCCTCTCAGAAGTGCCCCAGCTTCTTTTAAGAGCCTAAAGGCATGGTTTCAACTCTGACTCAGCATTAGTTAAACTAGTGGTTCTCAACCCTTTTGTACCAGGACCCATTTGTCAACTTCGATGACCAGTCCTGACTGAGTGCCCCAGACTCCTGACCCAATACCCCAGTGTGGGGGACAGGGAGGTCCCAAGCAGCCCCTTGCAGGCTGGAACACTGCCAGTCTGCAAGGGAAAAGCCACTGTTTCCCATGTTTTCTCTCCTTTAAAAGGAGAATCCATTTTTAAAGTCTGTTCACGGCCCTTTATATATAGTCATGTGACCTATGGGTTGAGAAACAGTGAATTAAGCTAAAGTGATGTTAGCAGTGAAGTGAATCTAACTTGGGCTAGGACTCAAGTTCTAGCTTATACACAAGTACCTTAGCTTGAACCAGAGTTTACTAACCCAAGTCAGCTCTTTTTTAACTTGAACTAAAAAAAACAAAACAAACAAACAAACAAACTTTATTTTTGTATCAACATAACCTCAGGAAAAAAGTTATTGAAGAGAATGATGTATTCCTTAGGTACATCTATACCTATGCATCTAAGTTAGCCCCACTTAGTTTCTAAGAGCTAACCTTTGATTGGTTAGAAAGACATTCAAAGCAACTTAAACCCTTCCCTCCCCCTTAATTCTGCCACCTATTCATTCAACTATCAGTATGTAGCCTGCATTATAACAGTGCCACAGGAAGTTAAGTACAACCTGTGGATTGTTGCCCGAGTATCAAGCCAAGCACAAACAAACATTACAGGCTTTTTAGAAGGGCTGAATGTGCTGACATTCCAGAGGCCCTTCAGAAATTTGGTACAAAAGGCCCATGAAAGAGCCAAGCATTAAGGGAAAAGGCCCAAGGAGAGGTTCTAACAACTCTTTCACATGCAACACGACTGCTCCAAAGCCTTCAAAGATAGGTGGCATATTAACTAGGCTTTCAGGAAACCACATGTTTATCTGAGATCCACATCGTGAAATTTCACATTTCATGCAAAGTAACATGAAATCCAAATCACTGCTAGGCAAAACAAGAAAAAAAAAAAGGAGGAAAACAAAAGCAGGAGAGTAGGAAGGAGCAGCACTGGAGCAAACACCCTGCAAGGAACACACTTTGTCATCTAGGCCCCACCAGAAATGCACCCTCCTAGCAAGCATCTGGAGGAGGTTGTTTCTAGACTTAGCTAAAGCCCCCCCTCCCCCGGAGGAAGCCGCTAGTTTTTTGTTCTGGAAATGCTTGTCACCAACTGATTTCCACAAAAGCAGCCAGGCAAGGGGCAACCGGGCCGCGAAAGCAGCCGCAGGGGCCTACTGCGAGGGCGCTATGGCGGCAGCCCCCCCCTGCAGCGGGGGAGGCCCAGGCCGCAGGCGGGCAGGGCGAGCCCCGGGAAGCCATTTCAAGGCGCTCGCACATGTGGGCACGAGCCGCGATCCCCGCCCCCCACTCGCCTTACCTGCTCCGCCGACACGGGCTCGTTGAGGCGGTGCTCGGCCGAGAGGTGGTGCCGGAGCAGCAGGGCCCGCTTGTAGTTGCGCGTGCCCTTGCACAGCTCGTCGTGGCCCCCGGGCGCGGGCGCCGCCAGGTCGGCGGGCGCGGCGGCGGCGCACCACGAGCAGGACATGAGGCCGGTCTCCTGGCAGTAGTGCAGCCATGGGAACTCCTTGAGCCAGGAGCCCTGGAAGGAGACGTGCAGCTTCTGGAGCAGGGACTTGGGCCGGGCGGCCAGCGGGAAGTGCTTGATGCTCTCCCCCTCCCCCGCGCCCACGCTGCTGCCCTCCGCCTCGTCCCCCCCGTCGCCGCCCGAGCGCCGGCTGCTGCTGCAGCTGCCGCCCTCCGCGCCGCTGCCGTCGCCCAGGCTGCCCCCCTCGCCGTCCTCCTCGTCGTCACTGCTGTCGCTCAGCGAGCCGCCGTCCTGCACCAGCTCCTTCCCTTCCAGCAGGCCCTCGGGCTCCAGGCCCTCGGCGCCCTCCAGCTCCAGCTCCTCGTCCGCCCCCCGCCCGTTGAAGTGCCGCCGCGGCCAGGCCGCGGCCTCGCAGCCATTGTTGGCAGAGGGGCCGGCCAGGAGTCCTCCCCCGCCGCCGCCACGAAAGGCCAGAGTCCGGCGGTTCCTCTCGGCCAACATGGGCCCGGCCGCGACCGCGGGCGACGCCGCGTCCTGGGGCGGGGGCAGCAGTAGCAGCTCCTTCCCCTCCTCCGCGGCCTCCAGCGCCTCGGCCTCCAGCGCCTCCAGCTCCACTTCCTCGTCCGCCCCCCGCCCGTTTAGCGGCTCGGCCTCGGGCCCGGCCCACGCCTCCGCCTCGCCCGCACCGCCGCT
>NW_017728886.1:219999671-220028075 GCF_001723895.1 Crocodylus porosus | reverse complement strand
CCCTTCCCGCGGACGGTGCAATGTCAGCCTTAACCCCCCCCGCAAGGTGCCCCCAGCCCGGCGCGAGGGCGGCCTGCTCCTGCCCCCCCGGGCGGCTCGAGCCCCTTATGGCGTGTGAGGAAAAACAGTGTCTGCAGGGCAGTGGCGCGCCTCACCGCCCCCGCCGCACGCTGCCCGGCGCCAGCGGCGCTCATAGGCGCACATCCCAGCGCCGTCGCCTCTTGTGCAACGCGGGTTTAAAGAAAAGGGCGCGCACGTGCTCCTCCGAGCCAGGCGCCTTGACAGCCTCTTACATCACTGCCAGCCAATGGCCGCGCTCTCGGCGTGTTTATACCTGCGCGGCCGAGCCCCCGGCCCGTGCCCGCCCTGACCCGGAGGGTCGGGCGGGAGACCTCGAGGCGGGACTGGCTGCTGGTCTCCTGTCCTACCCCGGCGCCGGCCAGGGCGCTTCTCTGGGCTGGGGGACTCACACCTCAAGGTCACTTCCGGCCCCTTGTCACCTTAGTAGGTGGCCATAGAGGACGGTCGGTTGTCCTCTACTGGCATGAAACTGGACACTTTTATGTCCTCTCTTCAAGAGAAAAAGAAAGGCCATAAGGGCGTTTCCTATCAATAGAGGACAGAGGATAACCAGACTGTCCTCTATGATGGCCACCCTATTCCTCAGTCCCACATTTTGTGGGAGTAACTGAGAGAAATGCTCATAGAGAAGCAGGGCTGGAAGGGACCTCCCAAGGTCATCGAATCCAAGGGGTGTTTTCTTTGTAAAATAAACCCAACCTTCAGTGGTCAGGGTAAAACCCAACTTCAAAAAAAATCCCAAATGAATACTGTGTAATTTTGCCAGAAACTGGAGGCGGCCTGAAACCATAGCTCCAACTTTCCCTAGTCACAGTGGGGAGCTAACTTTGCCTAAAGCTGACCCTTCAAATGTCACACCCTTGCTATTTAACTGCAGAAACATCCAACTAACGTGCAGTCCCCAACCTGCCTCCCATACTTTCTTGGAGGGCAGCAGCACCCAGTGTCTCCTCCCATTCAGCCCCCCCCCCATACACATTGGCAAACACAGACATATGTTTTTAGCACACAGCTATGTACCACATTATAAAGGTATTAGTTTATGCCTTATGAGGCTGCATCACCAGGTGTTCAAGCATAAAACATTTTGGAACATATTAAAAACTATAACAAAGTGTTTATAATTATGGTAATTTTCATGGCTCTGTAGAGCTGGAAGACAATATAGGACCCTGTGCATGGTCATAGTTGGTGTATGTTAGTGCAATCTGAGTCATGCAGTCTATGGTAGCCTGAGGTAAAGGGGGTTAAGTAGCTGTAAAGAGAAGAAGAAAGACAGGAGAAGAGATTTAGAGAAGAAAAGAACTATAATGAGAAGAGAAAAACAAAACCCTGCAATGGTAAATATATTTTTACAGGTATATAAGATTTTAGGACATTGTTAAGACCATATCTTTGGTATGCAATGCACACTTGCTGGGGTGGAGAATATTCAAAGGCACTGTCACTGTTAAGTCCATGGCATGTGTATTGGGGGGGTTGATTCTGCCCCTTCAGTCTTGCTTCTGGCAGGTGATTTCAGCCAAATGTCTTCATACTGGTGATGGCCCATGACATCCTCAGCATAGATGTCCCTTGATCATTGGATGGTATTGGATACAATGAGATGCCTCATTAGTTTAAAGTAGCAGCAGGGTACTCTGCAGACTCACAGGACACTTTCTGCAGACACAGGACACGCACAGGATACTTTCATTCAGGACACTTTCACCTCAAGGTTCCAAGCTTGAGGTATCCCAACAATTAGCACTTGTACTATCGTGGTACCTGTTCTCAAATGGGATGGTCATGTCAATCATCAGGATCTCTTTGTTGCCCATGTCCGTTAACAATGTCTGGATGCAGCTGGCTGTTGCAGTCTTGAACTGCGTGATTCACAGCTACTGCCCTGACTAATGCCCAGATGGACTTTACCGTTAGTCCTATATGGTGTTGTGGAGGAGTTACCAGGTCTTGCATGGGGCTTGCAGCAACACAGGACATAGGACAGGGTCTCGCTCTTATAGCTGTACCACCAGCATCTCTCATCTCCGTGGACTTAATGGATGGTATCACTGAGTGGAAGACAGTTGATATAATGGATGAAGCATCAGTCTGCGAAGCGCATGAAGTTCTCTTGGGGCATGAAGTAGTTGCTGGTGTCCCACTTTGAGGTGATCTTGAAGATTTTGCTGTGGTTGGGTTTTGCCTTCAGGTCCCCAGTGTATTTGGCCTGCAGGGCATCCTGTCCCTGACTCGGGAGCTGACGGTGACCTCTACAGATTATAGAAGTTTTGATTTGGAACCTTGCAGAAGATGAAAGTTATGGAACTAGTGTGCATCTTAGGCACTTCCCAAGAGAACAGGGAAGCAGGCTGAGGAAGAAACTAATTAAGACCACAGGCAAAAGCAGCTCAGAGTGCTATTAAGGATGGAATTGCTGGGAAACTTAATCTTGGGGCCCATGGACTTGGGAACAGGAAGATCTTGAGTCCTCCTATTCAAGGGCCTTATTACACCTGCAGAGGATTTAGAATTGGAAAGAGCATTTTTAGATTGGAAAGAGTATTTTTAGATTGGAAAGAGCATTTTAACATCTCACTGGCCTACTAGAACATGCTATCGTATTGTGACTTACTATAATACTAGCCCCAAAAATGCAGAACTCAAATCAACATGATTTTCTGTCATTTTGGGGGGTCATATGACACTTATCTAAAATCCAGATAAGAGGTAAAATGCTCCAGCAACAGATGAATGAGCTAAAGCAGGAGTGCCAAACATGATCCACAGTCACCCCATGCAGCTGTGTCTTAGCAGAATCTCAGTGTGACTTCGGACCATCCCAACATAATCTTTGTTGCTTGCCAGGTCCAAGAAAAGTGTCAGGAAAGTATATGTACCTGTACATGGCCTTCATTGACCTCACTGAAGCCTTTCATTTCATCAGTTGCAAAGCCTTGTAGAAAGTACTGGGCAGATTTGGTGGTTTGAAAAGTACATCAGGGTCCTGAGACTTTTCCAACACCAGATGACTGTGACCAGTGTTTGTAGTAGATTGAAGACATCCATTTGTCATCCAAACAGGAGTCACACAAGGATGCATCATTGTTCCAACTCTGTTCTCCATTCTTTTTGGCAGTCATCCTGCTTCCCATTAAGGACCACTTTCCTTTCTGGAATTGTCATTGAACACTGAACAGTGGAGGGTCCTTCAATCTGGGAAATTTTCACTTGAAGACAAAAGTACTCAAAACAACCATCCTTGACTTTCACTACAGTGATGACTGTGCCATCTTTGCACACACTGAGGAAAACCTCCAGACTGATCTGGATCTTTTTGGAGAAGCCTATCGAACTTTGGGACTCTCTCAACATTGAGAAGATTGAAGTGCTCTATCAGCCTGCCCTGGGCCATGAGTGTGATCCCCCTCCCAAAATTACCATCAAGGGAAGGTTGTCCCTTTCCTTAGTAGGCACCTGCCACGGAGAGTAACATTGATGGGGAGATCCTGCACAGGATCCAGTGTGCAAGTGCCTCCTTTGGGGAATTACTTCAGCATGTCTTTATTCAGCACAATCTCCAGAAAGACATTAAGATCCAGGTCTACGATGCAGTTAGCATCCCCATCTTCCTCTATGGATGTGAAATGTTGGTGACCTACTGTTGTCATCTCAAGAGCCTGGAGAGGTATCACCAATGATGCTTCCAGAAAATGATCTCTAGGAAATGGAAAGATTGCTGCACAGATGCTAGCATCCTTGCTGAAGCCAGTGTTACCACAGTATTGAGCTGGTGATCCTCAAGCACCAACTTTACTGGACTGGACATTGTGTATGGATGCCTGACTCTATATTCCCAAAACAGATACTCTACTTTCATCTCTTAGTAACAGCCTGAAATCTCAGGCCAGAGGAAATGCTACACGGACACATTGAAGGCATACTTCAAGAAAACGGATGCTGATATCAAGAGTTGGGAGAACCTGGCTGCCAATGGTCTGCAGTAGCACATTGATCACAACCCCAACCAAGCAACAGTCCATTTTGAGGTAAAGTGTCTTGCCCTTGAAGAAGAGAAGGGAGAAAAGAGGAAGAAAAAGAGAGGAATCCTAGCCTGCAGACTATTTTCCCCCTGCAAAAGGACCTGTAACTTCTGCAGACTAGTCTATGTTTCAAGGACTATACTCTTAAGTTACCTCAAGACCCAATGATGAGCTGTCATAGAGATCATCCTTGAATTGAGGGATTGCTGCTGACAATGGAGCTGTGACATTTGATCTTCAGGGATCCCAGAAAGACTGGGGATTTGGGGGTGAAGTGAGGGGGATAGGGCCTGCCACTGAACTGTTTTCCTGGAAGTCAGTATCTGTGTGGTTCAGTAAACAAAAACACTGTTTGAGTAATACAACTCAGAATCTTCTTCCTCCAATAGGGAAGATGGAGAATTTGGAAAGTTTCAGTAGTTCACATTCTCAGTCTGCCAGACCTCAAATGCTACTCTGATATCTAGGCTACTTACCTGCCCAGGGTTCATTCGCAGCTAGTTTCCCCAGTTCTCGACTGCACACCTGTATACTAGTGGTAGCTCTGTAAGGCTTCATTTCAGCAGTTGGGCCACCAGAGCTTGAAGATCATTCTCAGGTCACAATCCTAAGAGTAGGAACATGTGTTTCCCTGGGACAAACATCAGTGGCACAATACGGTATGTGCCACTGCTGCTTGTCACCAGGAAACACCCATGCACATGTGCTCTGGCACATGGCATGTTGCCCTGGGTAGAAGGGTAGGTGGGAGCCCCAACAACCTTACCTGGGGCCCTGCAGCCATAGGTGCCAACTTTGTTTTTTGCTTGTGGGTGCTTGCAGGCATAAAAAAAAAAAGCAGTATAAAGCAGTGCCCAGAAGAGGCTGTGTGTTATGTCAATCCAGTTCTACAATGTCTATAAGGATTGAGTGCTTTAGTGGGGCTTTTTATCTAATAGCTGATTGAATCAGCTTTAGCTAAAAGTACCAAAATGCCTGCTGAAGCACCTGATCTTTACAGATGCTGCAGAACCAGGCTGAAGTAACATGCTGCTGCTTCTGATAACGTGCATGTTTTGTTTTGTTTTATTTTGTTTTGTTTTTTAATATCTGCAAGTGGCTTCATGGGTGCTGAGCACCCGCTAATTTTTTCAGTGGGTGCTTGAGCCCTGGAGCATGGCTCCAGCTGGCCAGGCTCACACTGCTAGAGGCACACATTGCTCTGGTTTCTGAAGGCATACACTGCCCGACATGAGCTACACTACTTTTTAAGGCATAGGTTTTTTTGACACAGGGATCTCCCAGTGTCAAAAATCTCCCCTGCACTGCAGATTAGCAGTGCAGGGAACACCTGCATATTCAGCAGGTGTGATCCAGCAAACAGGTCTGCAGTGCCACATACCACATTTCCATGCTTATCTGGACGCACTGTCAGAGAGCTGAGTTGTCCATGGTAGCTAAGCTAAGGTGCAAGAGTGTTTATACACACTTTCAACTGAGTTGACAGGCAACAGAAACATTACTGTACTTAGCAGAGCTAGAATAGCTCTGCTAACACAATGTGGGGTTCAAGTATGCACATATTTATATTGCTAGAACAGCAGTTTTTACAGCAAGACTTTGTAGTGTAGACTAGGCCTCTAGTTCTAACTTTCTGACCTCTGTCCAGTCTGATTTTATATAATAACATACTGAAAGGGAAAGTGCATCATAACGCTATTAATCCCAGTTTTTCAGGGAGAAGCATAGTCAGAGGATAGCAAGGCAGAAAGACAGAAGAAATTGCTACAACCTCAAATTAATGTATTCAGCAGTGAACAAGCTAAATTCTGTAGTATTTTGGAATAATGATAGATTTCATGGCTACATTTCACTTGGAATCCATGGGCTACTGAGTGGGATGATCAGGGCAATTCACATCTTTCAGAGCTATTATGTCAAACTCTTTGTAGATGCAAAGTTCACGTTGGGCTATTATTTTCACTACAGTTAGCTTGTGTGATTGGCTTTTGTCTCAAACACCTGGGTTAGCTTTACCCGCATGTGGGCATATCCACTGAAGAGCCCTATCTGCTGTGTATCTGTACCTGCCAAGGTGTGTTTGGGGTGTATTTCAAAATGTTTTCTACTGAGATACTTTAGGCTTCTTTTAGAGCTGTGCGAAACAGCACCATTTTATTTCGAGTTCTGTTTTGACGGGACAGTATTTCATTTTGAGTTTTGTTTAGTTTCAAAGCACTGTTCTATTTCGCTTTGTTGAAACTGTTTTGCTGTTTCAACACTTTTTTGACATTTCGCCCATAGGCTATAATGGGGACTCATGAAACTGCCTACAACTTTGTCATTTTATCGAAGATTTGAATAAAAACAGCAGGGATGGTAGCCCCTTCTGAAGGCATGTATGACTTTGTATGTGTGTTAAGGCACACCCTCATTGGCACTGGGGGCTCTACACAACATGGTAGTGTGCCCCAATGAGGTGTCCTCCTCCCCTACAACCTCAGTTCAGTCTACCACTTTAAATAACAACAGGTAATAAGTAAGCAGCACAGTAGCACTAGCAGCATCTCAGGCAGCCAAAATATGACAGAGCCTTTCTTTCCTTTCCTGAAGGAGCTTCTTCTCCAGCAGCTGCCAGAGAACTCTCCCTGCCAGCCCCAGCCCTGGAGCTTAGAAGTGTCCAGGGCCTTGCGTCCTTCCGGTTAGGTGCTAGGGGTGTTAGTCTAAGAACATGGCACTGGCAGACAAGGTTCTTTGAGTCAATCTAATCTGGTATCTTTCAGTAGACCAACTAAATAGTTACAGAAATATATCTTAGCAAGTTTTACATTGAAAAACGGTTCATCAGGCTGAGAAAGCACCTGCAGTTGGTTTGTGTGTCTGCTATTCCTGGATGGAAGGAATAGTAAAGGAGCCAGAGGCTGGCATGCAATGCAGGCAAGAAAGACAGTGTGGGACAGGCTGAGGTGGGGAGAAAGGGGGATGTAGCAGCACAGGTAAAAGTGCAGAGGTACTTGGGGAGTCAGCTGTCCAGCAGGTTGCAGTGTGTCAGAATTCTACTGTCTATATTGAATCTATGAGTTTCTGTACTTACTACCTTTGTAAATTCCCTTTGAGGATCAGGCCTGAGAGATTGGTGACAGGTGGTGTTCTGTTGTTGTCTTTGATAGACTTTTGGTGTGCGCTTATTCTGGTGTGCAGTTGTTGCTTGGTGTCTCCATGTACTTTCCATCAGGGCACCAAGAGATATGTATTATATTGTGACGATATCTCCATACTGGAGATTTTGTTGGCAGGTTTTGCGCGTCTTGTCACAGTATGACCTGGATTCATTCAGTATGATTTGGGCTGTAGGAAGTTGGCTTCTGGTGATGAGGTTAGTGAGGTTCAGTGCTTGTTTGAATTTACAAACCACTTTTCACAGAAGAGTCAACCTCCTAGGTACAGAAACTCATGGACTCAATATAGACATTGGAATTCTGACACACTACAACATGCCGGACATCTGACTCCCCAGTTACCTCTTTACTTTTACCTGCGTTGCTACATCCCGCCTCCTCCCCACCCACCCAAATCTGTCCCTCACCCACTGACACCTCCATTTCTATTTTCACTGACTGCCTTTTTTACCTGCATTGCATGCCAGCCTCTGGCTTCTTTGATCCCCTGGAAGCTCTCCATTTGGCTCTGAAGTTCCCTTAATACAGAGATCACCTGGCTAAGTAGGCTAAGGAGGGCATCACCAGCACTGATGGTCTCAGTGGCCTCGAGGTGGTATCCCACTCAGCTCTGTTAAGGGGGCCACTGATCCCAATCTCCCTGAGCAAGGGCATCTCATGGTTGGCCTTCTGTTGCTCCACCAGTCTTTCGAGCATCAGGTATGTGGAGTTTCACCAAGCCTCCACATCCTGGATGATTCTGTGCTGTGGGACATTTAGCTCTGCTTGTTTGTCCTGCAGCATCTTGCTCCACTTGTTGCCCTGGTGGAAGTAGCCTGCCACCTTCCTGCATTTGGAAATGAGCTTGCTGATGGTGCTGGCACTGTCATTGGCAGCCCTGCCCCACCCCCCAAAGGCATCCCTGATAATGAGATGCAGCTTTTGTCCCACACAGCGGATGCCAACAAAGTTGGCATCACACACTGCCTTGACCATATTGGCCCCATTGCTGCTGACCATGAACCCACAGATGAACTCACACTGCCCCATGAACCACTCCTACACCAAGTGGTTCATGGCCCCCATGATCTCTGTTGCCGTGTGGGGCTCATCCATCACCTTGGCTTGAAGGAGAACCTAATGACAGCCTGACTGGTCGCATCAGTGCCCTGTGAGGGAGGGGTATGCATGATCCCCACCCCGGCTGCTTCAGATGTCTGAGGTGAAGTGTAAGGCCACCTGCGGACCTGTCTTGTGCAGCTTCTCCCCCAAGTACTCCCCGCATGCCTCATACAAGGAGGGCACCACTGTCCTGCTGAAAGTAATGCATGCGGGCACTTGGTAGGATGGGGCCACGAGCACCATGAGCTGCCTAGACCTTGGTCCCTCAACTAAGGAGAAGAGCTGGCCATTGACAGCAAGCATCTCCATACTGCTCGAGGCGATCTCACTCGCCCTTGCAATGAGCCCCACTTTCTGTCCGCCTTTCCCCCACTGTTCCAGGTTGGTCTGCCTCTGCTTTGCGGGGATGGGGGCTTTGGAGCAAGAGGAGGACTTCCTATTGGGCACATTCCCACAAGTGCCAGGCTGAGGGGGAGCAAAGACAAGGGGGGGGTTGCGGAGATACATCAGCATCCTCGTGGTGTTCATATGTTTTGTTCCCTTGCCCCAGCTGGCTTTGGCTTGGCAGTGTAGGCAGATAGCATACAGGGAATCATCTGCCATCTCAAAATGATCCCAGCCACACTACCCACTCACTTCTGGGGTGTGGGTGCATGTGTGGATGCTGCAGTTTCCCCCTCCTCAGCAGGCAGAGACACAGCAACAGGAGGAGTGGACTCAGCTGAGCCACTTGCCTCTGTGCCCTCTACCTCAGCTTCCTCTGAAGTGCCTTCTGGTGAAGGAGACCTGTCTCTAATGGAAATTTGAGGGGTGTGGAACAGAAACTCAGATGATTCCCCCTCCTTCCCCAGAATTTCCCTAGCTAGGGCACTCAGCTCCAGCTCCAGCTCCAGCTGTTCCTCTGGTACTGGAAGTGAAATAGAAGCGGAAGAGATTGTCATGATGGTGCTGGGTGTCATAGTGGTAGTGGGGGAAGGTTATGGCTGGTGGTCTTGGAGGGGATGCAGACTCAGGCACAGGCAGTAGCACTGGCACTGCTCCCCTATCCTTGCTACCTGTACTAGTGGAAGTCTCATGCCTGCTTGTTATAGCAAAAAGGCTGCGTTCCAGTTTGGCGGGGAGACTTACAGCTCTCCCTCTACCCCATCTTCTGCCCTTCCCTAAAGGCTTGCCAGCTGCCTTTCCAGCACACTTCATGGTATGTTTCATAGTGTCTCGTCTTTGCCTTGGTGTGCTGGAAAATCTGTCTTTTCTTCTCCTGTAATGTTATCTATCTGATTTATGTAATACATGTAGATATTTAGATAATTGTATGTATGTGTATTTATGTAATGCATGTATGTATTTATGTAATAAATTAAATAAAAATATATAAATGTATGTGTGTGTTTTTCTATATATATTCTGTATTATAATATGCAATATAACTATGCTGTGCTTCCCTGCACAGTGAATGAATGCACACTGTGAGAGAAAGCACAGATTTGAACTGAATCAAAATAGACTAAACAAAAAGGGAATTTTGGGAGAAAAATAAATTGAAAGGACTCAATCAATGACTATAACTATAAAATAAAAGCGTATAGAAAGAATGCAAAAGGTATTGCTGAATCCCACTTGTTAGGCTAGCAACTAGGAAATTATAGCCTTTGTTCTCTAATGCTGCTGATTTTTTGGAAGACAGCTCAGTAACTGACCCCAATGCAGAAAGCAGCACAGGTCAAACAATGCTGCTTTTTATGCTGTTTTTCCATCCCTCCCCCAGAGCACTGGGATTGGAAGGGACCTCAGGGAAGGATCACAGTCACTGGCCAGCTACACAGTCAATATCAGAGTAGTCCTTCCCCCCCTCTTCCTCTGACCTCTCCTTACTTTCTGTTTCCCTGCAGGCAAGCCGTCATTTCATTTCAAAGCTGTTTCAAAGCCCTTCATTTCATTTCAATTTCGCAGTTTCAAGCTCGAAATGAGGTGAAACAGTATTGAAACAAAACAGCTGGTGAAATTTTGCGCAGCCCTAGCTTCTTTCTCAGTAGTTGTATCAATTGCAGGTTAACTTGTCTATCTTTTGGTGTTATTGTTGGAAGAATATTGGGGGGTTCATGGCATTCAAGTGATTTTGCTTACATCTTCGTTGCAAAGCACTCAGGTTCCAATCAGAGTTAAAGCACTGGGCTTGAACTACACTCCCAATTAAGCAAACTGTACCAGGCTGAAAGCCTGCAAATATGGGCCAGGGGTTAACTACCAGTGAGATATCCCCTACATACCCTTGTCATTTGATGAAGTAGATTGTTACCTATGAAAGCTCATGCTACTTGGAGCTACCTTCTGCCACCCGGCTCTACCTTCTGCCTGACTTCAGACTAACATGGCTTATCACCCCTCTACCCCTAACATGGCTCCTACCCACTCACGAAAACCCCTCACCTACAGAGCCAATACATGGCCCATTCTAAAACTTTAGGGTGTGGCTAAATCACGAATGTTGCCTGCATTAAGGCTGGTATTCCACCTATGTCATAGTATAGATGGAAGCTAAACTCTTCAAGGGCTACTATTTCTACAGTGCTTCCCTCTGATTCCTCCCATATGTGAGGAAGAAAAGATGAGTTCTCCCACAATTCACTATAAAAGAATCAAGGTGTCTTAGCTTACTGCAGGACTAAGAACCATGGAATATGATCCCAACACACCTAGCATTTTACACAAGAGAGAGCAGAGCTGATACAGATGCAGCAACTTGATTATGGCTTTGCAGTGTGTCCCCTTTTATCTGATCTAAACTAATCCAGGTCTTCACGTCCAGGTGACAATGTAAATCAGCTATGCAGTAAAGACACACCCTCAAACAGGTTTTAATTTGCACTTGGGACACATTTTCAAGGTTGTTTTTTGAAAACATAAGGCTTTTTATTAAATGAAAGCTAAGATTCTAAATCTGAATTCTATGTCAAAGGACGAACACTACAGAAAATTCTATAATCAAAGAATACACAGTACGTTAGCTATGGACCATTTCCCACAGATTTCTAGAAAAAACTCTATGGTAGATGAGTATTAATATCAATTTGATTCTATGTCATTAGGCTTAAAGTCCCATTTCAGCAAGACGGCAAAGCACATTTTAGTGAACAATACCAATTTCTACCAGTACATATGTATTCCTTTGCTTTTAGATTATACCCATTTTGCAAAAACTATGGAATCATATTCTCGAGTTCTTTAAATCTCTGATGTAGACTTATTTAGGAACAAAAAATCAGAATCAATTGTGAGAACCTTTCAGAGTTTGTCACGCTCTCTCCAGTACTGCCTCCTGTTGTAGCTAAAGAGAATATTTAAAGCCCAATGTAGCTCCCACTGAAATCAATTAGAATATTTTCATTCACTTCAATGGGAATGGGAACATGCCTTTAAAGGCTTGATGCAGTTTCAAGTCACACTAGTAATCTGAGGGATAACAAACAGGTTCTGTGCCCTGGGTAGCAGTAGCAGGGGAGGCAGTGGCATCTGGACTGGTGTTGGCAGCTATTATACCTGGCTATCAATGGAAGCAGCTGCTGTTCTGGAGCCCTAAATCAGCACCCAAAGCTGGTGCCCCAGTGACCAACCCCTGCTTATGCTAATACTAGTAATAGTACTTTGAGAATATGTAATAGTAAAAGACAATGGCTATGTGCAGACATGACAGGTAAATTGGCCTTGCTAGGGTTAAGTCAATCTGAGTGCTGATCTGTACAAATGGTTGGGGAGGTTAGACTGGGCAAAAAATGGCCCGCCTGATCTAACTTACCTGAGGAGGTGAGCTATGTTAAATTGGGAATGGATTAGTCTGATATAGGGAACGTTTGTACACATTCAAGAAGCCCAGCTAGTTGCCCTAGCTCTGGGGCTACAGTCTTCCTACCTCCTCTCACCCTCACCAGGCTATGTTTAGGTCCCAACCCCCTCCTCCCTGATGGACAAAACTGTCCCTCCCCACAGACCCACCAGGCACCCCAATCCCACCAACACCCATTTAAAGTAAGCCACAGGATCATAGATCTGGTACCACAAAGGTGTGCACATACCCAATACGTTAGATCTTGAAAGATATATTATCTGTGCCAAAAGTCTCATTTTGACTTTGTAGCTCCTTTCTTGATCAGTGATAAGCCTAACTGATTCAAGACAGGTCCCCAAATTGTTGAGATATAATCTAAATCCTGGATCACGTGTGCATATTCTGTCTACATTACTAGTACATTTACAAGAATAATAGGTTTTTAAGAGTAGAATTGATGAATCATAAATCAGTTAAAAATGAGATATGAAAAGCAAAATTTAATTAACATACCTACCTTAAATGCAAAGCTTCTAAAGATATGTTCAGATATCTGTGTCTCATTGTTAGACTTCCAGCCAAGAAAGACACTGATAGAAGAGAGAGCTCCTTCAGCTCTCAGGCTACAGGATAGTTACACCAGACACAGGAAGTATGTTACCTAACTGTGGGCTTCAGTTGAAGTGATCATACGGGAATCAGAGAATCTACATGAGACACTTGGGCATGTCTACATGAGACATTTACAGAGCAACTGACTGTGCAGTAACATGTCAGAGTCTACATGTGTGCCCCTATTAGGGTGCATGATCTAATTAACTCTGCAGCAGTTAAAATACAAGTGCTACCCTGCTGTGGAGATTTTTTTTGTGTGCAGCAGCATACATGTAAACTGCTCCAACTAGCTGAGGCACAGGTGCTTCAGTGTGGGGCTAGCCAGCAGGCATGTGGAGCTGCCCAGCTGCATGTGGAGATGACAGAGCAGCCAGCCCAGGGGCTACAGAGCCCCCATCTTGAGGTGCAGTGTGTGGAGCCCATGTGCTGAGGAGATGGGTGACCAGCATGCTTCAAGGCTGGATGCTCCCCCATCCCCGCATGCTGCGGAGCCCCAGCACTGAGGCACCTTGTGCCCCAGTCAGCACCCCCTCCGCAGCAGTACAGGGAGCCCTGTTGGAGCAACCCTGGGTTGGCAGGCTGACTCTGAGTCCCCTGGCAGTTCCTACCAGGTACCATGCGGTGTATATGAATAAACTCTGGAACAATATGCTCCAGAGTTTTTTGCTTCAGGCATATGTTCAGATGGCATGCCCAGGAGCAAAAACTCCAGAACAATAAAGCTCCGGAGTTTATTAGTCTGTATTAATTGCACATGTAGATGTGCCCACTGAGATCCAGGAAGTGAATACCCATTCCTCATAACTTAAGGAGAAGAGGAATTTTTCCCGTATACACTTCATCAGTAAAAAAGAAAAATAATGTTAGAAGCCATGTTATAATGTGACTAGAAAAAATAGTTTACCAAGGAGGGATTCCATACAGATATCAACCAGGTAAGACAGCAATATATGAAAGAGAGAAGAGATATACTCCGAAAGTTCACTCCATGTGTATTACAGTTTGAGGCTATGTCTACATTGTAATCAGAGGTAGAACATACCTGAGATAGCCTTAATCTAGCAGTATGGTTTCAGCTTCCAAAAAACTGCCCTGGGTCTCTGGCAGGCTTATATAGCTCATATTGAAATGCTGCCATGAGCTAGCTACTTTTGGTGCTCAGGATACTTAGATTAAAGCTATCTTTGACACATCTAAATGTGGTACTATCATGCCTGTTTACAGAGCTGCAGACTTTGTTCTTGAGAAAAGGATTTGTTAATATACTTTATAAACCCATGAAGTATTAGCTGGGACCATGATGAAAAAGCAGAAGCAGGAAACCTACACGCTTTGTAGGAAGTTAAATGAAGGTAAGAACTAAATACTCTCATTCTTTCTATCTAAATATCTTGTAAGAGAAGGGTAAATATAGTGAGGGGGAAGTATAGTGAAGTGAAGTATAGGGAAGTGAAGGGTAGGAAGGGTAAATAATAACCCACATGTGGACCTGTAGTCACCAAAGTTTGAACGATTATACTCTATATGTAAAGTGAACAATATACCTGTTGGGCTTTTCCCTATTCTAAATTTCTGGTCTGATTCTCATTTATGCCCAGATACTTGTACATGAGTGGCAACTTAAAAAGGGGCCTAAAGTAACTGTAAATGTTGTTGCTGCTAATCTTAAGACCCTGTTATATTGCTCAAACAGCATAAAAGATGCCTTACCTAGTGAGAAACAAGCTCTACAGAGAATATATATGTAATCTGGGCAGTACTCCAAGAGGTACCCCCTCTCCAGTTAAAGGGATCAGAGCAGGTACACAAGCACTGTGGGAGGTGTAGAGACCCTCCTACCCGTACAGAGCAGAGCCAGATCACTAATAGGGATTTAACCATATACCTTTTAATGAGAGAACAGCAGTGGGAACATAACCAATATAAACCAGGGAGGTATAGGGGACACTACAATGCCCTGAGGGGGCAGGATTCAACGAAGGTTAGACACTTACAATCATAGACATATTCATCCAGTTGACAGAAGACAGGGTTAACAAAATATAAAAACACGAACAGCAGAACAAACAATACTGGTTGGCAAAATATAAGAGGCACAAAATGTGAAACACCAAATAACAAGGAATATACTGCCTGGAGAACCCAATGACCCCTTTCCACTGCAACAAGAACTTCTCCCTATCACTTCACTCACCCTAAATCTCTGCAGCAGGGACTTAAACTGAGGCCTCCCACATGGTGGTCAGAAACTCTATCACACAGCCACCAGCACTAGTAATATGCTATACTGCTAGGGGTCTTGACCTTCCCAGAGCCCCTCCCTCATGTCAAGCTTCCTGGCCTCTTATTAGAGGAGCTGGAAGCAGAGCTAAAAACCTCTTAGGTCGCTGCTCAGATCCTTCCTGGAGCTGGGGAGCCTCTCCTACTGGCCACAGCCTCTCATAGGGGATCCTGAAGCCCAGCGGGGAGCCTTTCCTGCCAGTCATACACCATGCTGCTGAGGGTCCAACTGCTGCCTGCAGGTCCCACTCCTTCAGGTTCTTCTGGGGCAACTGCCCCAGCTCTTGGAAAGTCCTTCCTTGTGATCCCTCACTGGTCACTCTTGAGTCAGCTGAGCTACCCCTTTTGTCCCCAGGTGACCCAAGGGGCCAATCAGGGGACATGGAAGGTGAGTCTCCGGGGCCTGATTGGTGAGGGAAGGGAATGCCAAGCCCTCCAATCACCTTTTACCTTTTCAAAATCCCTGGGCTAAATCATTACCAAATTGGTAAGGAAAGGGAATCCCAAATCCTCCAATCATCTTTTACCCTTTCAAAATCCCTGGGCTAAATCATTACCAGCTAGCCCATCACATCTATGAGTATAATATAGAGAAGAAATTGTGATTAATCTTTACCTTTTCTTTTAACTAAGTCAGCACTTTTGAGGTAAACATTCCAGGTCTGTGTAAACATTGAAGTTAGTTTAGTATTATTGCCTTTAGCCAACTGTTGGCCAATTTCAGGACCCTGAAACCAGGTCAGTTTCTGTTTTTGGAGAATGTCAGTGAGTCAAGTTTGATGCAGGTTATTTATTTACACTCTATCCCTGTTCGCACTGACAATGTGTACATGAGTCTTATTAGTTTTAAACCAACATAGACCAGCTACACACAGGCAAGTCTAGAAGCCACAGGTTAGTCACCTTGAACAACCAGCAGCTTAAACTGTAGTGACTTACAGGTTTGCTACTATCACAGCACCTTACCCTCCCTGGCTTACCTATCACCCTACTGCAGACACAAGCAAGAGCAGCAGCAGCAGACTAACCATCTAAACAGATCAATCACATTGTCTTCTGTTAAAGTATTGCTGCTATGTAGATTCAGTCATTTCACCAGTTCTCTAGGTTGCAACTATACTTATTTTCCTTGTACTGATGTTTTCTAAGTCAGAACTTACAGGTTTCCTAAGCAAGATATTTCTTTTTTTTTAACCACTACTATTTCCTTGGAAGGACTAGGTCATTTTTTTGCTTTTCTTTTTTGTCCAGTTGTGGGCTTTATTCCTTCTCTCCTGTTTCCTCTGTGCTGGACAATATTCTTTTAATTGATATAGGTCCTGAGTCAGAAAAGCACTTTAATTCAGGGAAGAACTTAACCACATTTCTAAATAATGTTAAAATCAGTTGAAGTTAAGCACCTGCTCTAGTGTTTTTCGGTATAAGACTAGAGTTAAACTCTAATATTTTTCTGAATCAGGAGTAGAGGGCCTGATCCAAAGCCCACAGAAGGAAGTCTTTCCACTAATTTCAATGGCGTTTTGGATCAAGCCTTTACGAGAACATTAAAGAAGAAACCCAGAGCCTGAGAATGAACTTGGCCAGTTTAGCCTAAACAAATAATTCTTTCTTTAGCTGCAGTCCTCTTCAAATAAGAAGTAATGTCTTTTTGCTTCACATCTGATGCAACTTTTTTATTGTCAGGATTTTTCTGATCTTGTTTGTTTATTTTTAGGTTATCTTTCTTCTGTGTAAGATGAGCAGTATCTTGAAGCCATCAGAGCTTTTCGCCAATTGGCAATACAATACGTTACAGTACATTTTTGATATTTCATGTCTAACTTCTTTTCCTGTTTCTGTTCACCTTATTTGAAAGTTCTCTTTAGCTTCCCCACATCTCTGAAGCTGAAAGAGGTGTGCTATTATCTTAATCAAGATGTGAATGTGATCTATATTGTACAGATAGGAAGTTTCACAATTTTAGAGATTTTGATCTACTGCCATACAAACAACTTGCAGCCTCTTTCTACCTGTTTGTTTACTGAGATAAGCTACTTCACTAGGTTTTATCTACCTCTTGACTAAGGCTAACTATCATAGGCAACATGTAGGGTAGGCATGGAGTGCACATACCCGCCCTGCCACCACTGGTGTCTGTGGGTAGTCCCCACTCACCACCCTGCCCCCCACTGCTGATACTGCCGGTGGCGTCTGCGGGTGGTCCCTGCTCACCACTCACCGATGATGACCATGAATGATGTGTGCCCCTAGTGGCTGGGGGGGCACAGCGGAGGCAGGGGCACAGCGGTGGTAAGTGAGAGCTCCCGCAGACACCACTGGCACTGTCGGAGGGGGAGGTTGTGGTGAGTGCTGACCAGGGGCCGGTGACCACCCACAGATGCCACCAGCAGCATCGGCGGCCAGCAGCAATTGTGGACTGCCTGCAGATACTGCTAGCAGTGACAGCAGTACCTTTTTGTAGAGGGTGCACCGCCATGCTCAGGAGGCCATATGCACCTGCGTGCACCCCCTACGCGTCGCCTCTGCTGCTGACACTGGCATCTGTGGGTGGTGCCTGCTTGCTGACACCAACGTTGGCATCTGCTGGCAGTCCCTGCTCACCACTCACTGCTGCAGACACCGATGACGGCATCTGCAGGCGTTCCCTGCTTGCTACTCAAGGCACTAGTCTTTCATGCTGTCTATACATGTGCTCCAACATGTTTTAGTTAGAACGCTTGGAAGCAGACTCAATCTGCTTGGGTTTTAATTAGATGCTCTAGCATCATCGCAGCATCATGTGTATTAAGCGCCCCTCCACCCCCCTCCCATTTCAAAATGGCCACAGGGGAGCTTTAACTAAAACTAAAGTTAATCAAATGAGCTTTAGTTAAAGTATCCCACAGCCATTTTAAACATTTGGGGGCTTAATACGTGTGATACTGCGGCATTTCATTTAGAGTAGCTCTCCGAAAACCACTGTAATTAAAATAGAGCTCATCCACATGTGAGGAAGCTTTATGATTGTTCAGATTTAGCTGAGTGCACTTGCCACGAGATGTCAGGGTAGTTGAAGTCTCCCACGACAACTAAGCGCTGAGAGCGTGCGGCCTCAGCCAGTTCCTTGGGGAATTCCTGGTCAAGCTCTTGTTCCTGATTAGGAGGTCTGTAGTAGACTCCTACCATTGTGTCCCCTGTGCCACATTCTCCACGTATTTTAACCCAGAGGGTCTCCAGTCATTCTCCCTGGGTGCCAACATCAGCTTGCAGGGATGTGTGGCTTTCCTCGCCCTTTTTTTCTGCACGATCTCTCCTGTACAGGGTATAACTGTCTATACCTGTGGCCCAGTCATTATTGGTCTCCATTATCCCTATGAGATTGTAGCCATTCTTGTTTAGCAGGAGGACCAGTTCCTCCTGTTTGTTCCCCAAGCTCCCGGCATTGAGAGAGAGCCCAGAGGAGAGCCACATGCATGATCAGAGGGCAAGAGAACAGGCCTTATGATGAGAGGCTGAGAGCCATGGGACTCTTTAGCCTGGAAAAGCGCAGGCTCAGGGGGGACCTGGTGGTTGCCTATAAGTATATAAGGGATGTCCATCAGGATCTGGGGGAACACCTGTTCACCAGAGTGCCCCAAGAGATGACAAAGTCAAATGGTCACAAACTCCTCCAAGACCGTTTTAGGCTGGACATAAGGAAAAAACTTCTTTACTGTCTGATCCCCAAGGCCTGGAATAGACTCCCCCCAGATGTGGTGCAAGCACTTACTCTGGACTCTTTTAGGAAACATTTGGATGCCTGTCTTGCTGGGGTCCTTTGACCCTAGCTGACTTACTGCCCCTGGGGCAGGGGGCTGGACTCAATGATCTTCTGAGGTCCCTTCCAGCCCTAGTCTATGAAATCTATTAAATCTATAAAATGCACCCCCTGCCCCCACCCCAAGCACATGTATAGGTGACCTAAGACATTATCTTCTTTCAATTCCGGCTTGATGCACACATCAATGTCAAACTAAATTGAGGTGCAGTATGCTCATATCATCTAATTAAGTAGGTAGTTGCCTGTGAAAGCTCATGCCTCTAAACCAGTTAGTTTCTAAGGTGCTATCCTGCCCTACCTTTTGCCTGACTTCAGATCACCATGGGTAATCTCCTCTGAAGTGCCTGGAGAAACACTGGGAAATTCTCTGCTTATTTTAAGCTTGTTAGCTGGTCATATAGTACTGGTCCTTTTAAATTTTTCAAATGACTAAAATGAAAAGAAAACAGCTAAAATACACTAAATGCTTTCTTCAAATGAATTAATGCGTAATTGCTGGGGTTGTTACAGCAATGTAATACAACCTCAGATAAATTAGTCTATGCAACAGTGAGTAGGAGAGAAACTAATTTACTGGTATTTATTAAAATATAGTCTCATGATGATGATGATGGCTACAAATCCATGACTGCAAAGGAGGCAAGAATGTAACACAAAGCAAAATGATTACTTAACGTAGATTATATGGGTTATTAAGTAGAAGCACATTGTGTTCATTAGGTAATAGCGTTAACTATAAATCTCTCAGCTACACAGAAACACTAATACTTAAAATAACTGTATTTTAACAAGGTGTTGTACTATCACTCAGAAAATCCAAACAGGTTTAACAAAGTAGTCAGTCTGGCTAGTTTGGTAATTGAAACAGAGATCATGACAGCGATGATTGGCCATTAAGGAGCAACATCAGGACTCACCCATATCCTTGATAGTTACAGATGATGTCATCGATGCAGGGCACTGCACAAAATTCTGCTGCCACTTTGCATGTGTCACAACCAGGCAATTTGTGCACCTTTTCTTCCCTTCTATTCCCCAAATCCTCTGCATGTGATGCCTTTTACCACACTTCCTCTTCACAGGCACTTTGGCCTCTGTCCCTACTGCGGGATGACCCGTGTTTGAAAAGAACTTAATAACAGGTTGCAAACGTGGCTCTTTCCTCATCCCATTTGGAAGAAGGTTTAACTGTTGCATGTATAGGACCAAGCTGCATTTAAAGCAGCTGTCAGAATCCTTTTGTAGTGTTTGGTAACAACCCTCAGACCTCCTCTCTTCCTATGTGTCCCTCTACGTCTCTCTCCACCTCTCAGTCCCACTCTCTTTCTCTCTTTTGCATCTGGATGAGGTCCCTTTTGACTTGTGTCCTTGCTCATGTGTCTCAAGTCATCCAAAGGCTTCTCTTGCTTCTCTCCATCCCAACCAAATTCTCTGTTTCCATTTTATACTGACCGTTAAGTAGCTTTGCATCTCTCTTTGGTCTCAACCTCTCCTAATCTCTCCATCCACACTTTGCTTTCCATATCTTTCATTTTTCCCTTCTCTATGCCCTGCTCCCAAACCAGGCTCCTACAGGCTGGGAAAGGAGCCATAGGAAGGCCTGGTTCCCCGCCCTGCCCTGTTCCACTGCTGCCTGCTTCCCAACTGCCCTCCCCAACTGTCACAGAACTTGCAGCCAGGTGCCGCACCTCTACCCTGTATGAAATGGTGGCCAAGTAGCTCCTATGTGAGACCTACCCTCCATTTCCATCCCCTTGATGAGATCAAGGGCTTCACACATTTCTAGCCCAATAGTGGGTACTTTTTCTTGATATTCTATTTTCCATAGTGTTATTTTCCCAGAAAATTACTTCATATACTTGCTTATGTGGAACAGTTCATCTCGGCAAATCCCAAGTTTCACTCATTTACCTCAGTCTGCTTGTGGCTTTTCTCTTTGTACTAATGTTATTTTTTTGTGGCACCACACTGGCCTGTGTGCAATTTAAAATTAATAAATGTCTCATTTACTTTCAAATGGATAATCGAGTCACCATTACTTGGAGCACTGGCTGTTGTTTCTATTAAGAATTTTTTTAGCCTGTTGTTGTGTCCATTCAGGAAGTAAACACTTTGCTGGCACTTCAAAACTTTCATACAATGAAATTTTAGTGCTATTATCTATTGGAGTGCCTGTAACCATTTACAAACACTGGCATTGTTTTGCTGTGTGTTGTCTTTGCCACACCTTGTACAGCTCCATGTGCTATTTTTGTGGCCTCCAATTTTGTGCTTTACCTTCCTGTCTCAGGTCGCTTTTCTTGCAGATGTTCTGATTTCAAATCTTTTATTATGTCCACAGTGTCAGAGCACTGTTCACCCTTCATAAGCTTCAGTCTAGACTGGATGACTTCCTTTTGGTTTATTTTGTTAAGAGTTAATCCTGGGTCTTCCAGCAGTCCATCTTTGAATGTTTTGTCCCAGATCCCAATCATGACCTGATTTCTTATCAGCAGTTCAAACAGCCCTCCTAAATTTCAGGCTTGGCTCTTTAGCCATAGATTACTCACAAACTCTTTTACATCCTTACCTTGTTTTCAATTTTTATTTAAAATTATACCACATGTATGCTTCATGTTTACTTGGTGTGTCATACTACTCAAATTTTTGTATTGCAGTTTCATAGTTGCCTCCTCTGCCTGAAACAAAACAAAACAAAACACAACAAAAACACACAAAACTATTAACAGCTGCTTAAACAGCTATTGGGAGAACTAAAGCTACCTTCTGTCATCATGCTAGCAAACATTGCTTACAGTTACCTAGTGAAGAACTGTTTCAACCTTCTCCAGCTGTGCAATTTCCAGAGTTTCAGTTTTGGTGGAGCTTTCAACTGCTCCTTTGTCAGACGGTATTTCCCATGGATATCTCTAACCTATACTGTAATGTAGAGATGTTCGGGTACTGGAAGCAGTCTAGTGGCAAGAATCAGCACACACTTAATTTACCTGAGAAACAGAATAGATCTCCCTTCTGCAGCTGGGCCCAGAAGTGCACTGTAAGACAAGGAACAGACTTTCAGGCTGGATAGCAAGAGTCTAAGATAATATTGCACCCTTATGCAACTTGATTTCCCTGGTTTAGTCTTGAACTCCTTTCTCATATACATAGCTGGCTCAGGATAAAAATGATACTAACCAACATCCACTTATTTACTGGGACTCTTCCACTATCTTACTCGATTTTATTCAAATTAGCAGAGTTAGAATTATATCAGAAAACTGGTCTAACAAAACAGTTAAACTATCCTGATGTTTTTATCTTGCTATTTTACAATAAATAATGTTATCACTGATTAGTAACATCATTCTCAAGAGCTCAAGAAGTTAAGAAAAATATTGATGAGACTGCTTTCTCAGGGTGTGCTCCAAAAGACTGTAGAATGAACTCGTCCAGGGATGACTACAAATTTCTCCAGCTGCCACCACAAGTGCAAGGTGCATTTTGTTGACTTGCCTCTTATAACATAAATATGTAGCATCATATACATTATAAAAGGCCTAATAAAACAAGATACTCCATAGTATGTTGCTCTCCCCTCAGGGAAAAGGGAGAGAGAACAAACAACATATCACTTAATGCACTATTGGAATACACTCAGATACTGTAGTGATGACTGTGCTAGAAGAAGCTCAATAGAATAGAATTGACTAGAAGGGTTGATTTGTTTACATGTCGGTCTCTGTGAAGTTTTGTGCTAATCTTGAATAAAGGCTTGATCCTGAAATTTGTTGCGTGCCCTTAACTCCCATTGACTTCAGTGCAGCACTCAGAAGGCTCAGGTTGTAACACAGCCCCCATTAAGGATACAATTCCATAATAAAGATCGTGTTAATTTAAAGAACACATTTTCACTGTGCCAAACCAAAAATCACTACATTGCAAAATATTGCTTACATGAAAACACAGAGTTTATATCCACAAGATGAGGGTTAAATAGTTTCCCCTTACCTGTGAAATTAGTCCCCTTAGATGGGATTCTTTGGTTCATTAGGGATACATACAGACATTTGGGAAGGTTAGATTGAGTTAAAAATGGCCACCCAATCTAAGGTAAAACAGGATGAGGGTGGTAGCTGGGGACCCTAGGTGATTGGGAGGGGGGTGGTCTGTAGGAGGCTTTAGGGATATTGGGGGGGTGAGTATGGTCCACAGCTGGGTGGTTTGGGGGAGCAAGTGGGGTCTGTGGGAGGTGTGGGGATGGTGGAATGGGTGGTTCTCTTCTTCCTTCCCTGGGACAAGGGGCTATTTTTAGCCATTTGATTCCCCCCCCCAACTCCCAAGTGAATAACTCCCCCCCAGTAAAACAACCCCCCTCAGTCTTGCCTGCCCTTCTCCCCAGCCCAACTGGCACTGGTGAACACTGGTAAAACTGGCACCAGGAGTGGCTTGCAGGATTGGGAGTTTTGCAGACTCAGGGCTGGGACCAGCAGCTAGGCTCTCCCAGCCCCAGGACTGTGCTGGGAACTATACAGAAGTTTAATTAGACTGGGTTCACTGGACCCAAAGTTAAACTACTTTAGAGGAACAGTTAACTTAGATCGGGTAGGCCATTTTTAGACCTATCTAACCTTCCTGATCTTCTATACACTTTGTATTTAGATCCACCTAACTAGGGATCTAAGTGTAAGGTCCGCATCTGGGCTAACTAAGTTAGATCGGGCAGTCATTTTTAGCACAATCTAACCTCCCCCTTGCCTCTCTGAACATCTGTATGCCTACTTTGGGCTGTTCATGCAAAGAAAGCAAAGCAAAGCAAAGCAGGCTTAAACCAAGATAATGGGTCAGTGCAGTATTGTAGTACTTATGACACCCCCCCTGCCCCTCCCCGCTCCTTCCAGCAAAGGGGATGTAGCCAGGATAGAAATGAGTTTAACCAGGACCTTCCATACCTAACTCAATGCTATCTGCCAGAATTGCACCAGAGGGTCATTGGCAGCTGTTTTTTTAAAAAAGAACTTCAGGATGGGACTCGTGATCAGAAACTGACCCAGCTTGTCTGGCCTGCAGAACTGGGGTATTGATTTCAATAGAATTATACAACTTGTATAAGAAAGAAATTCAGCAGCCTTGGTAGAATTCCGTCCATAGGTCATTTTACTTCACTTAGGATTTGCAGCACAGTCAGTTTGCTCTTACTTGTTTTTTAAGACCCACAGAAAATAAGATAATCAGTATAGAAGTAGTATCTAAATGGAAAGATAAATAAACACGATCATTAAAGTTTGGGCCATTCATTTTATTTGTCAAGTGCTTTTATTCAGGAGGGTTTTGTGACAGTTATTTAATTAGAGATATATTATTTTTGTAGGAACAGTCCCAAACAAAGTATATTGTGTAAGCTGCATCACTCTAGGAGCCATTTTATCCTATAAACATCATAGTGGGCACATCAACATGAAATGCAAAATGCACAGCAGGCTAATTCTACACTGTATTAGCATGTCATGGCAAAAGCCATGCTAATATGCTAATGCACAGTATAATTAATTAACTGTGCATTAGTGTCACAAAAAACCATGCACTGGTGCTATTTCATTGTAGTGCCAGTTACTGTGCATTCATTATGATTACTAACCACAGTGCATTAATGAACATGTAAACATGCCTAGTGAGATACAGTTTGCTCCAAGAGGATGTGAGATCTTGGGAAGCTGAAGGTCGACCAGAACCTAACAGTTCATCAGCTTAGCGTGTTTAAGGCACATCAGTTTTTATGGTCAACAGCACACAAGGCAGTAACATGCCCAGTATCACATCAATGACCTCTGACTCCATAGCTTGACTGGCCTAGTACAGGAGTGCTCAAGTCCTGGCCCACAGGCCAGATCAGGCTCACAAAGCCACGTCATCCAGCCTGCACGTGTCCCCACAGGTCTGAAAATTTGGCAACAGGGGAGTGGCGCAGCCTTAATTCCTGCATTCCTACTACCAAATTTGCAGACCCATGAGGAGTCCCATGAGCTGCATAGTTCATCCCTGCATGCTAGATTAGGTGTAAGAGGTCAAGGCACCATGGTGCCAGGCCAAGGCAGCACAGGGTCCTACCCAGGTGCTCAGGGCCTGATTTGGTTGCTGACTCCATGCAGGAGCTGGCCTGTGGATCAGCCCTGTACCACTCATCTGGCTCATAAGGGCAAATGATTGAGCGCTGCCAACCTGATACCTCTTCACAGGTGGGTTGATTGGGGCAGCAGTCTTTAGCCTGAGTCCAGATTGAGACTGTGAACTCTGGAGACATAGCAGACAACTTTAACTGCTCTGCCACCACACCCTGCTGCTGTGCTTAAAAGTGTTAAAGTTTACTTCCTCTCCTGTGCCTGACCAGCTATTCAGGTCAATGAGACAGAGTGGGCCTGGAGCCAAGGCTCCACTCACTCCCTGCTCCATTGGCTCATAGTCATAACAGAGAGCAGTAGAGAGGAGAGGCAGTAGCCTACACCAGACCTAGACTCAGAGCCTAGATCTGATTGGGTCTTATTCAGTTGAACACAGGGATATAAAGGGGTTTACTCTACCTTATTCCCCTCTTTGGCTGAATATAACATGAACTTTTCAATAGTTGTAAAAATTTTATCTTGGAATTAGTTTCTGTGAGAAAATGAAGTTTCTGCAAAAGTGAAAATTTCTATGGGAAAATTTTGATTTTGCCAAAATTATTTCAGGTTAGTTCAGTTTGAATTGCAATATTTTATTTATCAACTAAGCTAAATCAGTTTATCTGGAATCAGTTCAACAATGTCATAGGGTATTTCCTTATGCAGGTTGTTATTCCAGTTCTCATTCTCTCCAGTGGGCTGGGCTAACTGGAAGACTGCATATCACACAAGACAAACTGTGCTGATTTTTCTTTAACCAAGCTGTGGGGAACATCTCAGGAGTCAAATAATGCAAGTGCATTTTAGAAAAAGTGATCTGGTAATAGTGCCTAGCCAACAGAAGAGGATCAGGCTTCCAAGCTACAACCCTTTTGCCAGATACAAACATTACACTTTTACCAGTATAAGTGACCAGAAACCAGTCTATACCCATAACAGAACAGAAGTTCAGCACACATAGACTGGTTAAAAAATGGCAGAACCCAGTATAAAATTTGCTCCTGCCAAGAAAGGGTGAATTTGTGTTCTGTTCACTACCAATCTAAACTACACCACTTACAGATAACTACATAATGTAGATCAATTCTGCCTTGGGATTTTTGGATGTCTGTACCTAGCCTCTAAGACAATGTGTTGTGATAAGAAAATACAATTTCAACAAACCAATTCAAAATATTACATGTCTAATGGAAAATCTTATATAACAAAGATCTAAATTAAAAGGCACAATCATATATTCATGAAAGACCTTAAAATGTTCTCTTTGTAAAATTCACCCTTTCATATACACTATTCTAACCTTAGGTCCATGAATTTATCTTTCTGTCAGCTTTCAATAGGAAAGAAAGAAGATCTCAAACTTGTGTAGAATGCAGATAGATGACTTTGCGACTAATATGAATGAGCTTATTAGAAATGTGGGACATTTAGAGGATAAAGCAATGCACATTGTTGCAGGGCATTGAGAGAAAGGGGGCTGAGACCCCTTTCCTGGGGCCAGAATCATGGCAAGAAAACTCTATGGGTCTCGGAGACCAACCCCAAAAGCCCTGTGATGCAAGGGAACTTACCCTGTGCAGGCGCATTGGCGAGGAGCCAGCAGCAACAGGCAGACCTGCTGTGCGCTTTGTCAGGCATGGGGTGATGATCCAGCCATGCAAGCCAGCGATTTTAAAAGCCAGCTGCCAGTACAGCTGGCAGTATCTCCAGCCCAGGGCCCAGGATTGAGACCCAAACAGCAATTTGCCTCACATAGGGGCGGCACCCAGCATCGGATCCAGGAAGGACACTGAGGGATGGGCTGTCAAAGTACACGCAGGGACACATGAGGAGTGAGGAGGAAGACTTACCTCCCAGACTACATTGATTTGATTTCTGTATTTGATTTGTATTGCTTCTGAGGCCGGGGACTGGGCCTGCTGGAGCTGAGGGACCAGGGGCCCTCAGGGACTCCAGGCAGGAACACAGAAGTCCCTACGGCCTACTGGCCTAAAGACGCATGGCCCCAAGGAGGGGGTGCGACTGACTCAAGGCCTTGCAGCCTTTATAGGCTAAGACCAGCCATAAGGACCTCCGTCTAGGGGACCAATTATAATTGGATGTCCCACTCATATAGCCGTAGTCAAGTCCAGATCAGGGCCTCGCCATAGAAGATCGGCACCCAAGGGATTCAGACACATCAGTCTGGTGTATGGAAGGGGTGTAGGGGAGGAGGAGCCCCAGGAATAACCGCCGATGACATCTCTGAGTAAGTCATAACTTTAGGGGAACCTCCCGGGCTTAGATGAGACATCAGGATGTGGTGGGTGAGTATCAGGGGCTTCCCTTGGGAGGTGATGTTCGACTGGAGCTGGTGCCTGAGAGAGAGACCATCCAAGTCAAAAGCCTCTGACCTCAAGCTGCTCAGGACCGGTTACTTGAGACTAGACAGGCATACACTGTTTCATTGAACATTCTGATACTGCTCAAAAGTCACTTCAATATAAATTGATTTCTTTTTTTCTCTCTCAAAGATTCTTAGCTGAAACATCACCCTGGTACTTATTGTTTGCATGTCTTAATTCACAAATGTACTCCAAGAATGTTTCTAGTAATTTGCAAATAAATTGATTAGTTCGTGTTTATACAATGTTTGAAGGTAGAGTTAGACAAATGCTAATTACTATAATTTGTGAATACTCCTGAAAGTTTTATCAAATGATATTTGGTATAATGGATCTGAAAATGATTTTTGACTGCAGTATGCTCCTTTTGTGGTGGAAATGCGACTTTGGGTCACAGAAGATCAGTACAAGATTCTCTGCTAAAAATTCCTTCAAACATTTACTGCAAACCAGCTGAACTCAGAAATATTTGTTTATATGAGATTCATAGATGTACATGTTGTTACTTTTATATAGTACCTTAAATTTAGAGAGGACTTACTTTACCTTCAAGTATTGGTGGTTTCTCAGCCAGCACCCTTACTGTGCCATAACCAGTCAGTGCAACCAAAATGTGTAGAAGAAAGTTTAACCCTTTAAATTGTGTTCTTGCTAATGCCACAGCCACGTCTGAACAAATAAAAGTTTGGCTGTCCTCAGTAGTGACTGATGATCAGGCCTGTAGCAGGGCACTAGGGTGCCTGCTACTGAATAGTAGTAAATGGGCTCAGCTGCCACTCACCAGGGCAGCAGGTGGGAGTTGCTATGGCAACTGATTGGACCAGCTGACTGGAAGGGGGCAGGGCCTGGCCTTTATAAACAGCAAGGCCAAGACCAGAGTCAGTTCCCCTGCTGGCAGCCTGAGAGGAAGAGAGAGCTCTGCGGGAGCAATCAGAGCAGAACATAGCAAAGAAGCCTGATGGCTAGAGAGTGTCTGCTTGACAGTTCTGGGTGGAGGAAAC
>NW_017728886.1:219972876-219996439 GCF_001723895.1 Crocodylus porosus | reverse complement strand
CAACTTCCCATCAATCACTAGGTCGCCGATTAGGTCGTCCCCCGTAGCCAGTACCAGGTCAAGCAGTGCTTTGCCTCTCGTTGGCCCATAGACTTCTTGAGTCAGGTAAAGGTCATCCACGCATGAGAGAAAGCTTTACGCCCGCTCAGATTTAGCTGAGTGATCTTCCCACCAGTTTGAAATGCTCCTTCCAATGCAGACGGATGGTGTCATCATCCTTGAGGAGCTGGGAGCCATCCTGTGATTGGAGGGGGTTTTGTTGAATGGAGTGGGGGCCATAGGTTGGCTTGGTAGCCTGGAAGAAGTTAGGCATGTGATGGTGGTCAGTATAGCCCTGTGGATCATGTGTGCCTTCTCCACCCACTAATGGGTGGTTAAGCAGCCCTGATCCAGAGGTATGTGGGGAGTGAAGCAGCCCTGATCCAGACACATAGTTTTGGGAAGCAGCCCAGTCTGGATGTGTAGGGCAGCTCTGATCTGGAGGCACAGTGGGGTGTGGGGGATCCCCAATCCAGACGTGGTAGGGGGAGCAGCCTAGCTAATTTTCAACATGCATGGGGGGGCGGGGGGTGGTTCAGCCCTGATTCCCCTTCACTGCAATGGCTGGGATAAGGCTGGAGTCCCACCATGCAGAGCTTCCTCTGTTTCTCACTGCCAAGTTTTCTGAACTGTGAGGCAGATTTGGCCTTTGAGATGGAGGCTGAGCATTCCTGACTTAGGACAGTAGAAGGAGAGTCAGTCACAGCATACTGTGCAGATCTGTGATCCTCTCTCTCTCATTTCTTATATTACAGGGCTGAAATGGGTAACATTTAAATTACCATCACTAAGTATCTGAGTTAACACTTCACTAAATGAAATGGATAATTCACATTTCTCAGAGGACATTGAATAGGTTGCCTAAATGGTCTTTGTGGCCCATACCAGCAATGCCTATTGAAGCACCTACCTGAAACAGCTGCATCCCTTCAATAGCTACTTGGAGGAGATGTCTGGGATGGGGTCAGTTGTGAGAATTTAAGTTCCTTGGTAATGGTATGTAGGAAAGTATAATGTAAACTATAGATTCTTAATATCAGGGCCTGTCAAAGCAGGAAAATGTTATCAGTGTGGTTAAAATGAAATAATTATAGCAGTAAAACTTCCTTTATGGACACACTCATTTTGAATTAAGAATTTTTTTTTTCAGTTTTTCTTAAACACCTCCAAGATCACAAGAACAAAACTGAAAACCACTCCTAAATTAATACTCTTCTATGAAAGTGAGATTGTATAGGTATAACAATTGTTTTAAATTCACGGTAATCTTGTGCTAGTATAACTTTCTTGTGAAAATAATTTCTTCCTTTTGCTAACTTTACGTAAAGCTAATTCTCAGAATTTGAGATATCCATGGATAATGTTCCCAGAGAGTCTGCTAGGGGTTGTCTTCATTGCAGAGTTAGCTTGAGCTCCCACATAAGTTCTAGCCCCAGACCCTTACCATTCATACCCACACTTTTTCCTGGTTTTATAATGCTGTTTTCCTGACTAAGGATAGAAGATGGAGTGTAGGTTTTTTTTAGAAATTTGCAACTGAAATTTGTTATTGAGTTTGGATTCTCCAATACCTTCCCACAATGCTCCCAGAAGGAGCGACTAGAAGAGTAGACTAGCTGAGTACTTCAAACAAGACAAGGTAGTGAGGAAGCAGGGACTAGAGTATCAGATTTTAGAGTGACTGCTTACTCTGATGAACAGTAAGATATGCTGTTAGCCTGGATGAATATCCAGTGGCAAATTCAGCCGCAGCTGCTGGATAGCTTGCAGAAGCGTCAGCTAATGCAGCCCTGGTAGTGCATGGACAGATGCATCCTGTGCCCTTTAACTCCATGTAACTGCAAGGGAGGGAATAAAAGTACACAACTAATGTGCAATTTTGTTATCAATGTGATTACCCAGTTACTGTTGTTTTTCATTGCGCTCTTAGGTCTGCACATCCTAGGAAGTAGCAGCTGTAGCAGTTAGATTCATTTTTACTAAAATATTTGGTTGTTTCCTACATCAGTATGTAAGTACTCAGGGAAAACAAGAGATAAAACATTCTTTCAAGCTTTTAAAATTGCATAAAACCGTAGCAGTTAGACACATCTATGTGTGTACTGTTTTATTTCACAGCATCCCATTCCCCGGTACAAGAATCACTGTTCCAAAGCTCTCCCCTCATAAAACAACCAAGAGAACCAAGAGATCAAGGGTACATATGGTATCCCTTGATCTCTTGGACCCAGGCCCCATGATAACAAGTGAACTTCATGGTTGTCTGTAGCAGGCCTGAAAAACAGCAGCATCCTCAGCCTACTCCTAGCACTGGAAAATGTTCCAATTATCCTTGCACATATTATGCAGTGCATAACATGCCCCAATAATAGAAAGTGCCCTGAACAAACAGATTTGGAGGCAGAGGCCCCTTGCCTTCATTTGGCCGAGCGCACATTCTATCCCCACTCTGCAGCTGCTCCGAGCATGATTAAAGCTTCCATCTTTTACAGTATAGGTATGATTTCATGAGCTAGGGAAAATAGAGAGTATTCCAGGTTCTACAAAATGACCCTGGCTACAGGCACGCAAACCACAAAACCACAGGGTGTTGTGTTATTCCCAGAGATACACCCTGGGTTTGTGTATGCTTACTGGTCCCCTATTCTGCTGAATGCATGAACGATGTGTGCTGGTGGCTGGGGGGCCACAGCGGCAGCAGGAGCGCAGCAACGGTGGGAGGACTGCAGCAATGGTAAATGGGAGCTCCCACAGACACCACCAGCGCTGGTGCTGTCAGCAGGGTAGGAGGTGAGCACTGACCAGGGGTCAGCAACCACCTGCAGACACTGCTGGCAGTGGTGGTGGTGGCCAGCAGGGATCACGGACCGCCCACAGATATCGCCGATGGCATTGGTGACGGGGGGGAGTGAGTGGTGACCACCCACAGGTGCTGCTGACACTGTTGGTGACATCTTTTTGTAGGGGATGCACCGCCTTGCTCAGGCAACACCCCCTACTTGTCGCCTCTGGCTGAATGGGTATGTCCGGTTTATTAATTTGGCCAGAAATCATGATTTACCACAGGCGCGCTTTGGTAAAGAGACAGAAAAACAGAAGGATTTATGAAACAGAAGAAAAATGGTATCCTGGGGCCAACTTCCCCTCTGTCACAGCTAGCTCCCTCAACCAAGGACCTTCATTCCCACTCTCTTCACCAGGAGCTCCCTCTCTCGCCACCTGTCTCACTGCCTCCAGAATATTCCACACGGTAGTTGTCTTTCTCCATCACTTCTTCCTACATGATTTCTGCACTAAGAAGTGCTGCCCCCAACTTCCAGAACTACAAGTGACAACTGAATTGCTCTTTACCTATATCTAACACCTGCTTCCGGCTGCATGAAGACTAAAGTCAGTCATGAACAGCTAAAAGCAAGAATGGATCCTTTGCTGGATCTATGTGCTGCTACCAGCAGGAACTGACAGAAGAGAGGAGTACATAGAGCTCAAAGGATGTTGATTTACTTTGTCAGTGGCTAGGAATTCCTGCACAAAACAACAGTACACCCCCAATGTCCCCTCAAAACAAATCCTACCATGTTCAATTAGTGCAGAGTTTAAGATCCATGGTATATGCCAAGGGTGCTCAACCTCCAGCTTGTAGGCTGCTTGTGGAGCCATGGTAGCTGGCTCATAGGGCTCCCCAGGGTCAGAAAATTTGGTGGGGGGTGGGGAAACAGAGGCAATACATACCACCACCCTCCCTGCTCTCCAGTTCCCAAGTGCCACACAGTGTAGAGGAACAGAAGTTACACAAACTGGTTTAAATGATCAGAAACTGATTTAACCTGTAACAGAACAGTGGCTCAGTGCACATAAATCTGCTTCAAAATGGCCAAAACTGGTTTAAGATAAACTTGGCTGAATGTAAAATCAGACTTAACTGATTGAGGTCAAACTGGTTTATTGAACTTCTGTCCCAGACTGTGATTTAACTTAAACCCCTTACTGGTTTAAGTTAAATCACAGTCCCCCAGCATCCCAGGATGCTTTGCAGCCCTGGGATGGGTTATGGTGTCTGCTTCAGAGGGCAGAGCTGGCCCCACTGCTCTGCTCTCTAGCCAGAGCAGGGGCAGGGGCAGGGGCATGGCCAGACAGTGGCCAGCATGGCTCCCTGAGGCAAAGGAAGCAGGAGGGGGGTTATTTCCCCTTCCTTCCCCTCTCCCCCTTGGGGACCCTAGCTGGAATCTCCCTCACCCAGGGCAAGCAGCTGAGGTGGTGGCCAGGGTTGGCAGACCTCAGCTGCAGTACCTCAGAAGGAGAGGGGACAGAGGCAGGAAATAAACCCCCTCCCTGCTCCCTTTGCCACAGGGGACCATGCTGGCCAGCATCAGACCACACCCCCACCCCTAGAGCAGTGAGGGCTGAGATACCCTCAGCCAGGCAGACTCCAGCTGGGGACTCATGCTGGTGGGAGAGGGGAGGGGGGGGAAATAAACCCTCACCCTGACCCTTTCACTTTAGGGAGACATACTGCGCTGATGTCTGGCAGGGGGCCAGGGTCTGACTAGATATCAGGAGGCACTTCTTCATTGTCAGGGTGGCTAGGAGCTGGAACCAACTTCCAAGGGAAGTGGTGCTCACCCCCACCCTCGGGGTCTTCAAAAGGAGGCTAGACAGCCACCTAGTTGGAGTCATTTGAGCCCAGCATTCTTTCCTGCCCATGGCAGGCGGTTGGACTTGATGATCTGCTTAGGTCCCTTCCAATCCTACCAACTACAAAACTATGAAACTATGACTATGCTCCTTCTCCCCACAAAAAGCCTGTCAAGGCCAAGGTGGGGGTTTAAACCACTCCCCAGTCATAGTCAGCTGCCTGCCAGGGCCAGACCACACCCCTTCCCTCAGCTCACCTTCCCTCCAGCCTTCCGGCCACCAGGAGGGTTCACTCGAGCACCCCTCGGCTTCTAGCCTGAGCCACTGAAGGCATGTGGCTGCATTTCCGGAATCAAAAATGAATGTCTGTTCACTTGCTTGCCAGTTCAGTCTACACAGGTTAGACTAATCTGCAAAGATTGAGTTGATTCAGCCTTGGGCTTGTTGAATGTCTGCACTTAGCCCGTGTGTTGGAGCCAGACCACGCCACACCATGCCATGCCAGCTTCTCTTTACATGGCCAGATCCGGGCTGAGCCATGTGCCACCCCCTCCAACCTCACCCCCCCAACATGCCTGGAATGGGGCCTACCCAGGTGCTTTAGTGGGATCACCATTCAGATCTGGCCCACAGATAAATTGGGCACTGCCCATCCAAGTTGAACACCACAGATATATGTCAAAGAAATCCTAGCACCTAATGAAGTGCCAGCTTGGACATGGCTATAAAGAAATTATTCAAATATGGGTCAGTAATGTGGGTTAGGGCTTAGTAATTCAACAGAGATAGCTGCCTGGGTCCAGGTAAACTCTACAATAGAATAGTGGTGTGGAGAGGAAAATTTATAGGGGTTTTTTTGTAGATTCAGATGCTTTATTTTTAAAACATGCTTTATTTTAGCTCATTATGACCACACCCCTGAAGCACCCAACTTATGTTCTGTGCTATAGCCATGACCTCAAGATTGGGAAACTACGTTGACAGATTTTTCTGCATAGAATGATTTTGTGAACTGACTGAAAATACATTTTTCTAAGGCCTTTTAGGTAATATCATATCTAGAGTTTAATTTTCATATGAAATAACACTACTAGCTGTGTTGCCAAGCCATTTATTGTACATTATATGCATGTAAAGTGCAGTGCTCTTCCTTTAAGGTCCATGCTGATTCTTCTGGCTCTTCCCTCTCCAATTCTTTGTCTTCAGTCTTTTTGTTTCAGATTCTGGCTTGCATCACACTCCTCTGCACAGACTGGTTTCTGCTTTTCATCTCATTTGTACCTTTATACTGCTGAATGGAGCTGGAGAAAGTCCAGACTTCTCTCTAACTCCTAACCCTTCAAAATCCATCTTTACATGTTGCATCTCAGCCCTTGTTTTCTGCTAAGCACCATACTAATATCAACCTTGTTGTACTCACAATGTTCTAATCATTGCAACCTTTACCTCTTATATCACTGCTTTAACACCTTCCTTCTTTACCCCCTGTTCAGAAGATGGTTTTGCATCCTTTTAAACTTATTTTCACCCCTCATGTCTCACATGCTATGTCCCCAAGGCTTTTTCCATCTGCTTAGTTTCTTTGCTTTTTCTCAGCTTTCCCAAGCCCCAGTTCATCGGAGCTGTCTGATTCTGAGCAAAGTAACTATAAAACAGCTACAGCACCCTCAGGAATTCTCTTAATCATAGAAAGTCCCCAGCAGGTGCAGAGTCAGTGTATCCACTTCTACATCTATCAGGTGATCCTGATGAGGATGTCAGAAGAAGGTTCCCATGCTTTACCTATTTCCAGCTGTCACAGCACCCAACTGCCCCTCAATCCATGTGGCAGTTTCAATTCAGGTTTTAATCTGGCCCACAGGCTTTTGACCATTTTTCTTTTCCACATAAAATACACATCCTTAAACCACCTTTTCCTTCCCTCAGATTCTTATGCTTCAGAAAATCTTTTTAATTACACAGATGTGTATTTATTTGCTGTCTTTTTATCTTCCTTACTCAGTCAAGCTGTAAGTTTTCCCGTTCTCAAAAAAATAAAAAAAATCATCCACTGACTCCCTGCATCCAAGCAACTGTTGCCCAATCATACTCCCTTGTCTTTTCTGTCTTGGAGCTTAACAATTTTTGTTTTCCTTTCACACAATTTGCCCCCTCAAGATCCCTCTGCAAGGCTTTTGCTGAAAACTTTTCACTGAGACTGCTATTCTGTCTGTTAGGCTAAGTACACACATTCAAAAAGCCCGAGCCTCAACTGATTCAACTGATTCTTTGCAGATTAGCCTAACCTGTGTAGATTGAAGTAAGTGAAAAGACATTCACTTTTGATTCTGGAAATGCAGCCACGTGCCTGCAGTGGCTTGGGCTAGAAGCTGGGGGTGGTAGAGTGAACCCTTCCTTCCCTTCAACAGTAGCTGGAAGGCTGGAGGGAAACTGAGCTGGGGTGGGAAACCTGGCCAGGCCCTGGCAGGCTGCTGAGTATGACTGGGAAAGGGTTTAAACCCCGACCCTGGCCTGCACAGACCCCAGATAGGGTGTATCTGGAGGGGGATGGGGGAAGCAGCCCCTGCCAGGCTTTTCCCCTCACTCCCCATTCAAGCAGTGGGGGTCATGGCCAGCCCTCAGCTGGCATGCTGAGGTGAAGTCAGAGAGAGTGGGGGATTTAATCCCCTCTCCCACCAGCACAGGACACCAACCGGGATCTGTCCAGTGGGAGACGGGAGGAAAGCGGGAGGATTAAGCACCCCTCCTGCTCCCACCGTTTGCCTCAGGCTGCCAACCTAGGTCCACTGTCTGGCCATGTCCCCCACCACTTGAGTGGTGAAAGCCTGGGAGGGGCTGCTGCATCCGTGTCAGACAGACCCTGGCTGGAGTCCTATGCCAGTGGGAGAGGGGAGGAGATTAAACCCCCCTTCCCCACTTCACCCTGCTGGCCCCGGCCGAGGCGTGCCTATGCCCCCTGCTCTCCGCTTAAGTGGGGAGAAAGGGAGAAAACCCTGCTTGAGTGGGGAGTGGGGTAGCAGGGCAAAAGTGTGGCAGTCCCCACCCCCCAGACCCGAGCTTGGGTCCTGTGTGCTATGGAGGGGTTTAAACCCCACTTCCTGCCCTCTGCCTGAACCTGTTGGCCCATGCCCCTGCCCCCTCCACTCCAACAGGGGAAAAGTCTGTCAGGGGCTGCTCTGCCCCCAGCAGGCAGTCCAGGCTGTGTCCCCAGCTGGGTTTTCCACCCCAACCTCCTTGTCAGCCAGCCCTCACTGCTCCAGCTAGAGAGCAGAGGGATGAGGCCAACCTTCCTCTGCTGGACCAGGCAGCACAGACCAGCCCAGGGCTGCAAAGCATCCTGGGATGCTGGGGGACTGTGATTTAACTTGAACGAGGATGGGGTCTGGGACAGAAGTTCCATAAACTGGTTTGACCTTAATCAGTTAAGTCTAATACTATATTCATACAATCATAGAAACTAGGGGCTAGAAGGGACCTCAAAAGATCATTAAGTCCAACCCCACTGCTCTGGGCAGGAATACTGCTGAGATGAAATGATCCAAGCAAGATGACTGTGTAGTCTCCTCTTGAAAACTTCCAATGTTGGGGACTGCACCACTTCCTTGGGAAGTCTATTCCAGATTCTGGTCACCCTTACTGTAAAGAAGTTCTTCCTTACATCCAAGCTGAAACCATCCTCTATCAGTTTATGGGCATTGCTACTTGTCTTCCCCTGGGGCACTCTAGTGAACAGCTTTTCTCCCAGCTCCCAATATTCATGCCTTACATATTTATAGACAGCCACCAAGTCCCCCCTTAGTCTTCTCTTCCCCAGGCTGAACTGTCTCAGATCCCTCAGTCTCTCCTCATAAGGTTTGTTCTCCAGGCCCTTAATCACTCTTGTGGCCCTTCTTTGATCCCTTTCAAGATTCTCCATGTCTTTTTTGAAGTGTGGCACTGTAGCAGAGCACCTTTGGGGTGCTCGCCATGTGGCAGGGGCTGCCGTAGGCTGGGGCAGAGCCCAGCAGGGAAGGCAGCCAAGTGGAGCCCCTCTGGATCTTATTCCAAGGGAGGAGGTATGTGGTGGAGGACCTTTGGGGATGCTCACCACTTAAGGGCTCTCACGGGCTCCAAAGGGAGCCTACTTTGGAGGAGCAGCAGGGGGAAGATGTGTGGCAGGGCACTGTAGGTGCCTGCCACTTTAAGACTACAGCCAAGTAGCCAGCAGGTGCTTGATTGAGGCAGCCATTTGAGATCCCTGGCTGCCTATATAAACAGCTCAGTTCTCTGTCTATTAGCCAGTTGGCTGGTTAGTAACACTGCCTGGCTGAAGTGATCATCCTAGAGTTAAGGGAGGACCTGTAGGGGATGGTTAGGAGGCTCCTGGGCATGACTTAAAACTGTACTCTGGCAGGAGTGGGTGGCCTGGTGGGGCTCTCAGTGGTGTGGGAGCCCCCAGGAAATGCCAGGCCAGTTATCACCCTGGTAAAAGGTGGGTAGGGGTGCCTTAATCCTAGCCCTCACCTTTGGGTGGGTTTTGTGTAACACTAGAGGTAGCTGGGGGGCCAGGCATGGCTGAGGCCACTTGACCCCTGTGTGGGGTAAAAGACCCTGAGAAACCTTGAGGGAGAGTGGGGGCCAGGAATGGCTGTGGCCTCCTAAGCCCACCATGGGGTTCCAGATCTCCACCCCCTCACTTGGGGCCATGGGGCTTCACTCCAAGTGAGGGGAGTAGGCCCAGGTAAGTCTTTGGATGCCTGAGGCTGAAGTTTCAGCCAGAGGCTGAGTGAAGGGGACTCAGCCCCAGAGTGAGAGAGCTGAGTTCTGACCTCAATAAGTCCTCCACTGCTGGGAGTCTGAGTGTGGGTTGAATGTAGATCTCAGGGCAGCACCATGACCTGCTCCTCCAGGGTGGTGTCATGTCTGAGTTTTACCTGTCGGTTAGAGTGCTGATGCCAGCAAAGCAAAAGACCATAATAACTTAGTAAGGACACAGGCCATAAAGACCCCTCAGCACTAGTAGCCTTTATTTCTTTGCTAAAAGAAGCATTGCAGTTGGAGTTTGTTAAAAGTTTGTTCTCCACACTTAAGGAGCTTGTTGTCTGCAATGATAGGTATTGCAGGTGCCAATCATAAGGTTGACCTTTTGAACCTGCTGAGGGCAGCCAGATACATATTCATCTGACCTAGATACATTATTTATCTAGGTCACTGTGTAAGAATGTAATTGGCGGTCAGTAAATATTCACAATTGGCATGAAGTAATTGGTCACTGCTGACTATAACTAAGAGCAGATTCCCGCCATTAAGCGGAGAATTCTGAGCACGCCAAGGAGATAGCCAGTCAGCAGATTGGCCACCTGCAGACATCTCCCTGCCACCGACCTTCATTTTGGCATATTCGTTTCTCACCGGTTCGTCTGTCCTTCTCGTCAAAGAGCTCTCGGAAGTTTACCGATTGAAAGTGCATTATAGCTTTTACCTGTGCATGAGCTGTTGACCAGTTCTGGGACTATTGAGTCGGGCAGCTGCACCTAGCCTCCGGGTTGGAAAGCAAGGGCTCGGCTCAGGAACCCCGTGAACCAACAGAACCCTTTAGACCATTCTGTTTTATGCACTGTAACTGAACGAGTCAGCTATCCTGCCTACGCTGCGACCATTGGTAGTATAAGTACAATAAACCTTTCATACAACCAATATGCTTCAAGCTGCCTGAGTCCTACTCGCTGCTACTCCCCACCTGTCCGGTCACCTATCCCTTCTGTGCCAAGCTGGTCGTGCCAACCCAGGCTCACAGGTCAAGGGTACACTGGTTACGAGGTGCAACAGGTGGGAGTGAGAGTCCCCCCCAGCTCCCACATCTAGGAAGGTGGACCTGGAGGGAGTGGTGAGGCCAGGGGTAAACTGTCCCCTCTAGCCCCCAAGTGCTCAATGCTGGGGCCAGGACCAGAGAGGTCAAAAGGGCCAGGGGCCCACTGCGAGGGATGCCCAGAACTGAGGGCCTGGGGTCCTGCCTGGCCTTGGAGCAAGTAGGGCAACTAGCACTGTAGCTAGTTGGGGACTCCCACCTTGCCACAGGCGCCTAGAACTGGATGTAATACTCCAACTGGGGTCACACCAACTCTTAAACCAGTTTCAGACATTCTGAAACTGGGTTATATGCACTGACTTTCTATTCTATTACAGGTTTAAACCAGTTTCTAATCACTTAAACCAGTTTGTGTAAGTTCTGTCCTTAGACTTTGAAGTCTTTCTACACGTGCATGCACTATGGTGCCAGGCACTTGTATAAATGATGAAATGTACATAAGCAGACAGAAAATGGCAGCAATCCACTTTTTTGAACTAAAACACACTGAAGGTATTTTAGTTCAAAAGTGCACTGCTGCCATTTTCTGATCTCAGTCTTGGGTATGTGTGTGTGTGTGGGGGGGTGTTTTTATTTTATTTTCATTGGGGGTTTTTTTCCTTGGGTTTTGCACTTTCACATCAATTTACTGTCAACACTAAGCAGTTCTGTCATCTGAAGACTACTTTTTTCAGTTCATTCTTTTCTTTCTCTTGGGGATGAAGGTTTTGTTTTGTTTTGTTTGGGGGATTTGTTTGTTTTTTACACACTCATTATTTCCTTTAATTTCTGTAATTTTTCTGAAGTTCATCTCTTTCAATTGTATCTTCTGAAACATAACACTGTTCCTACCAAGAAAAGATTTTGTTCATGATTGTGGTTAGTATTCTGAGAAATCACTGGCTGGGAATATTCTGAGAAGATTCTGGCTTCCTGATTCTCTTTTTTGGGGGGTAGGGGGAATTTCCCAAATAGAAAGAATATTCAAGTGCTCTGATTTCTTGAATGAAGAAGCAGAGAATTTAGAGCACTTTCTGGAAATCAGGCTTCCAAAATATCCCAGATCAGCCCTTTAAAATCAGGGCACCTAAAATTTACCAATTTTTTTTTTAAACTCAAGGCCTACATTTGCTCAAACTTCCATAAGAAATATAAATATGGGTATATTTGGCTTGCCATAAATCTTGACAGTTTCATGGTGTACCTTAATCCACTAGGGACAAACAACTACTATCCTTGTGAAATTACGAGTTAACACAGAAGAGCCACAGGAAATGGAGGAATAGAAAGGGCTAGGGGCATGTTACTTTCTTAACCTCACTATTCAAGAGGCTTTATCGACCTCAGGAAGATACTTTATTCTCCAGAGCTTATCTAAATCTCTCCTGACTATATGGTTGATTCAAGAAAAGAGATCATATGCAAAAAAATCCATGCATCTTGCAACAAGTAAGTTTACTGATTTTTGTTACTGCTTGTCAGCTCCTTTTGGCAAAGCTCATCAGGAATCCTGTTGGAAGTTAGAGCTGTCTCCTTCCAACAGGCAGAGGCAAAGCAGGATGGGATAGTGATAACATTTCCTGCTCTACATCAAGTTGAAGTGATGTTTTAGATGTACAAGATTAGCTAATGTAACACAGTATTTTATACCACTGAACATCACCATCTTTTAAAGATCTGGCCTGCAAGCTTTCTAATACAGACCAAGGTAAGTGAGAATGGGGAAGAGCTGGATGAAGAGGGACTTGCAATATAGCAAATATGCAGACATTTTCAGCATAGATCAATTGAAGTCAACTGGTAAAGAGACATCGCTTCTGTGAAGTCTGGAGAATATATGCCTACTTTTTTTACCAGTAATGAAGCTGCATATGCTTATTAATAAAGAACTATAAAATACAGGGCTTGGTAGTGATAGTTGTGATTAAAGTCTCTTCCACATAGATTTTTACATTTTAAATTCTCCTTAGATGCAAGAACACAAGTGGGTAAAATAATTGTGGAATGGGAACATATACATTGTGATGTCCAACAGCAAAATAATAATCCTCTGATAATATGATGAAAGACTTGCAGTGTTTAAAATTTCTATTACTGATTACAGTAATCACTCAGAACAGTCATGGCAGAAAAGTAACAGAAAAAAAACTTGTCATGATCTCTTTCCTGTTGATTTTAAAAGTTAAGTTACAGCAGCATTTCATTGGAACAGCTTATTACTGAAACACATTAACATTTACTGACCTAAAAGGGACTGGTCCAACAGGAACTGGTGAACAGAATAAGACTGGTGCTAACCTCTTAGCATAAATTAGTTCTTCTAGCAGCTTTAACAGATTGCTATCGGAAAGGCTCAAATAGCCCCAAGAAGAAAAGAAACACCTGCCTTAGACAGCTCCCCACTCTAAATGGGGGTGGGGAGGAGGGGTGCTCTGTTGTACAATTAAATCTAAGTGCAGGATTTCTTCATAGGAAGGCAATGTCGTAAGGCAAATAATACATGTTTTAAATTAAATCTCTATTTCAAAAGGAGAAACTAGTCATAGAAAGGAGGAACTGAAGTTAAAGGATTTTCTTTTTTTTGGATAAACACCTACAACAGGGCAGTTTATAATGACAAGTAGCCAAAAATGGGTGAATGTTTTGGGGTACAGGAAAAGTCTCCTAACTAATGTTGCTATAAAGAAGGGTATTTCACCTTACACAGCTCATAAAGGACTGCAAAGTATGTTATCCAAAAACCTTTGGAACCTGAGACCAGAGTTATAGTTTGCGATCTCAGAGCACAGGGCACCTCCATGTTGAGTTGTTCTCTTCCCAGCTTGGGAAAAAAAGCAGCCAATACAGATTCAAACATTCATGGTCTGTGGTCAGAACCAGGGATCCGGGTTGTCTGTTTGCCACAGTAAAATGTTAATTTTCTTACTTTTAAGGAGGGAAAAACCCAGATTTTTTTTTTTCTTAAAGGAGGAAAAACCAGGGAAATGGTGGGTTTCCCCTTGCAGGCTGGCAGAGTTCCAGCCTGCAAGGGGCTGTAGGGAATGGAAGGAGGGCAGTTGGGTAAGGAGTGCCATGTGTACATGTGTACTCGCACATTCACATGGCTGCCAGGCAGCCTGGAGAGCAGCTCCCATAGATACGTGGGTGGAGAATGGGACTGAGGGAGGGAGGAGTTGGACAGGACTGGGGCTGGTGATGGGGCTGCTGCCCAGCTGGGTGGTGCATGGCGCTTGGGGCCTGGGGCCATGTGCAGCTGCAGGGCCCAGGCAGGGAGCAGGACAGGGCTGTGGACGGCTTGTCTGAGGGGCACTGGAGGACTGGCTCCCTGCTGCTGCATGCGCTCCCAGTGGAAGGGAGGGCACACGCTTCCCAGATCTGTATGGGAAGGAGTGGGGGTGGGATGCCCACCTCTGCAACACAGCGGGTGGGACCTGGCATGGCAGGGCAGAGCTGGGCCAGGCAGGGAAGTTCGGTGCCGCTGTTGCTGGGAGCTCTGTGCTGCCATGGAAAGTGTCCCCTGCCCTTCCAGCAGCAGTGGGGAAGACAATGTAGAGGGCACCTTGCCATAGCTGTACGGGGCTCTCAGCAGCAACAGCACTGAGCTTTGCTGTCTGGCCTCACTCTGACCTGCCATGCCGGGTCCCACCCTCTGGGCTATGGAGGCCCTGGGAGGAAGGCAGAAGGGTTGGGAGCCCTGAGCCTGCAGCCCACTACCCACTCTGCACACAAATCTGGGGAGCAGATGCCTCCCATGCCCCACCCCAGGAGTGCATGCTGTAGAGGAGGGCCATCCCCCTGCCTGAGCCTGCAACTGACCCTGCCATGGGCTCTGCTTCAGCTGTGCCACCTGTGGGGAAGTGGGAGCTGTGCTCCACTCCACTGCAGCATCTGCTGCTTTTCACATGAAGCAGCTGGGGCTCGGGCATTGCGGTAAGGGGCAAGGGGATGTGCAGCTGGGTCCCTGGTCCCATGCCCTAGCAGCTGGGGGGGGGGGCCCTCCAGCAGGGCTGGGGAGGGAAGGGGCTCCAGCAGGGCTGTGGGCTGTGGGTTCAGAGTGAGAAGAAATGGCATGGGCAGGGCACCAACATTTCAGGGCTGTTTAGCACCCCAAAGCGGGGTGGGGGGATGACAACGATGACTGCAACTGGACTAGCATCCTGGTGAGTGAGGGAGGCAGGGGGGGTCTCTGACTTTTAATTGGGGGGGGAGCTCAAAATCAAATGCCAACATTTATAGATGTTTAGAATTTATTTAATTGTAGTGACTCAGGCACTGGTAGGCATCCAAATTGCTTTAAAATTGTAAATATATCAACAAAAATTTGTGTTCTATTGATACCTATGTATATAGTGGTTTTTCATTTTAATCACAAAAACAATGCAGATTTTGGGGAATTTAATTCAGAGAATTTGCATTATCAGAAAACTTGTGGGTTTTTTTTTAAATGGAGAAACCAGGATCCCTGGTCATAATTTCCTAGCCATTCCTCCATGAAGCAAATAGCTGTAGGCTGCATCACACAATTTTTAATTTTTCAATTACAGCTTCACTAAGCGGTGTGCATTACACTATCTCCATATGTAAGTGATGAAGGCATGGATGACCATTACAAGGACAGTATAAAACAATCCTGGCCATAATCCTCTGATCAGCGGTACTTAAACTGTTTTGTTTTTTTTTGTTTTTGGGGGGGGGTTTGTTACCCAAGATTTCAAGGATAGTCTAATTTAATGTGACATCTGCCCTACAACCACTTCAGCAGAAAGTAGGTCTACATCCCAAATAAATGGTTCCAGCTTGTTTCACTTCCCAGAATAGTACCCCATGTGGGCAAGTATCACTTCTATTTTTGTGAAAGTTGGTGTTCACTCATCCCTGTCAAAGCCAAGCACTAGGAAAGAAGTGAAGCTGTAAATGCTGATTTGATTAAAAGAAGATGTAGAGCTGAGTATTATTAGCACACTCATGAGATGACACCAGAGTCTGAAATATTTCAGTCTCTCCTGATGGCTCTCTGTATATTACGTAGGTATGGTTGTGGGTATTCAAAAACCCTGCAAAGGAGTGAGCTCCCTTGCACCACACCTCTACTTTGTGAGATCTCTAATGAAGAAGGTGCACAGACAGATATGCCACCTGCACTGATTATGCAACATGCTTCAGGGAAGTCAATGCTGCCTGATGGCTAAAGTTATCTAATGTTCCTTATAGATCTAGCACACAAGAATGGAGAGCACAACAATAAATTAATATTATATTGTATAGGCATATTCAAAGTTTTCAATTAAGACGTAAGAGTACAAGGCTCTATCAATGCATTCACTTCTTCTACCTATATATAGTTCAGGATGCTGGGAGTTGGGTCAAGACTTCTGTTTACTTCAGTTGGAGCCCATGCATAATCATATAGATATAGATTTTGTTCTCCAAGGTGGGGTGGAATTCAGGATCTACAATTAGCATCCTGAGAGATCTTGCACACAGGGCACAGTTAAGGAAGAGGGTTGAAGTGGCGTAAGCCCAGATGCTGGGTGGTTGTGCAGGCCAAATAAAATGACAACTAATTTATGGCAGGAGGCAGGGTAGATTTGCACCTTATAGATTAACTAGGAGACGTACAGCATGAGCTTTCATGAGCTTGAGGTAACTTTATCAGATGCTGTGAAAGGACCGTGTCTGGCAGCCATGCTATATTTGTTTCTTGATGTACTACCACACTTTTTTTCTGCATTCTGTTCCCAGCATAAACTGTGCGCAAAGGTGTGGGGGGAGCACTGAAGTCATGGTGACTCTGGTCTGGTATACTTCTGTGCTATGAAGCTTTTCCATAGACCTCTGCAGCCCCTTAAAAGCTCCATACAGACTGATAGCCATATTGTGGAAGTGGCTACAAGGTTTTCTAGAGCATTCAAAATAGGCAAATAATTTTTAAAAAACATACTGTCTAGCTCCCTGATTCCCAACTAGAGTGCTGTGGTTAGTCATGAAATGTTGGCACCGTTAAATGTGGGAATATGATTCACAAGATAAACTCAGAGATTTCAAGTAGGAATTCATAATGTTAAAAAATATTCTAACCTATTGCGGTTTTTCCGAGTTCTGTGCAACAGAAAAATGTTTCTATTTTTTTTTTCTCTACAGAAGGAGTGAAAGCTAAGAGCTGGGATTTTCTGAAGGGCATTTTCATTGGTCTAGCCCAACCCAAGGCAGGTATATATTTAAATGGATTCCAAGGTGGGTTTGAAGCCAGTGAAGGTGACAAGGGATTAAATGAGGTAGGTTTCTAATGAAATATTTCCTCAGCATTGTAAATATTTCTTGTTTGTTCATTTAGCTAGCTACTCTTGATCTAAATGTTGTACTCATGGTCTTGGCTATGTTAGCATGACTGAGCACAGCATGCCACAGGAGGCCTAGGAGGCATAAATGCGCAGCGAAATTGTACAGGTAGTCCTTGCACTTATGGTGGGTTACGTTCTTGGAAAAGGCACTGTAAGTCAAAATGATGCAAGTCGAATCTGATTTTTCCCATAGAAACAATGTTATAATAGGGGGTTATGTTCCTGACCAAGGGCCTGATGCCCAACTGTTTATAGAAATGACCATAAACACCATATTTAAATCAACTATTTAATCAACTATAAACGATATACACCGTACAGTACAAAGCTTTCTAAAGTGTACTGTATATAAATTGATTAAACGGGGCACTGCAGCAACTCATCACATAAAGGAAGCAACACCTTCATCGGGGTTATGGAATTTAGAAGGGCTTCTTTTTCTTTTATCAGCCATTCTAAGGACTATATATAACATGCACTAAGAATACAAGAAACTTACACACTGGAGCACATCAGGAAGCAGAATGGCTGGGTGATGTATGTACGTCTGTGCGCCACCATCACTCCGTAAGTACAAGGATCCAGTGCCATAAGTAATAACATGGGTGTAAATGGTGGACCGCCGCAAGTGCGAATCGCCGTAAGTCGAGGACATATGGTGTTTTAGGATGTGTGGATGGGAGAAGCACCTAGACAAGGTGCTCCATCTCCATGGGTCATCCACAGCCCTTACAACACTTTTTATTCAGCAAATACTTTGAAGAGCAGATACTGTATATAGAGAAGAAGCTAGACATAAGTCAGTACACAGTCCTGAGTTTTAGAAGCTTTATACTGTAAAATAGCAAAGGATAGATAAAGAAAATGAGGACATGAAGGTAATGACAGACGATTTCCCTGCTATTCTAGTTGATAATATAAAGGGCTGAAAAACCAAACTGGTCACCTAGAAAACAAGATCAGATTAAGGAATATCAGATCAGTAGGGAAGATTCCTGAAGGCGTGAAAGTAGCTGAAACAGAGAGATTTTTGTCCAAGATTATTATGGTGGTGTTGGAGTTGAGCAGGAAGTATTTGGCTTTCATTACAGTATGGGCATCTGTTTTTGGGAGGGACAAAACCTCAAAGTCCTGATTTATAAATTTAAGTATAAACAAGCAGCACTGAAAACATTATCTCTAATAACACTCTGAAACTATTTCAATTGTATCACCACGGACATTCGGATATTAGGAGCTTGGGCCCAGATCTTGAAGGGCATTTAGGTGCTAACTCCCATATGTAATGGGGACGGTATGGTAAGTTCAATATAAATTAGACAGCATAGGGGGAAAAAGTAAGATGTGCCATAGCTCAAAAATATACCCCTTTCCCCATGCTGTAAGACTTGGCCGCTAGGAAATAAGACGAGAAACACACAGACCTGTTACACTGGTCAGGAAAGGAATATACAGAACACTGTACAGGGCTTTGCACACCTATGTTTACTGGTTACCCATTCGGGAAAGAAAGTGGCTGTTGACAGCATAAAATTAAGACAACCTGGTTTCAAAATACCATGATTAAAGATTTATGTTTAAATTGGCCAAATAACTTCTTGACCAGAGCTGAAGAAAAGTTGGGCAATATATACATTTTATTCAACACGATCTTCATCATTTAAGGAGCCTTCAAAATAATTTTAAATCACTTTTACTGTAAATAAATAAATTAAACACTGCTCTCGCTCTTGCTCTCTAGGCTCTTGGTTAGTTTTCCCACTACATTGTTTACATGCTGACAATCTATTCCCTTGTATCATGTTTCAGTTATGTTTCATTCCTAGCTTTCTGACTTCATATTTGTATTTCCCTGTTCCTGATATTAGTACTTTGTATGCTATAGGTTGCTAAAAAATGCAGGTCTGCACAACTTGGCTTCTAACACTGAAGAAGGCAGAGTACAGTGGCACCTTAGGCTGCGTCCACATGAGCATGGATGTTTGTTTCCCTGTGGACAAGAAGCAGTGGCACACCTTGTGCACCCCTCTGGTGCATGGCAACTTGCCCCTGGGTGTAGCAGAACATGGATCCTGGCCAGCCAAAGCCAGTTTTGAGTAGTGTGCGCTGCCCCAGCATGTGCTGCTCTAGATTTTATTTGTGTGCTTGTTGTGTCTTTGACCCCCTGGATATTCAACCTCTTTTCCTAAATAGTAAATACTTACTTACAGCTGGATATCCAGGGATCAGCCCCCTCTCACCCTCCACACTGCTCCCTTGCAGTGTGGAGAACAGTGGAATGTATGTAGTTCTGCAGACGTGTTTGCGGTGTCACATACTGCACGGCCGCCCTCATCTGGACATGGCCTTGGAGACTAATGGTTTCCATGACTCTTAAGAAAGGCATAGCAGGACAATAAGCTTATTTCTTGTTCCCTACTGCAAGGTTTTTGCTGCACCTTTAACAACTATTACATGAGCAGCCTGCTTAGGATTAATATGTAAAAGTTCAAAATTTTGTACAATTAATTACTCCAAAGTCTGGACTTGGAGTGGGCCCTACTGCTGCCCTTATACAGTCATTCATATGAATATTATTACAAACAGTTTGTTTACATCAAATAGCTTCTGCTCTATAGAAACTCACCTCACCTTTCTCTTCCTCTTGGATATAAATCCAACAGATGCTCAAACAGGTATTATGGCAATGCTCTGTCTTCTAGTAACCTGTGAGAAATTGTACAACCACTCTTTCCTGTCTCGTGGCTTTGTTACCTTCCCTCTCCAGGTCCTAGCACATTGCCTAGGAAGGTCTTACAAGCAGAAAAAATAAATTGCTTGATAAAATATAGGTTTTTAGTGAAGCTAAAAAGTTAGGTTAGGTTAGAGTCCAAATATTCCTGGAATTGAATGGCAAGTATTATGAAGCAGTATCAAGAGTACTGAAAGCAGGGCTCTGCTGATGGTTCGAAGCTTTCAGCTCTGACAGTTTGGAACGGATAAGGAGTACCCTCGAAAACCAAAAAAGCCACAGCTGAAGAGCTTTAGACAGGACATCTCATAAGTCCAGGTGTAAATTGTATTCTCTTTTTAATGGTTGGGAGGGTAATGACACACATTTTTATATATTTGATGTATCATTGTTGCTTATTAATAGATATACTCGGTCAAGTAGCTTAACTAATGGAAAGAAAAAATATATAAAAACAGATTTTGTCTTGATTAGGATGTTTGATTTTGAAGTGCATCCTGGCACTCTGCCAGAACCCACTCATCCATTTGCTGTTTGAATTGCTGGATTAAGTGTGCTTTGATAAGGTGGTTTGTTGCTTTAATGATCAGTTATTCATTGCTTTTATGATAACCACATAGAAATCATAACTTAGCATTACAAGTTATCTAATAAAGATTTACTGAGAATTTCTTAAATATCAGCTCTGTTACTCTCAAGTCTTTCAGGGCCTAAAAAAAGAAAAAAAACCCAAACCTTTTAACATGAGTCAATGCTAATTGAATTCAGTGAGACAACAGCAGCATAAGCACTTTAACAGTGGAAGGGAAAATAGTCAATTGGCAAATTACCATTAAACATAAATGCCCCCAAAATATTATTTTGTGCAGAAAAAGCTTAATTCTATTTTCATATCGGTGCAAATTCTAGTGCTATAAATTTCGTCACACCACCATGAGATCAGAATTGCTGGAGGAAAAAATAATCCTATGGTTATGGCACTAGACAAGAATTTGGAAAAATCAGTGTTTCATTTCCCACGCTCCCACAGATTTCCTGTGTGAATTTGGGCAAGTCACTTAATCTCTCTCTGTGTCTCAGTAACATGTATTTGTAACATGTCTGCCTTTTCTTTTAATATGACAAGCTCTTAGAGCAGGGTGTGTCTTTGTACCCGGCACACTTCATATACACGGTAAAAGAGATGTCAGCTGCACTGGGACCTTGAGATCCTACAGTAGTACCAGGAAACTGCTCTTCTTTTTCATCCTGGGGTCTCCAAGCAGATTTATATTTCAGCTTGAAGAAACCTCTGAGAATAAAAAAAAAAAAAAAAATTGATAACGGGGCCAGATTGTTCACCCCTACTCAATCCTTTCAGCTTGTATTCTCCCATATCTTTCTTTGCATAAATAACGTCTGAAATACTATGCATCTTTGGGCTGGCATTGTGACTAGCAAGAGCTTCTGAACAGACCAGTACATAGCAATAAAATGCATCGCCTATTAGGTTGAGAAACGTATTCAGTTATGCCCAGGTAATGACACAGAATATAAAAGGGGAGATTCTTTTCTCACTTTCCCTTGGGGAAAAAGAAAAATACTTTTTCATTTTCTTGGTATGGCCTCAAACCTCTGCTGGATTGTGGCAGACAACCAGGATTCTTGGGGGGAGAGCCCTGGACTGGCATGAAAAAAAGATGACCTATTGGATTACTCACAAGTCAGGACTAGTGAGGAGGGAAAGAGCAGTGGGACCTGGGGAGGGAAAGTGACAAAGCCATGAGATGGGAAAGAGTGGTTGTACGATTTCTCACAGGTTACTGGAAGACTGAGCATTACCATAATACCTGTTTGAGCATCTGTTTACTCTTGATGGTCACCAAATTGTTGCTACTAGCTTCAGAACCATCACCATTGCCCACAAATTCTTCATACTGTCTCCTCTGAAAGCCAATGTAGCTACTGGAGAGTAAAATCAAGAATCTGGTAGACTGCCAAAACAATAAAGAGCAGATGAGTTCCCCTAAACCTGTTGACAACATTAGTTGGATGGAGTAAGTCTCTGCTTGTCCCAACAGATAAATACTAGAATTCTTTACAACCCTTGCGTCATTCACTCCACATATAAATCCCACATTTATGCTGATGAAATTGCCTTTGTGGTTGACCAAGGTCTTCAGAGCAAAGGAGCAATACCTTTTGTGGTTAGCAATAGCATATTCACAAAATTCATTGCAGATGGAGAAGTCAGCTTTCAAAGCCAGCTGTTGTTTCAAGCAAATTTGTTTTGCCCATCACCATGTGAGGTGATTTAGACAGTGGTTTACCCACAAGTCAGCTTCAACCTTCACTACCACAACACTGACAGTTGACTTGCCAATACCATGGACCCAGAATGATCTGGAGTAGCCAGATTCCAGGTGATAACACCAACTGAGAAATGAAGTTTAGACTCTCCCTTTTGTATGTCTTGGTACTGAAGGGTTGGGACAGGCTCCTTGCACAGCACCATGAAGGTATGAGGATGCTGCTTATCTCACAGCTGCGTGATAATGAGATCCTATCATCTTGTACTAGTCTACTGCACCAGAAACAAGACAATTAGGAAATCCATAGTGACTGCAGCATGCAACAAGGGTCAACTCTGCCTTGAATAAACTTGCCTCTGAGAGATGTCAGTGCTTTCTGATGGTTACAAACTGCTATTGAAATATCCTCCACCATCTCACATGCCCTCTGCATCCTGCTTTAGGCAGTAACAGTGCAGACGGAAGCAGAAACAGCTTATCAGGCATGACCTATGACTAGCTAGAATAAAAAATGTACAGACCAGGAAGTACCTGGGCTAACTGTGTTAGTGGAGTAAGAACAAAAATCTGTCTGGGAAGGACAAATAAGTTCTCCCACAACATGCTGTGAATTGATTCTTCGAGCAGCCACAGGCAGCAAGGTGGTAAGAATGATGAGATGTATCTCTTGAAATGATAGACCCATTCCCAGGTAACTGCAGTGCCGGTGTGGATATGAATGTGCATGTGTAACTTGTATGGCTCTTGTGGCTTTGAGGTGTAGATGCTTCCAGGCTTGCCTGACAAGCATGAGTTCAAAACCATAGGAACCTGGACATGAGTCCTCATCAAAAATACCCAGAGCTAATTAATAATAATAGGTTCTGATTCTTAAAGTGTTTAATTTTTCTAAGTAAGAAAATCCTAAGAATTCAGAACAAGTATGCACATTAGTCATGGTCAAATGATTTAAAATATTAATTCCCAGATAAATCCTTGAAGATAAAGCAAGCCTTAGACAGCTACAATGCATAAGTAAAAATGTTTTTGCACCAACTAGAATGAACACTTTTGCTCCTTGCTTTGTCTCTTTCCTCCTTTCTTCCATAGTTGAAGAAACCAGTTGTCATGGACCTTCCTGTTAAAGTGCACATCTCTAGATTAAGGTGGCCATCCTTATGGCCCACAGACACAAACTGGGGTTTAAAATGATCTGTTGCATGAATATACAGAGGAGGTTTAATCTACAGTTAAGTAGATATGGAGGGAATGTAGGTGAGAAAATGGGCACCTATACACAAGCAGCGAAGCTGCTCCAATGCACTGTAATTAATTGAGTCTGCTGGACTGTGGTCATTACCATGCTCTGGGAGACTCCAACATCTCATGTATTTTATAGATAGACATTAGGGCTGGAAGGGACCTCAGAAGATCATTGAGTCCAGCCCCCTGCCCAAAGGGCAAGAAGTCAGCTGGGGGTCATAGGATCCCAGCAAGATAAGCATCCAATTTACTCTTGAAGGTGTTCAACCACCTCCAATGGCAGGCTGTTCCAGACCTTGGGTGCTTGGACAGTAAAAAAAATTTTTCCTTGTGTCCAGCCTGAAATGGTCTTGTAGTAGTTTATGACCGCTCAACCTTGTCATCCCTTGGGGCGCTCTGGTGAACAAACGCTCCCCCAGAAACTGGTAGTCACCCCTGATAAACTTATAGGTGGCCA
>NW_017728886.1:219954868-219972377 GCF_001723895.1 Crocodylus porosus | reverse complement strand
TTTGCCCCAAAGTTTGGTGTCATCAGCAAACTTGGCCAGTCCACTTCTGACTCCAATGTCCACATCATTAATGAACAATATGGGTCCAAGGACAGAGCCTTGGGGGACCCCACTGGTCACAGGGCACCATGATGATTGACTTCCATCAATTACAAACCCATGCTGGCTATCCCTTAGGATGTTGGCATCGGCCAGTCCATTAAGGATGGCCTCTTTAATAAACTTTTCCAAGATCTTCGCCAGGATAGAAGTCAGGCTGATGGGCCTATAGTTAGCCCGATCCACTTTCCTTCCTTTCTTGAAGATAGGCACCACATTGACCTTCTTCCAGTCTTCGGGCACTACACCAGAGCGCCAGGAGTTTTCAAAAATCCGTGCTGGGGCTAAGCTATGATGCTCGCCAGCTCCTTGAGTACCCTGGGGTGTAGATTGTCAGGGCTGGCTGACTTGAAGGTATCCAGCTTCTCAAAGTGTTCCTTCACAAGGTCAGCATTAATGGAGGGCAGAGGATCTCCCTCACCCAGACCTTCCTGTCCCATACCGGGCATGGGCATCCCACGGGACTGATGAAAGACCGACACAAAATACCCATTTAAAAGGTTGGCTTTTTCCTGGGTGTCAGTTATCAGTTGCCCCATCTGGTTCAGCAGGAGTCTGATGTTGCCCTTGCTTTTCCTCTGGCTCCCCACATATCTGAAAAAGGACTTCTTATTGTCCTTGATGCTCAAAGCTTGTTGGAGTTCAGTCGCAGCCTTGGCTTTCCTGGTTTGCTACCTGCAGGACCGGACCAGTGCAGAATATTCCTCCTTGGAATATTCCATCCTCCATCCTTTGTAGGCCTTTCTTTTTAGCCTCAGGAGGTCTGCTAGATCCCTGGAGAGCCAGGGGGGCTGCTGTGCCCTCTTGCTGCCTTTCCTCCGAGATAGAATCAAATTGGCTTGTGCATTGAGGATTGCTCCCTTGAGGAGCAACCACTCTTCCTGAACCCCCCTCCCCCTGGGGTCATGGTCCCTTAGGGCCTGACTGACAAGCCTCCTGAGCTTGTCAAAGTTGGCTTTTCTGATGTCAAGGATTTCAGTGTTGCTGACTTGCCAGCTTTATGGCAGATGTTGAAGGTGATCAGCTCACGGTTGCTGTCACCCAGCTTCCCATCGAACACTAGGTCGCTGATTAGGTCATCCCCAGTAGCCAGTACCAGGTCGAGCAGCACTTTACCTCTTGTTGGCCCGTAGATTTCTTGAGTCAGGTAGAGGTCATTCACGCACTATAGGAAGCTTTGCAACTGCTCAAATTTTGCTGAGTGATCCTCCCATGAGATGTCCAGGTAATTGAAGTCACCCATGACAGCCATGGTCCTGGAGTATGTGGGCTCAGCCAGTTCCTGGGAAAACTCCTGGTCAAGCTCTTGACTTTGGGTGGGAGGTCTGTAGTAGATTCCCACCGTTGTGTCCCCTGTGCCATGGTCCCCATGGATTTTAACCCAGAGGGTCTCCAGTTGTCCACCCTGGTCACCAACATCAGCTTGCAAGGACATGTAGCTTTCCTTAACATAGAGGGCTACACCCCCGCCCCTTTTATCTACTCAATCCCTCCTGTACAGGGTATAGCCATCTATATCCGTGTTCCAATCATGGGTGGAGTCCCACCAGGTCTCTGTTATCCCTATGACATCGTAATTATTTGCGTTAAGCAGGAGGACGAGTTCCTCCTGCTTTTTCCCCAAGCTCCTGACATTTGTGTACAGGCAGGTAATTGTCCCCTTGGGGGCTCTTGCCTTGCCCACAGATTGTACAAGGGCTGGGGTAGGGGTGGATTCCCTTAAGTGCCTTGGCCTGCTGGCTTTGCAAGGGTTGCCAGCAGTGGCGTCCCTCCGTCCCCCGGCAGGCTTAGTTTAAAGCCCAGTGGAGCAGGTCAGCCAGTCTGGCTGAGAAGAGCCTCCTCCCCAGGGGAGGCCATCTCTTCCCAGCAGCTCGCTGCCTCTCTCACCGAAGAGCAAGCTGTGGTCATGGAAGCCAAAGCCTTCCCAATTACACCAGTGCCGCAGTCTTTGGTTAACTAACTGTATGTGTCCCCATGCTTAGAAATGGCAGCGGGGGCACTTTATCTAAGGCTCATATGATGAGCTTTAGATAAAGAACCCCTACCACCATTTTTAAGTGTGGGGACACTGATACACAAAATGCTCTGGGCACCTTAATTAGAGCACCTCTTGGAGCCGCTCTAATAAAGGGGCCCCTGCCCTCCCTCTGTGAACTCCTGGAGCATGCATATAAACGCCCAATGCTTTAGTGCTATTTTGCTTTTTAAAAATAAAAAAAGATGTTCTGCGTGGAGCAGGACTGGGTTGGACCATTGCAACATCACTTCTTCTAGTATGACAATAAATAGGATTGCTCCTGTTATTCTCATGTTCTCTGGACCCCATGTCATGAAATACTGGATAGTTATTTCTTAGAGAAATAAGGCTGGAAGGAACCTCAAGAGGTCATTGAGAGACAAGGATTCCAAATTTCATGTCAATCACCAGTCATTGCTGCAAACCCCTTACATCTATGTGAGTAGGGAATTTGAGGGACTAGTGTAGTGATTCTCAACCAAGATGCTGCAGCATTCTGGGGTGCTGTGAGATTCTTTTAAGGCTTTCTGTTAGCACCGCTAGCACAAATGAGCCCTGGAACAGCCATGGTACCCCTTGGTGGCCACATGACTCCTATCCCACTCCTGCTCCCCAGGTACCCTCCTTTTTCTCTTGCCTTGATCAAATTAGTTGATTGTGAAGGGAAGCTAACTAAATTAGTTGTGAAGGGAAGCTGCCCTCAGGTCCCAGAGCAACCTGCTGTCCATCTTTGGCCAGCAGGTCCATCTCAGACTCTACTGGTCCTTAATACTGTCATCCATGCCCCACAGCACCTGTTGCCTAATAACGCAGGAGTGGGCAAAATACGGCCTGCAGGCCAGATCCGGCCCATCAGGTAATTTCATCTGGCCCACAGGCAGGCACCCACGAATCAATTGTATCCTGCGTGGCCTGCAGCTGCCCCTCCTGCACTCACCTGAGACCTGAACTCTGCCTGCTCCCACCAGGGAAGTGCACTGTGCTTCCTACCCTTGTGCAGGGGAGAACTCCAACTCCAGCCAGCATACAACTTCCAGGTGGAGCCACTGGGGGAACTGCTCAGTTCCTGCTGCAGCGCTCTGGGCACCAGGTAGGGAAGCACTGGAGGGGTGGGGAGAAGCTGCAGCTGGGCAGAAGCATAGAGCCCAAGGCCCATACCCAGCAAGACTACAGGAGTGTGCAGGCTGAGTTGGCCTGGTTCCACTGTGCAGGGCTCCCTGTGACTTATGTGCAGATCCCAGGACTTGTCTGCCACTGGGGGCAAGCCCCATACAATAAAGCCATCAGCTGCCCCCACGTGCAGCTCCTGGGACTCTGCCAGAAGTGGTAGGGAGCACCACATGATGGAGCCAGGCTGGCTCAGGCCCACTTCCCAGCAGAGTCCTAGGAGCTGCATGTGGTGGCACGGAGTGGGGCCAGGCCACTGGCTCCATAGCATGGGGCTCCTCCTTTGTGGCACCCAACTCTGGCCAGGTTTCAGGAGCTGCATGTGCATTGAAGCTGGGCCAGCCTGGTCCTGCTCCTTATCGCCACAAGCAGCTCCCAGAAATGGCTAGAGCCATGTGCCACTGGGGGATCTGCCTGTACAAATCACGAGTGCCCTGAGGGCCTGCCACTAGCTGCTGCTGCCAGCAGGGCCTATATGCCATGAGGAGGGCATGTGGGGGGGGCACACTCCCCCATACCCTCACCCTTCCTCACACACCCACAACCACATCAGCCTCCTCCCCACACTCCCCCACACCTCTTCACAAACCCCACACTCACACAAACACATCCCCTCACCATACCCCCCACACAATATACAAGAGTAAGACTTTATTTTGAGTTATTATGCAATCACCTCTATATACACTATGCAAACACATGTAAATCAAGACAAAAATTTTTTTTTTAAATCAAATTAAAATATGCTATAGTAGATGTTTGATTTTTAGCATATAATTGTCTTCCTCTCTCCTCCTCCCAAAAGGAGTACTTCTAGGGACAAGGGGAGGAACTTCTGGTGGCAAAAATCAGAGACTAGGGGTAGGACTTCCAGTCCCAAGATAGTGACCCCGGGGCAGGGAACCTGTCAAGGGGTGGGAGTAATCTTGAGGCCCTTGACAGCTCACCAAAACTCATTAAGTGGTCCTCCGGCTAAAATAATTGCCCACCCCTGCTTTAAGAGCTGTTCATGGTCTCCTCTACTCCTACAGCCATGCCTCATAGAGGTTAACAATTTTCATTCCAATGGGGCATCTTCCCCCAGTACCATGCCAGGCCTCCTCAGGCCTTCACACTCTTGTCAGGGCCTTGGTCTTCCTGGCTTTTTCTCCCTTCTCTCTAGCTGAGCCTAAGCCAGTGGTTCTCAACTTGTTTGCCACAGTAGGCCACACTTGCAGCTCTCAATGTGTTATGTGGGCTGCACCAGACAGGTGAGGGGGTCTTTCAGCTGCCAGGGCCATGGGACCAGGGTCAAGATATGCATCCCCCTGCCCCTCCCAGCAGCACCCAAGCCCTGGCTGCTGCCTGCAGGAGGTGGTAGTTGCTGCAGCTGGAGCAGGGCTTGGGACCTGGTTACCCCCAACACCCTTGTGGGTGGCACAGCTGGAGTGGAGTGCATGGAGGAGTGGATGCAGGCTGCCCGCTGTGGGCTTGAGGCTCCCTATCCTGTTGCCCTTCCCCTGGGGCCTTCATGGGCCAGCAGGCAGGACCTAAATTCATAGATTGTTAGGGGCTGGAAGGGACCTTGCAGATCATCGGGTCCAGCCCTCCCACTCTAACCAGGAAGACAACTGGGGTTTGGTGACCCCAGCGAGGTGACTGTCCAGTCTCCTCTTGAAAACCTCCAGGGTAGGTGACTGCACCACCTCTGGAGGGAGTTTATTCCATAGTCTGGATACCCTGACAGTGAAGGAGTTTTTCCTGGTATTAAGCCTGAAGTGGCCTTCTAGGAGTTTGCATCTATTGGTCCTGGTCTTCCCTGGGGGTGCCCTAGTGAACAGTTGTTCCCCAAGCTCCTGATGTACTCCTCTGATACAGCAGTAAGCTGCTATCAAGTCCCCTCTCAACCTTCTATTTTTTAGGCTAAGGAGGCCCAGGTCCCTCAGCCTTTCCTCATATGGCTTGCCTTGCAAGTCCCTGATCATATCTTCTGACATAACCACACTGCCCCATAACTTGGTGTTGTCCATGAACTTAGCCAGTGAGCTTTTCACTCCCTCATCCAAATCATTGATAAAGATGTTGAAAAGCACTGGTCCCTGAGGGACACCAATGTCCACTTCACGCCAGGACGACACAGATCCATTCATGAGAACTCTCTGGGTCCTACCCTGTAGCCAGTTTCCCACCCACTGAACCATTGAGCAGCTGAGCCCACAATCTTCCATTTTTCCCACAAGGATATTTTGGGATACTAGATCACAAAAGCCTTTTGGAAGTCTAGGTATATAACATCTACCACGTCTCCCATATCCAGGTGGCAAGAGACCTGGTTGTAGAAGGAGATGAGATGGGTAGGTCTTGTCTTACCAATGACAAAAAGCCATGCTGGCTGTCATTCAGAATCTTATGTTCCACAAGCATATTACACATAGATTCTTTAATGAGCTTTTCCAGGATTTTCCCTGGGATGGAGGTTACGTTGGCCTATAGTTGCCCAGGTCCTCCCTCTTCCCCTTCTTGAAGATGGGCACAATGTTGGCCCCTTTCCAATCCTCAGGGATTTCTCTTGTGCACCACGAATTCTGAAAGAGCTTTGCCAAGGGCTCCATGATGACCTCAGCCAGCTCCTTCAGCACTCTTGGATGGAGTCCATCAGGTCCCACTGACTTATAAATGTCTAGCTTTTCTGATTGGTATTGCACCCACTCAGCATTCACAGTGGGGAGGTTGTCAATCCTAGCATGTCCCCTCTGAGCTTTATCTTGCTTGACTTTCCCCTTGATTTGGTGAAATATCGAAGCAAAGTAGGCATTCAGAAGTTCAGTTTTTTTCCTGAATGTTGGTTACAAGCTGTCCCAAGGTAAGCAGGGGTCCCACACTTCCATTTGTTTTCCTTCTACTGCCTACATACCTAAAGAAGGACTTCTTAGTGTCCTTGACTCCCGTAGTTAACCTAAACTCTGTCACTGCCTTGGCTTTGTTGATCATTTCCCTACAAGTGCTGGCCACTGTTGCATAGTCCTCCTTGAGGACCATCCCTAGGTTCCACTGTGTGCACACCTCTTTTTTCTTTTTTAAGAGGACAGCAATGTCCCTATTAAGCCAGGAGGGCTTGCCAGCCCTTCTGCTGCCTTTCCTCTTTGCAGAAACGGTTTTATTTTGTGCTTTGAGGATCATATCCTTGAGCAATGACTACTCTTCATGCACCCCATTTGCCTTCCTTCCTGGTCCAGCATTGCCTCCCCTACCAATGCTCTGAGTCTTCAGTCCTGCTGTTTGATTTGTCAACCTTGTGGCAAACCTGGTGCCAGCAGGTGAGGAAGCTCAGTGCCACCACTGGGAGCCCCATACCAGACATGCCACCATGACGAGGTGCCCTCTGCTTGCCTTACAGCAGCAGCACAGAGTTGTGCTCCCCACTGCTGCCGGGTGGATAGAGGGCACATTCCTATGGTGGTGCAGCTGGTGTAGGGCCCCTGGCAGTGGCATTGAGCCTCCCTGCCCCACTGCCACATAGGCCCCCAGGGGGAGGGTAGCAGGGTAGGGAGCCCTGAGCCCACAGTGGGCAGCCCACATCTGCCCCTACTCCAGGCACAAATCTGGGAGATGTAGCAGTAAGGGTTAACTCCCTTACTAAAAAGTGATATCATCCACAGGAAGTAGTTAGTCAACAATTTTGGGTCAGGGGTTAGTTGTTACAATAAAGGCTTAATAAGAACACAAGAGTCTTTCTGCTTCTTCCAAAAACGCAGAATAACACATGGTGTCAGCAGTGGCGAATCCTGCCACCAACAGGAAATTGAACAGGTGGTTCCCAACTGATGGATTCAACTCTAGCAGCAGCCGAAATCAGCACAGAGCAGGGCCAGGCACCTCTACCCGCAGCAGAGCTTAGCACAGCACTGAGGCTGGCTACAGAGACCATGCAGGCACCCTAAAGCTGCACCACCAGAACAGTTTGATTTCCAGTCCCCTGGAACATGGCCTCAATGGATCAGGCATTTTAATCACTTCAGGGAAGCGTCAGGCCTGGACAAACAGCCAGAAGTTTACCAAGTGAGTACTCTTATCTACTCTATGGGAGATCAGGCGGATGAAATTCTGCCGTCACTGCCTCTTACAGATGCTGAGAAAAAGCAGCGTGCTGCAGTGAAAGAAGCATTAACTGATCATTTTCTGGGCAAAAGAAATGTGATTTATGAATGAGCTAGATTCAACATCCATAAACAGGAGCCTTCAGAACCAGTGGACAGATTCATCACACCTTTGTATACAATGACTGAATCCTGCCAATATGGGGAGCCTAAGGAAGAGCTAATTAGGCACTGCTTAGTTGTTACAGAGCACTCACAAAGATTACATCTGGACCCTGATTTAATGCTCCAGAAGTCTATCGCACAGGCTTGCCAGTCAGAACCAGTTAAACAGCAACAACGAGAAATCTGGAATGATTCTCAGTCTTGTCAGGCATTAGTTAATATGGAAGCAATGCACACTGTAAAGAAACTAAATACAAATAGAACTGACAGGCATAACGGAGACAATGAGTGGCCTCCCCAGCACCCACAGAAGCAAAAAAGTGGGAAAGAAGGCCAATGCCACTGGTGTGGACAAACTCCAGGACACAGTCTGCTTACTGTCCTGCTATAGAAGAGAGATGTTGGCGATACAAAAAGAAAGGACACTATGCTTCTGTTTGTTGCTCCACCACCGGAATCTGTGAAGTCACAAAACAGGATGCAAAGGATTGCACAGTACTTTTAGATGATGTTACAGAGTCTTCATCAGATCCAGAAGTCTGGATGACAGAAATTGAGCTCAATGGACAGCCAATACCATTTAAAATAGATACAGGAGCAGCAGTCTCAGCTATCCCCAATTCTTACTACAGCCCACACAGGGATGGGATTCTCCTTACACCTACTAAATGGTTATGGGGACCAGGAGACACTACCCTCAAAGAACTGGGATCCTTAATGCAAAGATGACACTGAAGCAGAGATGTATAGACAAGGAAGTTTATGGTAAGTGATTGGTAATCTTGCTGTGCCTTTACTTGGACTACCGGCTATACAGGCACTGCAACTTATCCATTGACTAGACCAGAAATCCTTGGAGCAGTAGTACCAAACCAAATACCCATCAATTTTTCTGGTCTGGGAAAAATGGAAGGTGAATATCAGATACACCTAAAAGCTGATGCCAGTCCATATGCATTAACTACTCCAAGACGGGTACCACTGCTGACAGTTAAAGAAGAGCTAACACGCATGGAAGAAATGGGAGTAATTACAAAGATTGAAGAACCTACTCCTTGGTGTTCTGGGATGGTGGTTGTGCCAAAACCCAATGGTAAGATTAGGATATGTGCTGGCCTCACACAGCTGAACAAGTATGTGTACAGAGAAAGACATATTCTTTCTGCCGTGGAACACACCTTGGCTCAGCTTACAGGAGCCAAAGTTTTCACAAAATTGGATGCTCGAGAAGGGCTCTAGCAGATTCCTCTAGCCACTGAATCATTAACCCATTTGGATGTTATCAGTTTAAATGGCTACCTTTTAGAATCTCATCATCTCCTGAACTCTTTCAGTTTTGGAAGTCACAGATATTGGATGGCCTAGAAGGAGTTTTTTGCCATGCCAATGATATTTTGATTTTTGGGACCACCAAGGCACAGCACGATGCAAGAGTGGATGCAATGCTCAGAAAACTCCAAGAAGCTGGAGTTACACTTAACGAAAAGTGCACCTTTGCTACTTCACAACTCATGTTTGTGGGGCTTTGGATTACACTGCATGGGATCCAGCCAGATCCATCGAAAGTTGCAGCCATCATGGGTTTCCCAGAACCCAAAGATGTCCCTGGATTATGCAGCTTTTTAGACATGGCCACATACTTGGGCCATATTGTGCCAAACTTGGCAGCAATAACAAAGCCTTTAAGAAACCTCTTAAGTGACAAGAGCATATGGCTCTGGGGACTGCTACAGAAGTTGGCCTTCAACAAGATCAAATCTATACTCAGCCCAATATGATCTAAAACAAGAAACTCATATTGCAGCAGAAGTTTTATCATATGGGATCAGAGGAGAGTTTCAACACCACTGGTCTCCTATTGCTTTTATGTCAAAAGCATGTTCTCCACCTGAAAATTGATATGCACAAATAGAAAAAGAAGTACTAGCAGATGCATGGACATGTGATTGATTCAGACCTTCCCTTGTAGGCCTGACTTTTACTTTACAAAATGATTACAAGCCACTTGTATCTCTGTTAGCAGACAAACCTCTTGACGAACTTCCACTGAAAATCCAGCAATTTCGCCTCAGAATGCTGACATTCACCTACAGTACAGTACATATCCCGGGAAAAGAGTTACAAACAGCTGATACTCTTTCTAGGGCACCATTACAGACTCCGCTGTCTCCAGAGTAACTCCACCAGCAGTGAGAGAGTGCTGTTTATGTGGACGTTATTGCAGATGGGATACCCATATCTGTTTCACTACACACAATAATTCAGGAAGCTCAAGAAGCTGATTCCTCTTGCCAATATATAAAGAAATACTGCTTGGAAGGCTGGCCTCAAGTAAGATTCAAAGACTGTGAACTAGCAAAGTACCAGCAGAGACTCAATCTCCATGTTGTCAGAGACTTAGTTATGTTCCACAACAGATTACTGATACCTTCCGCACTATGCCAGGAAATCCTAGAAAAGTTCATGATGCTCACCAGGACATTTCAAAGTGTCAAGCCAGGGCTTGCTAGAGAGTATGGTGGCCCTCCATCTGTGATGATACACACAACTGGGTGGCCAGTTGAAAGGCTTATGTTCATGTGGAGCCATGCCTCACGACTGATTTACTAGATCATCCATGGCAGATGCTGGGGGTTGATTTATTCACCTGGAGCAGTTCTGTTTACCTCATTGCTATTGATTATTATTCTCATTACTTGAAGATGGTGCAATTACAGAGCACCACAGAGAGAGTTATAATAGCACTGAAGATTATATTTGCACACCATGGCATACCTTCAGTTTTAAGAACTGATAATGACCCACAATTTTCTGGAGCCATGTTTAAGCAGTTTGTAGCTCAGTATGACTTTTGCATGTCACCAGCAGTCCACATGTTCCCCATAGTAATGGAGAAGTAGAACATGTGGTGTAGACCATGAAGGATTTGCTCCAGAAGAATGAAGATCTCTATGAGGCACTCTTAATCTACCATTCAACACTACTGGAGCATGGCTGGAGTCCAGCTGAGTTGCTTATCAGTCGTCAACTCTGTACAACCTTCCCAAGTATGAGCAATGACTTGGTGCCAAAACCTGTCAATCCACAGGCATTTTGTGAGAGAGACAAACAGATAAAGGACCACCAGAGATGGAACTATGACACCCAGCATGCTTCAAGACGTGTACCTGCCCTTGCCCCCCAGCACGAAGTTTGGATCCCAGAAGCATAGGTCCAAGGCACGATCTAGGCTAGGGCAGATACCCCTCATTCATACTGGGTGGAGATACCTAGTGGTCTTCTCCACAGGGATTGAGAACATCTCTGCCAAATCCCACCTGTTTACCACAGTAGGTCTGGACATGCCTCAGTTCCACCGAAGAAATTAGACCTGTGAATTTTCACTCCCTCCAACCCCAAGCAGCCCCTTGCAAGGGGAAACTCACCATTTGCCATGTTTTTCTCCCTAACTCTAACAAGCTGTGCATGGAAATCTTTACCTTTTTAACAGGATGACACATGGGCTGCAGCAGTGTGCTGATTACGCTGCATGCAGCCCACAGGCTATGGGTTAAGAACCACTGACCTAAGCCCATTGTACTAGGCCTTGGCTTATGGGCTCCAGCCCATCTCACCTCTTCAGGCTTTGGGCCTCTGGCCCTGGTTCCTGCCCCTCTCAAACATTGGCTCTTAGCCTTTCCAGCTTCAGGCTGCTTCCCTCATGGGCTTAAACCCTCCTGGTTCCTGCCTGCCTGTGTCATTGACTCCAGCCCTAACAGGGTTCAAAATACCTTCATGCCCCTCAGGCACCACTGTGACTTATGCCCTGCCCCTGGCAGGCTCAAGCCTTCACATGCTCTCTGGCACCCTCTGTGGCCTCCTTTTAGGCACATTTGGTCTGCTGGTTAAGCTTAAACAAAGATACCAGCACACTGCCTGTAACAAACACTCAAAGCCACTGGCTGTATAACAAAACTTCCCCATACTGGACCACATTCCCTGCAAGCTATCAGCTCCTTGTTTGTAGTTCCCAGGTGTAGTGGGACCCAAGCCAAAGGGCCATACCTGGAAGGTTCCTGGGTGTTGCACTATCAACACTCTCCCCTTTATTTCTATAGCTCACCTGCCATGACTTGATACTAGTGTAAAGGATATCAGGAGATGGTACCTGCCTGCATGGGGTTTGTTAAGATGGGTGCAGGTCTCAATGTCTGGGAGTCTTCTGTGGGGCTCTGCCTCCGCTATAACCCACCCCTTTCCACTCAGGTGTTCCACTGATGATTGGGATAGGTACCTGGCCTTTCTCTACCTATGAGAAAAGGTCCAACAAATGAAGAAAACTGAGCAGCCTGGGACCAAAGTGAGCTGGCTGAGCCCTGTGACTCTGGTAAGGATTTATAGCCAACAAGGTCTGGGCTGCATGGAAATTAATAAACCAATATAACATAAATAGCTGTGTCTGTCTCTACGTACAGGCGTGGCTTTGGCCTTGCAGCATAAGTCCACCTTCTCTTCAGGCAGTTGAGGCCTGAGGCCCCCCTTCAGGGTTCACCCTCCAGTTGTGAGCCTAATTCACAGGGCAAGCCTGTGTTGGGCCAAACCCTGCAGGCCCTATGAACCCCCACGAGCTCTTGAAAGTGCCTGGCATTCAGTGTCCACAGGGTGGTCACGTTCCTGCTGTGGGAGATGGGGTCGAGCTAGTCTTAGGTAAGACATCCTCAACTCCAGTGGAGGAAAACAGCATGGGCTGGTGCCTGTGCTAGTGCCTCCTCTTCTCTGGGGTAGGTGCTGCCCTATAAAGGAAATTTTGGGTTGGCCTGGGCCAACCTGGACCCCTGCTTGCCCCCATATTCCCTGTGGCTACTGCCAGGTGCTGAGAGCTGTTGTGGGGCTCACCATCACCTGCATTGCCCACTGTTTGCCTGCCCTGCCCAGGAAGCACGTGTACCAAGGGGTGTGCTGTCTGCCTGTGGGCTTGCTGCTCAGTCAGGATGCTGCAGAGCTCTTATACCCACTGCCTGTCCTCACTTAGGCCCTGGGCTTATATGCCTCCTAAGCCCTGCCCTGTCCAGTCAGGTGACTCCCTAGCCACCTGCAGTGTTTTTCAGTTAGGGCCCCAGTCCGTCTCACTGCTAGCTAGCTGACCACTAGCTTCCAGGGCAACCTACAACTGCAAATCTGGCTGCCTTAAGCAGTGCCCTTGCTGCCCTATCAGGGGTGTGCCGTACTGTCCTATTGCTGGGTCACTAGCCCAGCTATAGGCACACATAGCCTGTGAGTCCCTGGCTGTCTGTTCCCCTGCAGCCAGTCCATAACATGCTGTCTCCCCTCACCTGCAGACCTCCCTGTGGCTGCTTCTCCCTTAAAGTAATTGAAGTCCATAGCTCCAGTACAGTAGCAAACACCTGCACATGATTCACAAGATAAACCCAGAGATTTCAAATAGGAACCCAGAGTGTCAAAAGTATTCTGACTTGCTGTGGTCTTTCTGAGTTGTTTGTAACAGAAGAATTGCTCTATTACCTTTTTCTGTAGTTGAAAAACTGAAGTGAAAGCAAAGAGCTAGAATTTTTTGAGGGGTGTATGGAGAACCACTGGGCCAGATAGGCAGTCTGACTTGGTACAGGTATGGTGGAAATCATACAGTGGTACCTAGAAAAAAAACCCCCATCCACATAAAATAAGTTACTGTGAACGCCCCTATGTATATAAATCTTAGAGATTTAATTCTTGCAGATGGAAATTTGACCTACAATGCCCTAACAACAGATGGGGAAGAAACAGATTGGCTTTATAGGACAACCATTACATATACTGATACATAAATGGCTCAGCTCTCATAATAAAAGTTTCCCCTCACAACTAAGCTTCCACCAATTCTCACTTCCCAGCTTTTCAGAAATTCAGGGGAGGCATTACTCCTACATTCTAGCTTCAGCAGATTTGGAAGTTGTGAGCTCCACACATCCACAACCTACATTTTGGCCATTTATTTAACCTTCTTGCAATAACTACTTACTAGACAATGCCACTAGGAAAATTGCTGAGCTAGCATCCAACATTCAAAACCACACAGAAAATAATTCAGTCCAGGAAAGGCCAAAATAAGCAAGCCCACACCAATGTTGGACTGTCTGGCTAAAAAAGGCCAAAGCAATTACATATTTCTGTCTGCTGGTTTCTCTGCTGAAGTTTTAAGTAAAGTTTTTCCTCTCCTTGTCAATGGATTTGCAAGATTAGTCAACCCTTGTCCAGAGAAACCCTCTCTCTCACTTGCTTATCCAAAAGGTCTGGAAGTGCAAGGAAAGCAGCCTGCCAAGGACAGAATTTATAGAAAACCAAATTCAAATAGGTTCAAAGGACTGAAGATGAATGAAGCAGTTCTGTTAAGGCTATTGTTTCACTTGTTTCAACGCTCAGGCTGACCTTGGTTACCAGACTATTCTGTGACTGACATTTTATGTCAGGTTTTTAATGAATTATTTTGTATGTTTGCAAACATGTTTCATATGGCCATGAACTGAAGTGTCAGGTTAACGTAACTTCTTCAATGCAGTGGTATAGACAGTAGAAGGAGCATCACAAAACTTGGCAACTATTAAGCTTTCATAGATTTCATAGATTTCATAGACATTAGGGCTGGAAGGGACCTCGGGAGATCATTGAGTCCAGCCAAAGGGCAGGAAGTCAGCTGGGTTCATAGGATCCCAGCAAGATAAGCATCCAATTTACTCTTGAAGGTGTTCAATGTAGGTGCTTGAACCACCTCCGCTGGCAGACTGTTCCAGACCTTGAGGGCTCGGACAGTAAAGAAATTCTTCCTTATGTCCAGCCTGAAACGGTCTTGCAGGAGTTTGTGACCGTTCGACCTCGTCATCCCTTGGGGCGCTCTGGTGAACAAACGTTCCCCCAGATCCTGGTGGTCACCCCTGATAAACTTATAGGTGGCCATCAGATCACCCCTGAGCCTGCGCTTTTCCAGGCTAAAGAGTACCGTGGCTCTCAGCCTGGCATCGTAAGATCTGTTTTCCTGACCTCTGATCATGCGCGTGGCTCTCCTCTGGACTCTCTCAAGCTTCTCCACATCCTTTTTGAATTGTGGAGCCCAAAACTGGACGCAGTACTCCAGCTGTGGCCTCACAAATGCAGCTTGGAAAAGCAGTGAGTAAGTAGGTTTTTTCTGGTGTTACGTTCAGTGAGGGGTATTCTGATGTCTGCGTTGTTTGGGGATTCTGTTGTGTCTGAATGTTGTTTAAGGGGTAATTAGGGTTAGTGAGAGCAAAAGGGTATATTCTAGGGTGTCTTTGGTATGTGGGACATTCCTTTTCTCTTTTGCTGCTATCTTTTCCTTCCCTGCTTGTATACAGCAGAGGAGAGCAGATGTGTGGCCTGGCTCCTGACTGCAGTTCAGCCTGTAGTGCGGAGAGTTTCAAACTGAGCTGGAAGTAGGTATGACAGGCCTGTCAAATAGGGTTGCCAGCCCTCCTGGATTGACTGGGAGTTTACTGGAATTGGCATCTGTCTCCTGGTTACTGTTGAAAGCAATCCAGGAGATTGATATTGCGAACGGGTTGGACTAGTGACATTACGTCATGTTGGGAAAAAAAAATTTGGAATAGCTTCAGTCAGAGGTGGCAACCCTACTGTCAAATATTAGTAGCAGGTAGGATGCCTGTAACTTGTTGTCTTCAAGTTATACTCTTGTCACAGTTTCAAGCGTTCCTTGAGCTCTGAGGCATGCAAAGGAAAACTGGCATTTTGATTCCAAAGGTGTGACCCCCACCTAGTTTTAGCCAACTCAGTACAGTGTAAACTGACCACATAGCCTTCTCTTACTGTGGGATGATAATTTACAGCCCATACTCCTCCACCCTATCTTCACTATAAGTGGTAGTACCTTACATATGTTATAATACCCAGCTTTCTACAATTGTCTTCAAGTGAGTGATGGCTAGCAAAATGGACAAATTCATGCTACAAAAATTTGCTTCATGTTGATGGCTAGGGACAGAAGTTACATATAAACCAGTGTAAGTGATCAGACACTGGTTTGAACCTGTAACAGAAACTCAGTGGAAATAAACTAGTTTCAAAATGCCTGAAACTGGTTTAAGATAAACCTGGCTGAATGTAGTATCAGACTTAACTGATTTGGGTCAAACCAGTTTATGAAATTTCTGTCTCAGACCCCTTCCTGGTTCGAGTTAAATCACAGTCCTCCAGCATTTAGCAGCCCTGGACTGGGCTATCTACAGTTGCAGCCAGCAGTAGGTTTGAGCAGGGATGTTTAACCCCCCTCCCTGCTGGCTGCAACTGTGGACTACAAATCCCAGAGGTACCTGGAAGTAGAAAGAGGAAGTGATGATGACTTAGCAACCCTGCAGATTCCTGCTGCTGTGATTCTGGATGGCAAATCCCAGAGACCTTGGGGGCAGCAGAAAGAGGAAGTGAACACAAAGGCAGAAAGCCATGCTCTAACACCCCCTGGCTTTTGGCCTGAGCCACTGCAGGCATGTGGCTGCAGTTTCTGAGTCAAAGGTAAATGTCTGTTCACTTCTGTTTCAATTTAATCTGCGCAGCTTAGATTAACCTGCAGAGAATGAATTGATTCAGCCTCAGGGTTTTTGACTGTCTGTACCTAGCCTATGTCTATACAATCCCAATAAGAGTTAAAGTCCAATGGAGATAAATCCTGGTAACCTAATATGATCTGAGATGCTGTTTTAGATACAAGAAGCTGTTTTACAAATGCAGTTGCAGCATTCAGGGCTGGCAAATCCTGTAGGTATTTCACTTACATGATCCTTAGCTATTTGGCATCACTTTCCCTATTCTTCCAGTCTCAAAAAAATTATGGAGCTGTTCACTTTTTATCATTACTAAATTTATGAATAGTGGTTTTGGTCCTGAAGGCCCCAAAAGAACTTAAACTTGAGCTGGCCAAAAATTTCAGCTCAACATGAAGCTCTGACATTCTGATAGCTTTTTCCACACTAAATTAGAAGAAAACCCAATATGTAGACATTCCTGTGAAATTGAAATTAAAAACAGTTTGGGAGGACTAACTTTTCTTTTCAATAGTGTTGAAGAATTTCAGTTTATTTAGACTTTTAATATATAAAAATAGAAAATATGTTAAAAGTAATATTTTAACATGGTATGAATCAAAATGAAATACATTAAAATTAAAATATTGAAGAAAAACATTGTTTTTCCTTGAAAAATGTCATTGTCAGCAATATTTTCCCACACTGAATTTGACTAAATTTCATTTTTAGTGAAAAACTATTCCACTGAATTTTTCTTGAGCAGCTCTGCATCTAACAGACTTAAAGAAATGTAAATACATTTTACCTTACATTGAAATGCAGTCATCTTGTGATTAAAAGTGATAGCCATTAATAATATGTAATAACACTACACCAGTGGTTCTTAGCCAGGGTGCCATGCAAACATAATTAACAAGTTAACCCAGATATTCCAAACAGAAATTCATGTTAGCCCCCATATCTAAAGCAGTGAACAACTTAGCTAAAATGGGTAGGTTCCACTGCATGCTATTAAATACAGTGAACTTCAAGAATTCACTGGCAGGCACAATTTCCAAGCTGGATAGACATCTGGCTGGGGTCATTTGACCCCAGCACTCTTTCCTGCCAAGGCAGGGTGTTGGACTTCATGATCTGTTGAGGTCACTTCTGACTCTTGCATCTATGAATCATGTTAAAAACATTCTGACCTAGTTGCATAGTTTCATAGTTTCTAGGGTCAGAAGGGACCTGAGCAGATCATCAAGTCTGAACCCCTGCCATGGTAGGAAAGAGTACTGGGGTCAAATGACCCCAGCAAGGTGTACATCTAGCCTCCTCTCAAAGAGCCCCAGGGTAGGAGCCAGCACCACTTCTCTTGGAAGTTGTTTCCAGATCCTAGCCACCCTGGCCGTGAAATAGCGCCTCCTGATATCTAGCCTGAATCTACCCTCTGCCAGCTTGTGACTGTTATTCCT
>NW_017728886.1:219939060-219954768 GCF_001723895.1 Crocodylus porosus | reverse complement strand
ATAGTTTCCTGGGTCCTCCTTCCTCCCCTTTTTGAAGATGGGAACCACATTGGCCCTCTTCCAGTCCTCTGGCACCACACCAGAGCACCATGAGTGCTCCTAAAGCCATGCCAGGGGTCCCGCAATAACCTCAGCCAATCCCTCAGTACTCTAGGGTGGAGAGCGTCCGGACCAGCTGATTTGAATACATCCAGTCCCTCCAGAAGTTCCCTAACTAGTTTCTCAGTAACCCTTGGCCTAGGTGCGCCTCCCCTGGGGTCTGTTGTGATCTTTCTGAGTTCTTTGCAACAGAATTGCTCTACTATTTCTATATAAAAAAAAGAATGAAACCTGAGAGCTGGCATTTTCCAAGAGGTGCCTCGAGTCTATCAAAGGGTAACTCAAATCTATTGAAGGGTGCTTTAAGCCTATTGGGGGGTGTCTCGAGTCAAAAAACAATGACTATACAACAGTGGGAAGGCAGAAATAGAAGAGGAATGCTAAATCCAAACAAGCATTCAAGAAGGTTCTCAGGTAGACAAAATAATAATTATCTGATACAGTATGCGCAGGTAATAGCTATACAAATTTAGGAAAACCCTCCTCACAGAGATGTCACTGAAGAAGACAAACTATTTAATTAATCAGGAGTACCAGACTCATCTGTTCAGGTTGCATGGAATTAAGAGGTAAATGTTCTGTAACACAGCTGGACCTATTACTGCTGGGGATTCAGTCCTGATGCTAAGTAAATTCAGTGGTCATTGCTCACATTTATTATATAGGAGTGCTAATCCTGAGGCAGAATTCCTTTATTGCACAATGACATTGCTTCTGTTCAGCCATCCAACTGATGTAGCTGTAATAATTTGTCTGATAATTTTTGTTATAATGGAAGACAGTAGTAGAATGTGGAAGAATCATATTATGACTGGCTTGCAGAAAACAAGTTTCTTGCATACTTCAGCCAATCAGAAAACAAGATATAAAGGAAACAGGGTATTTTAAGTATGTTTTATTATCACAGGTATAGATTGTAGCCATATTGGTCTATGGACTTGCATAAGCATACCCAGATCCTCTACTCTGGTGAATCACACACAGCACTAGACCAAAAGTGGAGGTGAATATATATGCTAAACAAATCTTAGGTTGAACAGAGATGGGAACATTCCTTGATATAAGATGGAGTGAAGGCTAGTATAGAAGTAGGGGTATCCCAGTCATGTGCATTTATTCAGAGGTGGATTCAGCTGGGGGCAAGATCGGGCAAGGAGTGAGTAGGTTACTTTTCATGTTGGTCTTGATGAGCAGTATTTTGATGAATGACCTGGTTTACTGGATAGGTTCTGCTGATGTTTTGGTTGGTGAGCAGGGGAGGCTACCTGGGATTACGGGGATGTTTGGGTATTATTTAGGAGATGGTTTAGAAGAGAGGAGGGAAGTTCCTTGCTACCTAAGAATTCCCCTAGGGAGAGGAAGTTCTGAGAAGGGCAAATCTGATTGGCTGATGACAGTTGCCTTGACTCACCAGAGCAGTAAAAAGAAGCTACAGAAAATCTGACTCATGGTGATGAGCTGGATGTTTTATGAGAGAAGCTATTTATAAAAAAAATATTTAGAGTATGCCCATTTCTTAATGACATTGGAAGCGCTCTCTCCCACTCCTCCAGCCACCATAAACAAACAACTGGCACATAGGGTGTTCAATAGATGGATCAACAATGCAAAGCTATACGTATGTGGTAGGATACAATTGCTTTTGATTTCTAGTGGCTAATCAGGCAGTTTTTGCAAATGTGACCATTACTTATCATGCAGAGAACTGCCCCCCAGCTGTCCTTGTTACATGAACAATACCTGCCAATTAGATTTAATCTGCAAAGAAAGATCTATGTCGTGTTAAAAGATTTCTACAGAGCTCAGTAACATGAAATACATCCATATGAATAGTCTCAGATGTATCCTGTGCTAGAAAAGGATATATAATTTACAATATGATCCCTTACAATACCTATAATCATGACTCTATTAAATCTTTTTTTCACTTTTGAGTCCTAATGTAATAATTTCCTGTGTAGGGGATAACACTGTTTAGCAACCAAAATTAATTCTACTCAAGTGCCTTTCCTTTTACCTCAGTACAATTCACATTCAGTTAATGTGTTACAGTGTGCAAAACAAAAAAAATTCTGACTTGTTCAGTCATTCTCCACAACCACCTATGGACAAATCCTACGCTGATCAGTAGGGCTACACAAAACGGGCCCTATTCCATTTGGATTCAGATTAGGCCTGAATCAGGGACAGTGACTCGATTCATTGATTCGGATCATTGTCCCTGATTCAATTCGGCTTAATCCAAATACGAAGATTTGATGCTGATTCAGAGAATCAGCAATTTGGACACAGACACAGCTTTAAATGTTTTTTCTACATACTTTGAGGTACCAGGTGCGGCTCATGATTGCTGCAATGCTGGGGCAGCTGGAGCATCCCGCAGGAGCACAGGAGCGGTAAACCTGGAAGTGGACCGGAACTATTTCTGGTCCACCTCTGGGTCTGCCGGGAAGCGTGCTGGGCCTCCTCCCCCCCCAGCTCAGCAATCGCCCACAGGGGGACCCCATGTGCCCCCCCAGGCCCAGGAGGCACCAGTCACCAAGCCATGGGGTGTGGGGAGGGGGGCGATGCACTCCACAGCAAACCTGGAAGCGGACTGAAAGTGTTTCTGGTACACTTCCAGGTCTGCTGCTGAGTGCACTGGGGAGCCCCCCGTGCTTCTGTGGGACCCTCCATGCACCCCAGCATCACAGCACTCACGAGCCCCTGCTTCCTAGAGGTATGTTGAAAAAAAACTTTTAAAGCTGTCACTATGTTTGAATCTCCAAATCTTTCTAAATGTCTCTGAATTGATTCGGAGGGTTCCCATTCGATTCAGAGATATTAAAGGGTCCTCTGATTTGATTCGGATTCAGAGATTCAGCCACCAAATTCAAATTGGTGAATCTCCACCAATTCAAATCAGGGACTGAAGCTTCGCACAGCCCTACTGATCAGTACTGAGATGCCATCTATATGCTGTGTGTTGTCCAGTAAATCTGTTGACTGATAAATAGGCAGGGGGTGGCCTGTGGACACGTCATGCTGCTGCTCTAGTTAAGAGCAGTGTGCATTCCTTTCTGACTGATACATAGCTACTAGCTGGCATATTATTCCAATTGGTAAGTGTGCAAGTAACAAAGTATCTATTAACCTTTAAAAGGAAGAGTAATGTAAAGGTTATAGTTTAGCCTGTGACCCAAAGGCAATTCAAATGTGTAAATATAAGAAGTTATGAAATCAATGAAAATGAAAGTGACATATAAGAAAAAAACTGTTACAACCATGTTTTGATTTGATCTGGAATTGGACAAATACTATAAAACTTTCTCACAAAAATTTGCTTAAACTTTGAAACAAATTGCTTTGAGTTCAGCCCGTTTGTGTTTATTTTCATGAACATTCCTGCAAATGAATATACTGGCAGATGTTTGCAGAGACCGCACATTTTAAATGAGGTTGTAGAGGCAGATAGTATACCCAGGTTCAAAAAGAGACTAGGCAAATTCCTGGTTGAAAAATCTATTAATAGCTTTTAAACAGACTAGTCTGAGATGTTTCCTCTGACATCTCTAAACCAATGATGATGGATGCCAGGGAGGGTAATGAACAGGGGATAGTTCACTCTAGATGAACCCAGTTAAATGCTCTCACCCTAAAGCATCTGCTCCTGCCACTGTCAGTGTAGCCCAGGCCCAAGCCGGATGAGACATTTGGTCTGACCCAGTATAGCACTTTTTATGTTCTCTCCATCTAACTAAATCTCTCCATCTGTTTTTGCACTTTTGTCAGGGAAATTCTGGATGATAAAATCAAGTGCATGCTTGGCAAGTTTGCCAATGACATCAAGTTCGGTGGAATAGCAAACACACTTGGGAGGCTAGGGCTATGCTTCAGAATGACCTGGAAAGATCAGAGAAATGGTCCACAATCAATCAGGTGAGATTCAACAAGGACAAGTGCAAAGTCCTACACTTGGGACAGAATAATCGCATGTAGAAATACAGACTGGGGAATGAGTGGTTAGGCTGCAGTATTGCAGAGAAGGATCTAGGAATTACAGTGAATCATAAACTAAATATAAGCCAACAGTGTACTCTTATTGCAAAAAAAAGCTAACAGCATAATAGATCAGTGGGTTGTATTAACATGAGTATCACTTGCAAATCAAGGGAAGTGATTGTTCCTCTCTGTTCAGCACTGATGAAGCCTTACCTGGGGTACTATGTCCAATTTGGGACCCCTGTCTTCAAGAAGGACGTGGATAGTTTGGAAAGAGTCCAGCACAGGGTAACAAAAATGATCAGAGGCCTGGGAGACAAGACCTATGAGGAAAGGCTGAAAAACCTAAGGGTATTTAGTTTGGAGAACAGAAGAATGCATGGGGATATGATAACAGACTCCAAATATCTGTAGGGTGATAGGAAGGATGGAGACAGGCTTTTATGTGGTTGTAGAGGACAGGATTAGTAACAATGGCCTCAAGCTGCAACAAGGGAAATTTAGGTGGGAGATTAGGAGGAGGCTCTTGAGTATAATGGTAATCAAGCATTGGAACAGGATATGTAGAGATGTGGAATCTTCAACCTTGAAAGTTTCCAAGAGCAAGTTAGACGGACACTTGGCGGAGATGGTTTATAGTTTCATAGTTTGTAGGGTCGGAAGGGACCTGAGCAGATCATCTAGTCCAACCCCCTGCCATGGCAGGAAAGAATACTGGGGTCAAATGACCCCAGCAAGATGTTCATCTAACCTCCTCTTAAACACCCCAGGGTAGGAGCCTGCACCACTTCTCTTGGAAACTGGTTCCAGACCCTAGCCGCCCTGACTGTGAAGTAGCGCCTCCTGATATCTAACCTAAACCTACCCTCTGCCAGCTTGTGACCGTTATTCCTGGTCACTCCTGGCAGTGCTTGGGGAAACAGTGACTTCCCCAATGCCTGCTGATCCCCCCTGACTAGTTTATAACAGGGAAGATCCTGCCCTGAGCAGAGTTCTGGACTAGATGACCTTGTGAGGTCTCCTCCAGACCTACTTTCCTATGATCTTGCAATCCTATGAATCCAATCCCCTCAACATGCTTGTAAAGGAGTAGACTTATCCTTGGAAGGATGTTTGAAGAAAGTTAATTCTGAATTTGTAACTGCAAAGATTTGTGCTGGAAGCTTGGTTCCACTCATCCACTTAAAGAATGGAAACATACCATGTGACCTACTTGGCCAGTCAACATATCACAGCTCAGATTTTGAATACTGTTAACAAGGAGGAGCAGAATACAAGCCAAAGCACTTACCAGTGCATTGAATATTTATTTTAAAAAACTAAGCAGGAGTCTGAAACAGGAACTTTAGAACTTAACACCTCAAACTTTTATCTAAAGCTGTAAAATATAAATGAATTAATGCTGCTGCACAAACATAACCTATAAGCTTGCAAACATTTTTAAATTTTAAACCTTTTCACATGTTTGTGAAGTTTAGTCGATTTCTTGTGTACATATGTTTGCTAGGGAGGGAGGCTATGCATTAGTGAGTAGAAGAGTGATTAAGAGGAAAAGTAACAAGAAAAAGGGTTCTGAGAAATAATAACTCCTGTTCCTATTTTTTATTATCATCAGTTGAACCAGCCTATATGAAATTAAAAAGGAAAGTAGTTGCTTGATGGAAGCTTTACCTTGACATAAGTGTTGATTGAGAAACTAAAGATAAAATCACTGCCTTTAGCTGAAAGGGTAAACAAGTCATATTAGTATCTCTTCCTGTACATGTTCTACATAAGTGGAAATGCTTCTTTGAATAATACCGTAGGGAAGAAGGGCTCCAAACTCACCTCCTGGGTTTGATCACCCTTGAACTCTGTGGGAAATGGAATACAACATTTAGCCTTTTATAGCTAATGGAAGCAGAAACCTAGTCACAAACCTTATGGAGATTCAGAACCAAATCTATTTCTAGATTGACCCTTTTGGGTCTTCCTGTAGTGACAGGTCTTTAATGTAGGAACTACCAGATGGGGGTAGCCAATTTAAGGCTTCTGTACTTAACAATATTTTTTTCCAGTTTCTAAAAAAAGATTTATTTTTTTAGAAAAAGATGTGTATATATATATATATACATTGATATGTTCCATCTCTTGTGTCTTTGTTTTAATATTTTACCTGAATGGACATTCTGTTGGCATTATTATGCAGGTATCACGATTCTAATTACCACTAGCAGAATGCACTTGACAGCAGTATTACAGACTGAGCGTAGCTTGGACATGTTGTTTCTCTTTCATGCTGGTGCTTCTGCCTCCTGGGAGTGTCTCTACCACAAAGTCTTTGGCAGAAGAGGTAACTGAAGCTCTGCTGAGCAGCAGCCACTAGTTTTACTTAAGGCTAAAAAATTCAGTAAAGTATTTTTAAAAAGTAAATAGAAAAGCATTACCTGCTTATCCATGTGACATAATAAACGTCAAGACAATCCATAATAAAATATGTAAATTATTTTGCATTCACTGTATAACAAGCATTAAAGTGCATGTACCTTAAAGCAGAGTGCTCCAGCATGGCTTGCAGCAGCAGAGGTTTGCCCCCTGCAGGGCACCATAGGGAGCAGTGAAGTTTGTCCCTCTAAGGATGCCAAACTAAGGGCAAATGAAAACCTGTGCTAGTGGAGACATCTTAGAAGAGGGAAGTCCTGGTAAGAGTTTGGCAAACAAAAGTGATCCCTCAGCGAGCCCATGAAAAATCCCAGCTTCCTGATTGGCTGAGAGGGATCCTTTAAGATCGAAGGTGCATGTGCAGGGTGAGGAGAGGGAGCCACCACCGGCATCTGTGGGCGGTCATTGCTTACACCTGCCTCCCCCGCCACCGACACCTCCGGCAGTGTCTGCAGACAGTCCCCACTCACTGCTGCCAACACCAACGGCTGCAGATGGTCCCCACTTGCCACTCACCTCCATGGTGCCCCCCCAGTCTCAGGAGGCACCAGTCATTCATGCCCACAGGGACCCATTGTCATGCCTGGAGGTATTATAGGGCTTGCTGGTACTGCCCTGAACTCGTCTGCCTACAGGTGGCGACAGGGTAGACCTTGGCTCTGGATCACCAGGTCTGCCAGGAAGTGGATCTGACATTTTCTTTCCTGCCATGACTTTGATGACCTCTATATTCCCGGGAGGCACTGCCCATGGTGATCCTGCCTGGTCTTAATCCCTGTGTCTTCTGTGGGGCCCCAAACCTCCCCTTTACCTCAGCCTAGCCTCTCCTGATGGTGTTTACAATATTCTTCCGCAGCCAGGTTGCAGTGCTGCCTGTTGTAACCTTATTTTGCCCCCCACCCCAGGGTGTCCTAGTGCCTCTTTTGGGTATACCTTTCCAGGGGCGGTCTTGGCCTGTGCTCAAAAGAATCAAAATAAACAGCAAAAAAAACCCCACAGAACCCCCCCAGGCTGCTTCTCAGCCTTCTTGTCAGGCTCTGGCAACATCCCTTCTCTCGTGATCAGGTGCTCAACCTCCCAGTCACCAGAATCCAGACAAAACAATCCCTTAGTCCAGTCTTTGCTGCGTTCTAGCCTGCCCTGCACCCCTATGAACGTTCACAGTCTCTTTGGCGTCTCCCCCCGCATTAAAGGGCTCTACCTGTGGCTGCAGATTTTTCCTTCAGGCCCTCCTCCGGATCTTCTGTTGAAAAACTCCACTCTAGAGATTCTCTCAGGCCTTGTGGACTCCTTTGCTCCTGTTCCCCAGCTGGGGCTCTGCCCCTTGAGATTACCACTAGCCGCGGGTTTGCAGGCCTCTGCATGCCTCAGGGTCACTCCTGCAGTGTTCCTCAGGCACATTCCACAGTCTTTGCCTGCCCAGACACTCAGTCAGTCCTCTCTCTTTGCAGCCTGCAGAGAACTGACCCCCCTCTGCCCCTCTTCGGGGCCTTTGAGCGGCCTCCCTCCGCCAATCCTGAGCAAGATGCTGCTCCAGAAATCGGGTGGGTATTTTCCTTCCTTTCCAGGCTGTGGCTGCAGCCCTGCTGGCCCTCCATGCTGTAAGTTCTCTCTCACTCTTTCACACCCATCCACCGGGAACCCGTGAGCCTTGTGTGGGGTGAGTGGGAAGGCTAGTCCGGAGGGAGATAGTGTAGGTTGCCTTTGGCATCTGTGAGAAGTCGGGTTGGCCTGAGGGGTAGGGGGTTTTCGGGTGTCATGCAGGAAGAGGGAAAGCTGTGTGATAGAGGAAGTCCTATGAGGGGGGAGTGGAAGGCTTTACAAGACGAAGAGGGGTTGGGAAGTACGGTAGTTTTTTGTGTTGCTTTGTTTTGTGTTTGCCTTTGAGTTAAGGTTTGTACCAGGGGCAGGACAGCACTGTGTGAGGGTACCAGAAGCGAGAGTCAGCTATCAGATGAGCCAGAGGGCACGGCATCCTCTACCACAGACATGGGTTAAATGTGGCCCGTGGGCCAGATGTGGCCTGCCAGGCCATTCTATTTGGCCTGCAGGGCCCCTGAAAAATTTAGAAAATTAATATTTATCTGCCCAAGCTGCCTGTCATGCGGCCCTTGATGACTTGCCAAAACTCAGTAAGTGGCCCTCCACCTGAAACAATTGCCCGCCCCTGCTTTACTGGCTGATGCTTGCAAACTGAGTCCAGCAGACCTCAAGCTGCGCCCCCTGCTGACCACAGGAGAGATTTCAAAAGGCATTTTATTGTCAACCTGAGCATCGTGGTATTAAGTCATCCATGTATTTGAAGTGCTGTGTTACCAGTGTGAAGTATAGTACATGGTAGTCCAATTAGTGAATGTAGGGTTGTTTATTGTTGATTGTTAACCAGTATTATTAGCTTAGCTATGTATTTTCCTTTTCATGTCATTTATAAATTCAAGTGCCTATAATTTATCTGTATATGTGTATATATATTGTATTAAAGTTGGTATATACATCAGTTTGACTTGGATCTTACACTGGAGGAGGGGAACTCAGGGTACTCTGCTGCTCAGCTGCTACCATTCCTTCGGTAGATTGGGAGAAAGACTAAGGCCATTGGCACCCCAGTGATCCGAAACTGGCAGTAGGCTGCTCCTTGCATGGTGGGCCAGAGTTACAACTGCAACTTTCTTTGAATGCTTCAGATTGCAGATTTTGTCATGTTGTAAGGTCAAGTCTATGCTACAGCTGGAGAACAGTCTATAGCTACATTACAATGGCTGTGATTATCATCACATTTCAAGTCTGGCTCTTTCACCAGTGTAGATAGATTTTTTTCCCCCTAAAGAACAATACTAGACCAAACCATCTCAGCCACTGGGTACAAGAAACCAGAAGGAGTGATGATCTCACTCACTATTCCTCCCTTCTTGCTGCTTTCTTTCCTTCCCTATGCTCTTCTGTCTTCAACTCTGCCCTAGTAAAGTGTGTTTCTGCTTCTTTCCCCCACCCACATGGGGTAGAAGAGCAGCCAACTCCAGGTTCTCTTCAAAAAGATGTTGCCTGGAGCTGAGTGCTATGGAGATGTGTCACAGGTAGGGAATAACCACTCTAGCATTGTTCCCACACCCATCCTGCAAGCAACTACAGTACCATTCAACCCAGCCCAGTATTACCTGTCTTACCACACAGGCCCATCAAACCTAACAGAGAAACTAATGCAGGGTAAGAGCTTTAATAATTAAGCACACAATAGAAGAATAAAACTATTATTGTATTATAAGATTTCTATTAGAAAACTAAACTAATATGCCTTGTTAATCCTTTCAGGTAAATACAATGTGAGCTGTTTAAAAGCTATTATATTATTTCGGGGCTGACTTCTGAATAATTTTCTACATAGTGGATGTGGAGGATATAGGCTTATTTGAATGAGATAATGTACATTTCAGACATCTTATGTTTTGTTTTATTTTGCAGGTATTTTGCTTAAGTATGTTGTACAGGAATACAACAAGAGCTTGCTCTTTTGTCAAAAAGTGGCATTTATCTTGCCAGGGTAAGCAAGATGACTCTTGGTTCTCCTATTTCTTTCTGGTGAAAGGAACCAGGAATATTTTAATAACTGTGGAAAAAAGTAAAAATATGGATGGAACAGTGAGAAGCGAAGAACACTTGAGAGATCACTGATCCAACTCAGAATGTTTAGCAAATTGGAGGAATTTAAGTAATCTGTACCCCAGATGTTATCCCATGGCAGAGGGTGGACAACAAAACTGGATCCACAAGGTAATCTTCTTTGGACCTCCAGGCCATTTGTCGTTTTGGAGTACAACTATTGCTGTTTTTAAAGAAGGGTATGAAATCCTGGTTTCTTGCCAGCTTGAATCTGTGGCAGCCTAAGTTTCCAAGCTTCGGGTTCTTCCACATCCTGGGCTTCCAGGATATCCATGCTCATGCCTCTTTGGCAGACTGCCTAGAAGACTGATGGGAAGATGAGAGCCAGGAAGCTTTCAGAGTCCCATCTCCAAAGTTCCCAGGGTCAAGTCTCATCAGCAGCCAGGGCCCTCACAGTTTGCAGCTCTGGGGTGGCCCACCCACCCAGACTACTGTGGAATTAAAGACATCCTCCTACCCCCTCCCCTGGCCAGAACCTTCAGGATCTGAAACTTTACAGCCCATGAGGAAATCAGAGCAGAGTTTGAATGGGTTTGAATAAATAAGGCCTGAAGCATGGAACGATTGAAAAAAAACTGAATAGCTTCTCATTAGTATACACTATCTATCATGCGCTGAATGAGGAAAAAATAGTGTGGGATTGTATAATTAAATTCTGTACCACAAGGCATACACAAGGGGACAAATAAAGGTTGCATAGTCAACCTGAATCTAGCATTTCCTAACTTTTGAGCTTTTGACTTCATAGATTTCATAGACATTAGGGCTGGAAGGGACCACAGAAGATCATTGAGTCCAGCCCCCTGCCCCAGGGGCAGGAAGTGAGCTGGGGTCTACCCCAGCAAGATAAGCATGGTGGAGTGGGGAAGCATGTGGATTGTAGCCTCTCACCTCGGCACCCCATTCTACCTGCCCTATTCTCCAGCACAGGCTCCCCTCTCCCCCACCCCCATCCTGAAGATAGCACCAGGGACAGAAGTTAATGACTGTGCTCTGCTTTGGAGCACCTTCATCTGAACCCTCATGTAATGAGGTTTTATTTGTCATGCAACTGGGCACTTTTTAAAGCACTTCTCAGCTGTGCACTTTCAGTACCTGACTGTGTGACAAAACATTAGTTCTCTCAGAGTCTATTGGGATTGACATTATTTTTAGAAAAGGAGCTCCTAGACGAAGAATCCAGTGAAAGATAGGGTGAAAAAGTGTAGCAGAGATTACTTAAAGAAATGGAGCAGAGATGAAGCTGAGAGTAAAACAAATATTTTGAGAATGGAAAAAGAAACAGGGAAATAAAACACTCCAGTCTCTCTCTCTCTCTCAACAGCAGAAAGGAGGAGGAAGTGAAGTAGAAAAGTGTAGCAGCATTTCATTGTGGTAACATATTCACAAAAATGTTGCTGTCCAGTGAATGGAACAACTTTTATGAGAGTGGGACAACTTGCATGCATTTGCTTTTGACATTTTTCTTACTTCTGTAGATTTTACTGCAAGCCAGTCTTCTGTTCCTTAAAGCAAAGTGTCTAGTTATCCAGCAAGTGGCAGCAAATGGCTTAAAGATTCATCAGGAGTGACTTATTAAGTCTCTATCTAAAGACAGAGTGAAGCAAAGTAATCGGATTCCCTTTACGATTTTAGTGCATAGGAACTGAAATAGCAGCCATGTGTATTTCAGTTACATGCTTCGTTGCTGCTGTAGGACCTCTCAATACTACAACCAAGTTGTTGTTGAAGTAAGACCCTTCTAGCTTAGAAAATGCTTTATCAATCTTTGTACTTCAATTTTTTTGATCTCTGCCACTAGATTTAGATCTTGTTGCACCATTGAACTTCTGAAGAGAGCAATAGACAAAAAAAAAATGCCCAGTCCTAATTTTTTAAAAATCTTCTAGCAGGAGTATTACATACTATTATACACCAGTTAGCCAAAGCCAAATACTGATTAGGCCTGATGATAATGTTAGGATGAAGTAGAATGCTGAAAAAGTACGTCACTGAAAAAGCGAAGATGGTAAATAATATACCAACAGTCAATAATATACCTACTCTGATTAAGTTAATTTATCAAAAAGGAAAGAAAATGGAAGGAGCGAAGAAGTAGGAGGGGAAAAAATGATAGTTTAACCACAGACTCAGGTAACTCTTTCTAATGCTTTGGGGAACCCGATGCCACTTTTAACCGACTTTGTAATGAAGTAATTAGTGGCTGATGTGTCCGCTTTGGTGTTTCTAAAAGGAAAGGGATTAAAAAATGGTGTCTGACCACGAAAATGTTACTAAAATGGCAGCTGAGTTTGAGAGGTGTGCTATTATTGCAGCAGTAGAAATGTTATTAAAGCATTTTTCTAGTCCTGTTTTTTTCAGGAAGGAAGGCTACATTAAATATTTTCTCTCCATTGTGACTGGCAACAAACCATAAGGTTACTTATATATTTTGTGAAAGTTTGAATTTATGAATGTAATAATAAAGTTACTAATGTTGCTATATTTTGGATATTTGCTATAGTGACATGCCTGTTGTTTCTCAAAACAATGGAGAGTGATGCCCTTGCTATGTTCTTTCCTCCCTAAAGATTCAAGGAATGGTCTATAGGACTATTGTTCATCTTCAGTTGTTCATAGTCCTTCATATGTAGAGGCACACATGGTCTTTGTTGTCACCCTTCCTGTTCGATGCACATGCATCAGCCAGTGGGATATATTAGAAATATTTTAACTCTATTCTCAGTAGCATATTGAAGGTATTCAGGCTTTCCAGCCAGTCTACAGTTTCAATATTTCTTTCCAGACAGGGACCAGAATGAGTGTGTGAATCAATCAGGATAAGAAAGAAGGCACCGTTTTTAGTAGGTGGAAACAAGGTGCTGATCAAGGTCAGGGTGGGTGAGCAGAATCCAAGGGCAAACCAGGCTAGAAAGCCAGGAGGTCAGCTGAAGATCAGGATGTAAGAACAAGTTGAGTCTAGAACGAGGAGATCAAGCAGAGAGCAGAGTACAGCCTAGGAACAATTTTTCCTTCCTCCAAAATGATGTGTTCCAGGGTAAACACAATATAGCTATATTTACATGGCTGCCACAGCTGTCTGGTACAATTCAAGATATTGCTAATAATCTTTAAAGCAATATATTTTTCTAGCCATGCCCTGTTCACCCTTGCCCTGAGCATCCACTCTCTTCCACTGTGTGTGAGATGGCTTCTGAGCTTAATGGACCTACAGTATGACTTAGTAAATGGCAGTTTTTATGTAGTATTATGTACCCAAGCTGCTTGAAAGACCACGTCAAAGTAATTTGAATCAGCTGGAAAGGGTCATCTCTTGGGGGTTTGAATATTCCATGTCTAGTGGCAGGGCTTTAATTTAAGGCCTTACTTTGCTTTCAATGGTCATAAGATCTTAAGTCTTTAATTGAAGATACAAGACAATAGTTTCCTTTAGTATTTCATTAACTCTTCTAGGAGCATATGACACAAGACTGGAAAGGACCTGCTAGGTCAACAAACCCAGTCCCATGCTATCACAGGCAACTATATCACATAAGCCCATTTATAAGGTTATCAGTGATATATTTCATAGCTGTACTGGTCTGAGACAAAATGAAATGCAAAAATCTAGAACTCTTGGTTCAGAAATGATACCTTTTATTAGACCAACTAGAAAATTGCAAAAACTTATCTTTTTTCTTCAAGCTTTTGGCCTCAAACACCCTTCATCACAGCCTGATGAAGGGTGTTTATCCTGAAAGTTTTGTCTCTTCTATTGGAAGGCTGTTTCAGAACCTCTGATGATTAGAAAGCTCTTTCTAATTTCCCACCAAAATTATGCATAGCCAGTTTATACCAATTTTCTTGTACCAGTTTATTCTCTACCTTAAATAGTTATTTTCTCTTGCTAGTATTTATCCCAAATGAATATGCAGACAGCAATCATATCTCCTTTCAGCCTTTGTTCTGCTAGGCCAGGTGGGTCAAACTCTTTCAGTCCTCCCCTAGTAAGACAAGTTATTCAGTCCCCAGCATCAAGAGGATCCAGAGGAGGGCCACTCGCATGATCCGGGGACAGCAGGGCAGACCCTACAAGGAGAGGCTATGGGACCTGGACCTGTTCAGCCTTCACAAGAGAAGGCTGAGAGGGGATCTGGTGGCCGTCTATAAACTTACCAGGGGGGACCAGTGGGGAATGGGAGACACCCCGTTCCCCTGAGCACCTCCCGGAGTAACAAGGAATAACGGCCATAAGTTGTTTGAGAGTAGGTTCAAGCTGGACATTAGAAGGCACTACTTCACAGTTAGGGCGGCTAGGATCTGGAACCAACTTCCAAGGGAAGTGGTGCTGGCTCCTACCTTGGGGGTCTTTAAGAGGAGGCTTGATAATTATTAGCTGGGGTCATATGAGCTCAAACCTACCAGGGGTCATATGAGTCTAGTATTCATTCCTGCCCGGGACAGGGGTCAGACTTGATGATCTACTTAGGTCCCTTCCAACACTACATCTATGAAACTATGATGTGAACAGCCCTTCTCTGCACCTATTCCTGTTTGAGTTAATTGTTCTTGAACAGACATGATCAGAATTGTCCACAGTATTCTAGAAAAGTCTGGTCCGTGCCTTTTACAATTGCATTAATACTCCCTTATCTTTACCGAAAGTGCCTTGCCTGATGCAGCCCAAGATCACAGAGATGGCTCATAATTGTTCAATAACAGTTAGCATGCCCAGGGCTTTCTTCATTGTTTTCAGCTGATGAACCCCTCCCTACTTTTCACCCCTCTGTTTTGATCTTGTTTTGTCATGTAGCTTTGTGTTGGAAAAGCTCCTAGCTGTCACTGTGATTGGCCCTACAGAAATTTGTAAAGTGTCGCCCTGAGGCATCAGGGTCAGTATTTTTAGGAAATATATTTGAAGAGTTGCAATAACCCTTTGCAACTGAATTAGGAAGTCCATAATTTCCGTTAGATAAGAAAACAACAATGGTAAGAGTCTGAGGTGAAATAGATTCAGATATTTCATGTACAAGACTTGTTTCATAGATTTCATAGACATTAGGGCTGGAAGGGACCTTGGAAGATCATCGAGTCCAGCACCCTGCCCAAAGGGCAGGAAGTCAGCTGGTGGTCATAGGACCCCAGCAAGATAATCATCCAATTTGCTCTTGAAGGTGTTCAATGTAGGTGCTTGAACCACCTCCAATGGCAGGCTGTTCCAGACCTTGGGGACTCGGACATTCTTCCTTATGTCCAGCCTGAAATAGTCTTGTACTAGTTTATGACCATTTGACCTCGTCATCCTTTGGGGCGCTCTGGTGAACAAATGTTCACCAAGGTACTGGTGGTCACCCCTGATAAACTTATAGGTGGCCACCAGATCACCCCTGAGCCTGTGCTTTTCCAGGCTAAAGAGCCCCGTGGCTCTCAGCCTGTCATCGTAAGGTCTGTTTTCCTGACCTCTTATTATGCATGTGGCTCTTCTCTGGACTCTCTCAAGCTTCTCCACATCCTTTTTGAATTGTGGAGCCCAAAACTGGACGCAATACTCCAGTTGCGGCCTCACCAAGG
>NW_017728886.1:219888982-219938443 GCF_001723895.1 Crocodylus porosus | reverse complement strand
TAGTTAGCCGGATCCACTTTCCTCTCTTTCTTGAAGATCAGCACCACATTGGCCTTCTTCCAGCCTTCGGGCACTTTACCAGAGCACCAGCAGTTTTCAAAGATCCGTGCCAGGGGCTGGGCTATGATGCTCACCAGCTCCTTGAGTACCCTGGGGTGTAGATTGTCAGGGTCAGCTGACTTGAAGGTATCCAGCCTCTCAAGATGTTCCTTCACGAGGTCAGCATTTCTGGAGGGTGGGAGATCTGCTTGTTATGTAATTAGACAGTGTGGTTCTTTCACAACATCTCGAGTAGACAAAGCTGTGCTCTTGAAGTTAAGCACCTTTAACTGTATACAATAAACATAGTATCCAGAGACACCCAGGAGGCATGGGCTATAAAAGAAATGGGCTACAAAAGAAATCAAAATGCTTACAGTCCTTCAAGGGTTGCATGCAAAAATAGCAGGTTTAGGTAAACCAGCTATACATTCTGTTAGAGCTGAAGTCACAGGTAGGTGATGTGATAGAAAGAGGCTGAAAGGGAACTGGCTACAGGTTCTTAATCCTTGTCCCATTCTACTCTGGCCCTAGCATAGTGTAGATTACAATAAACCTATGGAAGCCAAATTGCCAGATGGCTCTGACTTCTTGAGGCTGTCCATCAGCTAGGAAGCAAGATATTCTGGCTATACTCTTCCAGCCTTCTTTGTCCATTAAGCAGCCCTGCATTTAGGACCACAGAAGCAGTAACATTAGGATGCTAGCTCAGTGTATGGAAGCATACCCAACAATGGGACAAAGGGAGCAGAGCAACTTGTTGAAGCGGGGAAGAAAAAAACTTGTCTTGGATTTGAATCAATATGGTAAATATCCTCTCAGTGTTCAGGCAGCATAAAGCAGCTTGTCTGCTGCCTGGGAGCAGGAGGTATAAGCACCACATTAAACTTGGGGGTGTCGCCTCAGTTGCAGGTTTGGCAGTATTCCTGTACCAGCCCTGTGCACCTTGCACTGTGTAAGATTTGTCTGTACCAGGCAACTTCACTACTCCCTACCTCATACCTGTTTCAAGATACCTGTTCCTGTTCTCCTAGTCTCCAGTACTAAACAATACCAGTTTCTGTGGCCTGACAGGGAAATGAGATTTTCAAAAATATTCAGGCTAGGATAGGGAAAGAGTGCATAAATACTTCCAGTTGGCCTTTGACTGCGTCAGCTCTCTTCCCAACACTGGCTTCCACCATCTCAATCCAAACTGTAATTCTGAGGGGCTAGAACTTGACTCCACTGGAGCTTCAGGCCTCAGACATGTTCCAGGATGACAGGTTTTGATTTATTTCCATTTCCTATGGTACTGTGTAACCCCAGGACATGCAAAGCCACTTTTTGATTATTAATTTACTCCCATGAAATATTTGTATAAACTGCAGCTTTAACTGTCTGAATGATCCAGCCCCACAAAGCCTGCTATAAATAAGGCAGTGAAATGTTATTAATGTGGAGGATTTACGTACCTCTCAGATAAGTACTTGCTTGCTTTGATCTTTTCTCTTAACTGGGGGGAAACAACTCAACATACTTTTGCAGTCTTACCAAATCAGGCATTCATCAGGAAACTTGAATATCCGTGTTAGGAGTCATGCTTTCAAACTTCATCTTCTCCTGGATACATTGTGTATCTTAGATAGTAATTTGCCATTTTTCTGCTGAATTTTTAATTTCCTTCCCCTAAAATGACTAACGGTTTGGGTTTTAATTCCCAATTACTTAAGGCTGATGGCTAATGTCACTTTGACTAGGTCTATGCTGTCAAGTGTCTGCATGATTTATAGCTTGGCCTGGGAGGTTGAGCCATGAGATCTGGCTTTTCTCTTTTACTTGTTTTTCATGCACGTGCTAAGCTCTGTATACTGTGCTTCTTGTAACACTAGGATTTGTGGGGAACATACCCTAGGTACTCAGCCAGACGGAACAGAGCCCTTCTGAGAACTGATTCTTGCTGTATTTTGAGTCAGCTAGTGTCTCCCCATTGGCCCTAAGGATGGGAGTTATTGCAGCTAGCTAACCATCACATATGGCTTTTTGGGCCTAGCATTATTTGCAGTAAAGCGAGATACTGCAAATCCATTTGAGGAACTTCTTATGATTGCAGTCCAAGTGCTTATGTTATGTGGTAGTCTGGAAAGGCTTTTGATGTTTGCAGAGACTTTCAAAGCTAGAAGATATGAAAAGCAGTAAGGAAGGAGAGAGAACAGGTTTGGAAGACTTGCTGCATGCAAGTGATTGCAAGTGGACTACAGCATTTCCAGAGCTGGAGAGTAAGCACTAAGAGGTGGAATAATATTGTCTTGCAGACATGGAGCAACCAACCATGGCTCCAGAACTTCTGTATGAAGAAAAAGCACTTCACAGGCAAGGGGCTGCTTGGGGCTGGGGGGAGTGAGATGCAAGGGATGCCACATGCGTGTGGCCAGGAATACAGCCAGGCAGTGGTGGAGAGCAGCTCCCTGCAGGTAAGTCCAGCGGGGATGGTGGCTTGGGGGAGCAAAGGGAGGGGGCAGATTGAGGCCCCGACAGGGAGGGAGGAAGTGAGGCTGGGCCTGGGAGTGCTGGGGATGCTGGGGCAGTGAGGAGTGGGACTGAGTGATGGGTGGCTCATCCAGGGGATAGCAGAGGAGGCTGACTCCCTGCCACTGCATGCACTCCTGCGGAGGTGGACATGGGAGGACATGTGCCTCTCCCAGATTTGTGTGTGGGGTGGGGGTGGATGTGGGCTGCCTGCTGCAGGCTCAGGGCTTGCTGCTTTGCTGCCCATCCCCTGAGAGCCCAACACTGGCTATTCTGCCATGGCAAGGCACTCCCTGCCCACCCAGCAGCAGCAGGGGCAGCAGCAGTGCAGAGTTGTGCCCCCAAGTGCTGCTGGGCAGGCAGGGGCTGCCTCACCATGGTGGCATAGCTGATGCAGGGCTCCCAGGAGAAGCGCAGCTGGGTGGGGAGTCCTGAACCTCCAGCAGGCACCCCACATCTTCCTGCACCCTGTTCAGCTCTGCTCCAGACAGGGAGGTTGGCAGAGGCAGGCACGTGTCGACCTTTCCATTTTGAAAAGGAGGTCACCTTAGCAGAGTGGTTCCCAACCTTTTTAGATTGCAGACCGGCAAACCACAGACCAAAAGTGACTGCGGACTGGTAAACTGTGGACCAGTATACTGCAGACCAGAAGTGACCGGCATACTGCAGACCAGCAGCCAGCCCTTTTTTATCCTGAGTATAAGTTGGCTGCTGGTCCACAGTATGCCGGTCACTTCTGGACGTCCAGTCTGGCAGCCAACCCTCTTGTGGACTGTCAGCCAACCGTTCACAGCCTGGTACCAGGCTGTGGCCCGGGATTTGGTAACCTCTGCCCTAGCACAGTGAGCACCTTCTGGATGTATGAATGGAGGTGGGGGCAGGATGGCTCAAATGCAACTCTGCAAAGGAAAGGAGCTTGACCCAGACCCATGGAGAGGGAAGGGATTGAAGCCCAGCCCTGTAAAATGGGGGGGGGAGATAAGGGGGTGTGGCCAGATCCTAACCCAGCCTTTGAGGAGGGAAGGGGCATCGTTTGGCCCTGCAGAGGGGGAAAGGGTGTGTGGCCAGGCCACAACCCAGCCCCACAGGGGAAGGGGCATGGCCCAGCTGCAACAAGAGGGGAGGGAGAGTGGCCTGGCCCTGATCCAGAAGCTGGGGTGGAGGGAGGAGGGTGGCCTGGCCTGGCTTGGTGGAGGAAGGGATCACAGCCCATCCCACTGCATGGGCCTTGCAGGAATCTGGTAGGAGGGAATGTGATATACTAATAGCTTCTGCTCCCCTGCTGCCAAATTACCCAACCTATAGGGAGCCCTGCAGGCCAGATACGATTGCTTCACGGGCCACATTTGGCCTGCGGGCCAGAGGTTGAGCACACATGGTTTATACCAACCAGCTTGATATTTCACAAGTCAACAATCAGATTGGTGGTGATGGAATTTGCACTGCTGTCATGAAGGTTACCAGTGGGTTATCTACATCAGAGATGTGCCAGAAACAATCTCTAGCTTTCTCTCCTGCCACGATGGTCTACTGTTCTTAAGTTTAAAATATGGGTATTATTATTAATTATAGCTGTTTGTTTTAACTCTGCTGCAGTAAATCTGAAGGAATTGTGCTTTTATACTAAATACAGAGAATTTTAACTGGCTAAAATTCTAGTAAAATTCATATTTATAACCTTTTTTACTTGCAACTATGTTAAAATAGTTTAGCAGCTAACAATTTATACAGCAATAAAATCTGCTTAAAGATAATTATCAGTCAGGTAATTATTACTTACAAATGTTAAAGCCCAAGACTTTAGAAAAATGAGGTTTCATGCCATCAGTCACCAACAGGTAAGGTGTGGAACATAAATGCTTCTGTTGTACAGATTCATAGTGACTAAGCCCTGGTGACAGCAGGAATATAATTTATGTCTATACCCTACAAATTGAAGAACTTTCTGCTACCTTTTATCAGTACAGGGCCAAGCAGTTTTTAATTCTGTCTGACAGAGGGAAGTGGTGCTCATTAGGCACTCTCTTTATGCTATTTTGAAAAGGACGCTCCCAGATTTTTTAGGATAAGGGATTCCACTGGCACATTTTGCTGCCAATGGATACACAGCAGCAAGATTTAATAATAATGGATGTGGCTGCTCGTGTGAACAGCCAACTGGAGTCTGTACATGCTCTAATACATATAACAAGCAGTCTTTTCTTTAAAAAGTTACTTGATCTTAACAACAAGATAGTTCAATTGTTTTCCTCTTTTCCTAGTTTCACTTTATGGGGAAATGTGATCTAGTTAGTAGTTGCTGAAAAAGCTGAGGTCATGTGTATACTGCAGTGACAGTAGTTACTGCAGCATGGTATAGACCAGTATGGCAGGTTCAGGCCATAGGGGTGGCTACGCAGCCCCTGCCTGGCTCAGGCTCTGATTTCACCCTCCCGTGCTCACTCGCCTGTCACATCTTGTTCTTATTAGACACAGTGTAAGGGAGGCTGTCCGTGGGCTTTAGAGTGAACCTGAGTTTGCACCAATTGCCACCAGGCCCCTCCTGGACCCCCTTAGTCAGCTCAGCCCTCAAGTTAAATATGCCCTTTCTACCTCTGCAGGGGTCCTGTAGCCTTAAGAGTTCATTGTGTGGCTCTGTCCTGCCCTAGACCATGCCCCATGGGTGTTATCATTTATGATGTTAACTTCACATGCTTGGCCCCCTTGGGCCCTCAGACCCCTGGCCCTTCATTCAGATTTCCTCCAAGCTCTTAGACCCCCTGGTCCCACTTTCAGCCTTGTCTGAGCTCCTGGATCCTCTGTCCCTGCACGCTCCCTCTCCCTAGACTCCTGGACCCTCTGGTCCCACATTCTGTCTCTGGGCTCCTGCACTCCCTGATGTACCCCACTCTCAATCCCTGGCTCCTGGGTTACCAGTTCTCTAAATGGGCCTTGAGCCTGCCCTCAACAGGGCTTAAAACTAAACTCTGGTACAACTTAATAAAAAGCACCCATGTCCCCTAACAAGCACCCAAACCCTCTCTGGGCTTAACATAACTAAGGCCACCTGCTTACAGAACAGAGTTGCTCTCTACCCCACGTACCTGGCCCTTGTTCCCAGGCCTACAAAGTAATTTCCTCAAGTCACTCCAGGAATCCTCACTTCCTAGCTTTGAGGGCTAGACTGACTGACCAGCTTATGCCCAGTGCTTATGTAGCTCAAACCTGACCTGCTGGTCAGGAGAGTCCTTAATCAACACCCATTCACTGCCTGCAGGTGCTTTCAGGCTGCTTGCCCCCTTGAAGGAACAGATGAGCCCCAGTGTAGGGTTGCCAACTCTGTTCCAGGAGGTTTCATCACATGGGATACTGTTGTTAATTACAGTGCATAGACTTTACATCAGGAAGGCAAATGTACGTTGCTATTACATTTTAAAAGCCCACTAGACTACTGTATACATCAGATTCAACATTCAGTATTGATTTTAATGAATACCCTCTCATTTATCTCCTGGTGACTTTCAGAAGTCTCCGGAGATTTATATCTAATTCCTGGAGATTCCAGGGCAATCCTGGAGGGTTGGGAACCCTACCCCAGTGCCCTGTTACAACCGGTGATTTTGAACCAGGGAGCCATGAGATTCTTTCAAGGGTAATGCAGGGTGTCACACAGTGTTAGCACTGTTAGGTTTGCAAATATGATCCACAAGACAAATCCAGAGATTCAACTAGAAATTCATAGTTGTGGTCTGAGTTCCTTGCAAATGAAAAACTGCTCTATGATTTTTCTGTAGGTAAAAAAAGAATGAAAACTGAGAGCTGGCATTTTCCAAGGGGTGCCTATCTAGAGTCTATCCAGGGATGCCTCAAGTCTAAAAATCTTGAGAACCACTGGTATAGACATACCTGAAGTTGCTGTAAACTAGCTGTCTTGAGTGTTGGAAGCAGTCTAGCCATGACAGCATGGAGCTTTGAATGAGCTGCAAATCCCAACTGAAAACTGCAATAACATTGTTAGCCCTGATACTGATGGGTGGGGGTGTAAGTGATGGGATGTGTTTATGCTGTCTAATGTGAATGATGGATGGACGCTCCCTGTTAAACAGCATTTGGAATCTGCACTTTGTTCCAGTTGGAGCAGGAATAAGTGTGAGAAGCCCAGCTGTCCAAAGTGCTCAAGGTATTGGAACCAGTATCTTCAGTTAACAAAACCCAGGATATGCTCCATACTGCACACTACTGGAGCACAAAACAGCAAACTTAGTCTGGCAATCAGTTTCTGGCATGAGAATTTAGTAAACAGAGAATCTCTACAGAGTTGGCAGTGTTGATTGACCCTGTGGCCCACCTCATTAGCAAATATGTGGGGTATTGCAAGTTTATTTCTGTTAAGAGAAATCAATATTACTTAAGGCAGATTCAAACCTGCAATCAAACTCCTTTGTAAAGAAAGTAAAAAAAGGCCTGTTTTTTTGAAAACAATGGAAACAAATGAGTGTAGTTTTATGACTTACTACTTACAACTGTGTCCCTTCAGTTTGTTCTCTGACCCAGGAAACTCTTTTTCTCTGCTCCCTCTCAGAACATGCTCAAACTTTCTCTCACTTTCTGCTGGCTGTTCTTTGTACATGCATGAAACTTGCTAATCTGATATTCCTGCATTTGGAAGGGGTCCTAGGACATTCCTCGTACTACATGGTTTAGACTTCCTCAGCCTTTGGGATGTGGCTCAGTAGCCTTCAATTGGTTCCTGCTACCTGAAGTGGCATTAAGGATTCTTTTCACTTAGCCTGGAAAGAAGGATGTTTAGCACATCTATCTGTTTTAATATTTGCAATTGACTGTAGATCAAAGACACTCCATAGCACCATACCACACCTTCCTGGGTAACCGCTGCATTTCTTGAAAAAGGGGAAAGTAATATTTATCTACAAAAAATTAGGAAGTGGCCATCCAATTCAGTTCCACATGTAAACTCAGTAGGCCAACTGTATTTAAATGGAATATAATATCTCATCCTGCAGCAATCAAATGAAAAAAGAGTGAGAGATTTGTTATATTCCCATTTATTCAAGTAAAGTAACCTCCTGGCACTGAAAACTACTTAAACATTTTTAGATTTTTTTCCTGTTACTTCTATACAGCCTAAAGCAGTGGTTTTCAATCTGTTTTTTTCATTTGCAGGCCCTTAAAAATTTTCAAATAGAGGTGTGGAGCCCTTTGAATTGTAAGTGTGGATATTCACATACTCCTGTTTGAACATAGTCTTCTTTTGCAGACCCCTTAGACATAGTTTGCAGACCCCCAGGGGTCTGTGGACTACAGGTTGAAAACCACTGGCCTACAGGGTCAGTGGTTGAAAACCACTGGCCACCCATCCCCACCCCCAGCCTTAACTGATCTGGGGATTTAAAAAAAAAAAAAGTTCCTTGTTGCTCATCCCTCCTTGCCTGGGGGCGGGGGGAGCAGGAGTGCAATCCCTACACCACCTTCACAAAATCTTTGATTTGCCTATGCAGAAGACCATTTTTTTATGTCCATGCCACATTTGTGATTTAGGATACAGTGGGTAGTCTACATCTGCATTTAGGTTGGCTTACATTTACTGGAATAGGCTGGCATCTACATGTGCAGGTATTAAAGTCCCAAGTCAGTCCACACACAGTGTTACTGCACAGTAAGGCATCTACATGTGCATTACTGCACAGTAACTAATCAGGTATAGATTTGATACAGGTATCAAATTTACGTTCTATTCGAAATGTCTCCATATTTACTGCACAGTATAGGAATGCACACGTAGACATGCACCCGGACCGTGCAGAGGTGTGAAACATATGGCCCATGGACTGGATCTGGCTCATAGAACTGTATGATCCAGCCCATTGGTCGCTGGACTGACCTCATGCTGGTCCCAGCCCTGTGCATTGAATGTGTTGTATGGGCTGGACCCAGTGCTGCATACTCTGCACACAGCACAGGGGCCCAGCACGGGACACACACTATACTTGGTATGCCACCAGACCACTCTGTGTAGTAGCTCTAGGGCTGGTCTAGACTGTTTAACATACGGGGTTGGTCTAGCAGGACACCACATGCAGTGCATGCCCTGTGCCAGTACCCTGTTCTGTGTGCAGAGTTTGTGGTCCTTTCAGTTCTGTACACCACACCAGTTTGTGGCCCTTTCGGCATGTGCTGGCCCCTTACTTTCAGTACACCTGGCATGTGAAGCCAACACAGGGTGTGTGTGGCCCTTGGTCCAGATCCAACACTGGACATGACATGGGGGCCTCAGCATGTGGGATGCATATGGTGCCCTGGGCCAACCCCTTAGGCTTCCTACAGTGCTGAGTTTATGCACCACAGGCTGCAGGCCACACACACACACACACACGCACTGTGCCAGCCCCACATGCTATGTGCATAGTAAGCCCCAGGACTAGCACACGTTGCACATCATATGATGGGCTAGATCCAGTGCTGCCTGGATAGGGGGTCAGTCCTGGTCTGGCCTGTAGACCAGACCAGCAACCCTTATGCAGTTCACAGGGCTTGATGAGTGTAACACCCTGTCTTAAAAATAAAGGCATTCATTCTTAACTTTCAGAATATGAACTTCTGGGTAGTGCTTAGAGCTACAGGGTACTAGTTTGGTGACCAGGGCATTAGTTGCTGCTCCTGGATGAACTGGGGCAGCAAAGTAGCTGTTGTTCTTGACTGGTACCTCAAGAAGTAATTGAAACTTCTAATAGAAGTTCCAGATAAAAGCCTGTGGAGCAGGTTTTCCTGACTAGTCTCTCATGGGATTAGGACACTATTTCAATTCTATTTGTACTGGTCACTGAGGCGAATGCTACAAGTACTCAAGATAAAAGGCAAATCATAAGCACCTTTAACAACAAGAATCTATTTGTGATCTTGCCCCATGGGCCCTGAGCTGCATATTACTAAGGCAGGTGATTTGGTATTACAGGTAAAAGAGTAATGTAAAACAGGGGTGGCCAACCTGCAGCGCAAATACCACCAAAAACACAGGCAGTCTCTGTGTGCAGCATATGGCAGACTGGGGAGGGGACAGACAGCACAGTGGTAGGAAGGGCAGAGAGCAGAAAGCAAAGCAGCAGATCAGGAAGAGGAAAGGAATTGATATGGCTCTTAGGCAGGGTGTGGAGCTACTTTCTGGAACATCGGCCTGACAGGTTAGCCCCCACCAGTTTAAAACCTTCACTGCAAATTGCTCTTTGCATTTTAAAGGACCTTGTTTTAGGAACATTATGCATAGTTATTCCACCAGCAGAAAAGAGACTATGCCCTTCAATAGTGTGTGGGAGGAGATGAGACAACACTGATGAAAGAAAAAATAAATTTATTCTTGGCCTTTCTAAATCTGCAGTGAGGCACAGTGGAGAAGCAACTTTCTCTGCTCTATTGTGTACTGTATTCCATACTGCCTCAGGGACTGAACTGTGGGTTAGGGCCTCATTATGCTAGACACTGCATAAAGAAAAAAAGACCGTCCTTGCCCTGAAGACTTTGCAGCTTAAGTATAACACACCTGTTTCCTGGAGAGAGGCACTCAGTCTGTGAGCCTCTCAAGACAGCAGTACTCTTTCATAAGTACTACATTCATGTTTACACTTTTAGAAGGAATAATTGGAATTACTCTTATCTCATGTTGCCCACTTACTTAGCTCTGTTAGGCTGGACTGAAGTTAGATTAACTCAGAAGAGACATTTTGCATCGCATTATTCATGTGAGTTATAACATCATTGCACTGCAGCGTTAACCCCTGACATGGTTAAAATTGATGATCATGTATTACTACTCCTTTTGTCTTGGTCAGTTTCTCTCACCCCATTACTATATAATTTTCTTCATAGAGTGCTCTGTGGGTGGATGTTCCCAAAGGGGTTTTTTAAGTGTTAAAAAAAGAAATCAATCAACAGATCGGTTCCCTTGAACCGATATTTTTTCATGCCATCAAAGAGTTTAAGTAGCTTTTGAGTATTGGTCTGTGTATTTTTTTCATTTACAGAATCAGTACTATTATATTCCTATTATATCATGTCCATCTAGAAGTCCCAACTGTATAGTATCAAGATATTTGACTTTTTCTGTGTTAGAATCACAGTTAACTGACTCCTAGTATCCTGGGCTAAGTTGGTGTCTAGTTTTAGCTATTAATTTAGGGATTCTCTTTGTTCAATATTGGGTAGAAAAATACATCTCTGAAGCTATATTCATGTAGTTTATAATGGAAAATTGCTACTTTAGTACTTATTTTCTTTAACTGTATTAGCACAGCTGTTATATTAAATGTGTTCCCTAGTATTTATCAATCCTCTTTTCATTATCCTGAATTCATTTATGTTTATCCTCTTCTTTAAAGGGGTTATGGTATGTATTTCTATTTTGTATAAACAATTTATAATCATTTGGTAATCAGAAACACATCCTTGCTCACTATTTAGTAAGTCAGCTAGGATTAAAAATGTAAATTAAAATATATTACGTGCTCTGTGAATTGACCAAAACTCAAAAGTATCTTGTACATTAAAAGGAAATGGATCAACAAAGGTGCAGACAAAACACACCATTAACATGTTAATTTATTTTAATCCGACTTGAGTGGTCAGTTTCCAAATTTGATTTTGTAACCCAGGACTTTCTGGGCTTTAAATTAAGTTGTGTGTTGACCAGTGGCAATGCTTAGGGGGTGCACAGGGGCGCACTCCCTGAAAGCGCTGGTGCACCCCCTAACAGCCAGCATTCCCTGCTTAGGCGATGGGCAAGGGGGGCAGGTGGGAGCGCTGATTTCCCCCTGAGAGTGCTGGCCGGAGGGTGGGGGCACTGGCCATTCCAGGCATGCACCTGGCCCTTCTGGACTCCTTCCCACTCTGATCGGCATGATCAACTGCGGGGCCCTTCGCCCCCCCCCCAGTCACTGACTGGCTGCTGGGGAGGCAAGTGCACCCTCTGACTTACGAGGCACCAGTCACCCACAGTGTTGATCAAACATAATATGTCTCTTCCCTTCTCTTCAACTCTAGTTTAAAAATGACTAGCCATGCACAGCAGCAACATGTGACACCTTGTGCCATCACAAACTTTCCATACATGCAGCATGACATACTGAGAACAAATAATTGTAATAGGCAAGCAGCTTGTAACTACTAAGATGGAGATGAAAGAGAAACATTGGAGATGTGACTCCTATTCTCCTAGCATAATAATAATGATCATTTTACTATTTTACATTTATGGACCATTGAGATATTTCAGGAACTTTTGCTGAATATTACAAATAAATCTTCAGTAAAATAATTTCAAGAAGGGGAGAAAGGAGGATCCAAGCAACTACAGGCCAGTTAGTCTCACCTCCATCCTTGGTAAACTCTTTGAAAAGATTATTAAGGCTTATGTATGCGAGAGCCCCGCAGGAAAAATTATGCTGAGGGAAAACCAGCACAGGTTTGTAGCAGGTAGATCATGCCTGACTAATCTAGTCTCTTTATATGACCAGGTTACAAAACACCTGGACACAGGGGTAGGGGTAGATATTGTATACTTAAACTTCAGGAAAGCCTTCAATATGGTATCCCACCCCATACTGGTGAACAAATTAAGAGGCTGTGACTTGGATGATTACACAGTTTGGTGGGTGGCAAATTGGCTAGAGGGTCGTACCCAGAGAGTGGTAGTGGATGGGTCGGTATCGACCTGGAAGGATGTGGGCAGTGGGGTCCCGCAGGGCTTGGTCCTTGGACCGATACTCTTCAATGTTTTCATCAATGACTTGGATGAGGGAGTGAAGTGTACTCTGTCCAAGTTTGCAGATGATACAAAACTGTGGGGAGAAGTGGACACACCGGAGGGCAGGGAACAAGTACAGGCAGACCTGGACAGGTTGGACAAATGGACAGAAAACAATAGAATGCAATTTAAAAAGGGGAAATGCAAAGTGCTGCACCTAGGGAGGAAAAATGTCCAGCACACCTACTGCCTAGGAAATGACCTGCTTGGCAGCATGGAAGTGGAAAGGGATCTTGGAGTCCTAATGGACTCCAAGATGAACATAAGTCGTCAGTGTGAGGAAGTCATCAGAAAAGCTAACTGCACTTTATCATGCATCAGCAGATGCATGACAAACAGAACCAAGGCGATGATACTTCCCTCTATCGGACACCGGTCAAACCGCAGTTGGAATACTGTGTCCAGTTTTGGGTGCCATAATTTAAGAGGGATGTGGATAACCTGGAGAGGGTCCAGAGAAGGGCCACTCATATGGTTAAGGGCTTGCAGGCCAAGCCCTACGAGGAGAGACTAAGGCACCTGGACCTCTTCAGCCTCCACAAGAGAAGGTTGAGAGGCGACCTTGTGGCTGCCTATAAATTCATCATGGGGGCGCAGAAGGGAATTGGTGAGGCTCTACTCACCAAGGCGGCCCTGGGAGTTACGAGAAATAATGGCCATAAGCTATTAGAGAACAAATTTAGACTGGACATTAGGAGGAACTTCTTCACAGTTAGAGTGGCCAAAATTTGGAATGGGCTCCCAAGGGAGATTGTGCTCTCCCCTACCCTGGGGGTCTTCAAAAGGAGGTTAGATAGGCATCTGGCTGGGATCATCTGAACCCAGCACACTTTCCTGCTTATGCAGGGGGTCGGACTCGATGATCTATTGAGGTCCCTTCTGATCCTAACATCCAGGAATCTATGAACTCACTCTTTATATCCCACCTTCATTTGTATTAAAAGCTTTATTTACTTCTTGCACCATCAGAAGCATAAGACAGAGGTTGTATGTGTCCACAGGCAATCATGTCCTGGGCCAGTCTCTTTAATTTGCTCAGACTGCTTATCTGTAGGATTGCTGCTTTGGTCTTTAATGTGCTGCTGAAGTCTCTTTTTGTTGATCTCTTTCCTTTTTGCCTTAAGGCCAAAATGGGACTTGTTTAGGGAGCCTGGTATGTGGAGTTTTCAGTAATTTTACGATCTCTTATGATTTCTCTGATATTGGGTATTTAATAAACACAGTTAGAAGATGAAATTTCCTTCAGCTACATCATGAATCCTTTACAATCTGGCACCCAACCTGTACACTCTCATGATTCTCAGCAAAGCTTCTAATAACCATTTTTTCTAGACAGCTGCTAAGGCCAGTATTTCATCCTCATCTTCTTTCACCTCTTTTGATTCCATCGCTAACATGTTTCTCCTTATTTTGTCCCCTTTGGCTTTCCCTGCTATTTCCTCAGTTCCTCTCCTGACTCTCTGCTTAAGGCTCAATCTTTAATCATTTTCATGTATTCCTTTACACCAGTGGTTTTTAAACGTCCTAAAGTCATGAAACTCTTTTATATCACTTCTTCTGCCATGGAACCTACTCCTATCTTAAAGACTGACACAGAGCCAGGCAACCAGTCCCCACAATGGTGGAACACTGCCTCCACTCTGCTACTACCCCCAGTCTCTTTGCAAAGCCCCTGATGACCTATCCAAGGAACACAGTTTGAAAACCATCACTTTACACTCTCCCTGAGTGACCCCATGTGTCAACAGCATTGTGATTAATGTGTGATTAATGTCTTTATACTAATTTTAGCACTGCCACTACTCACCTGTCTCCCTCCACCTGTTCTCACATCTTAGCCTGTCTCTGACACCCTTCTGTATTTTCACCACCTGATTCATAGATTTATAGATGTTAGGGTTGGAAGTGATGTTTGTAGGTCATCGAGTACAACCCCCTACCCTGGGCAGGAAAGAGTGCTGGGGTCAGACAACCCCAGCTAGGTGCTTGTCCAGTCTCCTCTTGAAGACCCCCAAGGTAGAGGAGAGCACCACTTCCCTTAGAAGCCCATTCCAGATTCTGCCAACCCTTATACTGTGAAGAAGTTCTTTCTAATGTCCAACCTAAATCTGCTCTCCATCAATTTGTGGCCATAGTTCCTACTTACTCCAGGGGGTGCCCTAGTAAATAAAGCATCTCCTAGTCCCTGCTGCCCTCCCTTGATAAATTTATAGGCAGCCACAAGATCACCTCTCAGCCTTCTCTTGTGAAGGCAGAAAAGATCCAGGTCCCTCAGCCTCTCCTGATAGGGCCTTGCCTGCAGGTCTCTCACCATACAAGTGGCGTCCTCTGAACCCTCTCAAGATTCTCCGCATCCCTCTTGCAGCACAGCACCCAAAACTGGATGCAGTACTCCAACTGCAGCCTAACCAGTGCCACATAGAGGGGAAGCATCACCTCCCTGGACCTGTTCATCATGCATCTGCTAATGCATGATAAAATGTGGTAAGCCTTGTTGTTCACTTCATCATGTTGACGACTCATGTTCATCTTGGAGTCAACTATGACTCCAAGATCCTTTTCAGCTGCTGTGCTGTTGAGAAGGTCATCCTCCCGCCTGTAAGTTTGTTGGTGGTTCTTTTTGCCCAGGTGCAGCACTTGGCACTTGTCTTTGTTGAACTTCATCCTATTTCATTCTGTTCATTTTTCCAACCTGTCCAGATCCACCTGGATCTATTCCCTACCCTCTGGTGTGTTGACTTTGCCCCATAATTTGGTATCATTTGTGAACTTGGACAGCGTGCTCTCTACACCCTCATCCAAGTCACTGATGAAGACATTGAATAGCACCAGTCTGAGGACCGAGCCTTGCGGGACTCCACTGCCCACATCTTTCCAGGTCAATATTGACCCATCCACCACCACTCTTTGGGTGCAGCCCCTAAGCCAATTTGCCACCCACCCGACCGTGTAATTATCTACATCACAGCCTGTTAGTTTATTTATGAGACTAGAATGAGATACTGTATTGAAGGCCTTCTTAAAGTCTAGGTAGATGACATCTACCTTGACTCCTGCATCTAAGTATTTTGTGAGCTGGTCATAAAAAGAAACAAGGTTAGTCAGGCAGGATCTACCTGCAGTGAATCTGTGCTGATTTTCTTTCAGCATTATTTCCCTTGCTGGGCTCCCACAAATATGATCCTTAATGATTTTTTTCCAGAGTCTTCCCAAGGTAGAAGTGAGACTAACTGGCCTATACTTTCCTGCTTCCTCCCTCCTCCCCTTCCTGAAAATAGGGATCACATTGGCCCTTTTCCAGTCTTCTGGGATCTGACCACAGTGCCATGAGTGCTCAAATGGCCGTGCCCATGGCTTTGCTATGACACTGGCCAATTCATTCAGCACCCTTGGATGAAATTTATCCAGGCCCACTGGTCTAAACACAGCCAGCCCCTCCAAGTGCCTCTTCACTAAGTCTGTGCTAACAGTTGGTGGGCTGGTGTCCCTCTTGTGTCTATCTATGATCCAATTAGGAGATTTGTCTTGGTCAGTGTCTAGGAATACAGATGCAAGAACTCATTGAAGAGCTCAGCTTTGTCCCCTCTCTCTGTCACCACTTGCCCTAGTTTGTCTTGTAGGAGCCCTATGCTGTTCTGCACCTTCCTTTGGCTCCCTATATACCTGAAGAAGGACTTTTTGTTGTCCTTATTTTTTGTCACCAACCTAAGTTCTAATCCTGCTTTCTAACTGATTCCCTGCAAGTGCGAGCCAGGGAGGTATACTCCTCCTTGGTAGCTACCCCCTGTTTCCACAGCCTGTATACCTCTTTTTTTGCCCTTAGGCTTTCCTGGACTTCCCTGTTCAGCCAAGGGGGCTTCTTGGCCCCTTTGCCCCCTTTTATGTGCAATGGGATTGTATCCTTCTGCACCTTTAGGATTGCTCCCTTGAGGAATGACCACCCTTCTTGGACCCCATTTTGCCAATGCTCTTGAGCTTTAACACCTCACTAACTAATCTCCTGAGCACACTGAAGTTAGCCTTTCTGAAGTCTAGCACTTCAGCCCTGCTGGTTAGTTTACCCACCCTTCACCAGATAGTGAATTCAATCAATCGATGGTCACTGTAGCAGAATGCCACCTCTGTCTCTCCCCAGAAACTCTGCTAGTTGACAATTTGGTTAACATGGTCACTGCAAAGGGCAGGCATCCCATGGGCTCTTTAGGTAACCCTGAGTTGTAACCTGAGCTGGATACATTCCTGAGACAGGGGGGAAGCCTGCTCCCTCTGCCTACATGACTGGCATCACATTCCTGGGGGGAGGGGCTTAAGCTTCCTATTGTTCTAGGCAATGCCAGCCTGACTGGGAGGGGCTAGAAACCCTGCCTGTCTACCTGGCAACCAGTGATGCATTTCAAATTGGTTGGCTGCCAGCCAACAGTTGCTGGCCTGCATTGGATTGGGTAAATGAGGTCATAAGGACTATATAAGTTAAGGACTGCCCAGGTGGAGGGACAGTAGCCATGATGAAAACTCAAAGAGAAAAGCTGGACCATCTGAAACTTGCTCTCTGTCTTGAAACTCATGATCAATGAACTGCCTGCCTCCGGAGGGAATTTCTACCTGCCTCTGGATGATACTCGTGAGGTACCTGAGATCTAACTAGATATATAGCTTGCAGTAACTCAGATGCGTGATCAAAGGCTACCCAGCCACACTGTTTGCTCTATGGGATTTCTCTGATATTGCTCTACATTGTACCCTATTCCAAACCTACTCCTTGTAACCAATAAATTTCTCCTTTGTACCCAGCATGGGAGACTTCTGGGAGAATGTCTAGATTATACCTTGGGGTCCCCTTGGTTTGGCTGACTAAGGGAAACCACTATTTGTGCTTCAGACTAAGGGAAGCACCCCAAGTTCTTGCAATGAGTTGAGCACTCTCAAGGACTACTAGGCCTGTGTTTCCCAGGGGGCACAGGGCCAGGATCAGTCCAGACCCTGGGTGGTGGTGACATTACTCCAGGCTAGTGGGTGTGCTCCAGGAAGCGGGGTTGGACAGATGTGAGGCACCCCCAGGGCGGTTCTTGGAGCCTGGAAGGTGGTCAGACGCAGTGGGTGGCTCAGTGCAGAAGCACCCCCTACTGGCCTGCCACAATTACTATCCCCTAGGTTACCTTGTACCTGCAGATTCCCCACCGGGTCATCCCCTGTAGCTAACACCAAGTCTAGCAAGGCATTTCCCGTTGTGGAATCATATACCTCCTGCATTAGGTTGAGGTCCTGTATGCAGGTTAAGAACCTACGTGAGTGGTTAGATTTGGCTGACTGCTCCTCCCTGCAGATGCCTGGGTAGGTTAGGTCACCCATAACAACCATATCTCTTGACTATATGGCCTCTGAGACCTGTCTAGAGAATTCCAGGTCTAGCTCATCCTCCTGGACCCCCACTACCAAGTCCCTTTCCCCTCAACTCCCTTGTATCCTGACCCACAGTACCTTGGTTTGGCCCTCCTCTGATCTTTCCTTACAAGCTCTTTCCCACTAATTTTGTCTGTTAACAACACTATAAAATGGCTCATACCTATCTGAACATTCTCCCAAAGGAGAAAGGGATCCCCATAAAACTCATCAGTTCCCAAATTTTCATCCAAAGTATTTCCCTCTGTCATAAAAACAGACTTGTAAGCAATGAGCACCAACTTCTTCCTATAATCAACAGTATTCTTCATTAGAAACTGCATTGCTGAAGAGGGGTCTGCTTGTCTTGTGCCAATATTTATGACCCCCAGTCATAAACCAAGAGCCCACTGTAGCAGGCATATGAAAAAGACAGTTCCTAACCTGAGATCTGTTTACATGAGAGGTTTACATTTAAGTGAGAATCTTCCTGCTAACTGGCTTGCAGTTGCCGCCTCTGAATAAGTAGTCATTTTATACTTTAACTACTAGTAGTAGTTCTACTACACATAGAGGATTTCCTCTTAAGTACATGCTCAGCATTATGACTGGGTACTGTTGTATTGCCCAGCTCTATGCATTGCAAGAGGTTCTGCAGTGCACAGTGTGAATGTCTAATGGATGCTAGCAGGCAGTCATGGCATTCCCCACACAAAGGTCAAACCCTAAGCATCCCATTATCTACTCTTGCCACCTCATGATCTGCTTCTTTTCAAATAGCTGGCATCATTCGGAAAGTCCTGTGAATACTCATGGGAAAATAGGGTTCATGGATTTATACGTAAGATTAAATTCTGGTGGAAATGTCAGGACATGCTCAGAATTTGCTGTGCCATTCTGCTTAGTAATAAATGAGGCAAATTGGTGGTTAGAATATTGGTACCTTGTTAGTAATATCATGCAATAGGTTTCCTACCTGGAATTTTCCAGTTTTTAAGATGGACCATTTACATAGATTTGTACTGACAAAGAAACCCAAGCATTTTCGGATTTTTACTGGTATGAAATACCTTTTCAAGGTTTGGGCTGAGAAAAATAACAATTTAGGATTTGGACTGGCAGCTAATCTTAGGTCAATACAAACTTACACTAATGAACAGAATTATGCTTGGTTGATGAAAACACACACAGTACTTAAAAACGGAATTGTGGGATGCTCTGCTTTATATAGCAAGGTATTCTTTTTAGAATCTGGCACTAGGGGTGTCAGGGGAATGGGAGTGGCCCACGGATGGCAGGAGTAGCTCACAAATAAGGCAGTGGCAACAAGACCGTTGTTTTGAGTGTGTATGTTGGGGGAGTTGAGTGGAATGAAGGAACTGAGGAACAAAAAGGGAGTCCATAGCTGCAGCTGACAGACTGGCTGTTGTAAGGCAAGTTGGCTTGTTCTTGATCTCTCTCAGAATGTAGTCATCACTTTGAGCAGGTGGAGGGAGACTAGAATTTGAAGGGAGAAGGAGCAGGACTTAAAAAGAGAACTAGCTCACATCAGTCCATGCCAGTGGTAAACTCCTCTGGGGACAAAATAAACAACACGTAGTACCCATAGCTTTTAATAACTTCAAAGACAGTGAGGCTTACTAGACTCCTGTATAGGGCTGCTGGTCAGCTCCAGGTAAAAGCACCATGAGGAGGCATGAAACAAGTCTAAAATATAATGTAAGCATGCTGACTCCTGGAATAGGAGGACTCATTTGGTCACAAGACCACATTTAAATAGGGAAGTGACATCCAGTCATCACTCCAGAGGAATAAAGAAAATGAGGTAAACAAAACAACCAGTTGAGGAAGGATGGTACAGTAGTGTGCGAAGGTAGCTGGAGGACCATAAAAATAACTAGGAATGCAGATGCAATCAAATGAACATTTAAGTTATTTGGAGGTAATAATTTAAGTTCCTTGGAGGTAAAATTATTTTCTTGTGTTGGAATTGATAATAATTTGCCAGTTATATCATAGCAAGAAATCATGTGTGACTGCAGATTTTTCTTCATCAGTGCAACCTGGTTTAACAGTGTAAACTACCCACACAGAGAAGTCCTTAGAGTTTATTTAGTGTAGTTATATTAGGCCTGATTTTAGCCATCTGCTTTTGAAGTGTTCAAAAAGTAGGTTTAAAAATACTGAATGATTGCTGAGAAGTGAACTTACGCAGTCATTATGTTCATGAAAATAGATCCAACAGCAGCGATGCAAGGGAACAAGCAGTATCTTACTAAAGACAGGAGTCCCCTCTCTGTGATTAAAACTGCACAGAGAGACACTAAAGCAGGGGTGGGCAATTATTTCAGCTGGAGGGCTGCAAGGGTAGCCCCCCCCCCGACAGGTACCCTACCCCCGGTTGCTTCTTGGGACCAGACGTCCTGTCCTGCACCCCTGACCTTTGTCAATGGAAGTCCCTCCCCTTGCCCCCAGAAGTACTCCTTTTGGGAAGGGAGGGTTGCCACTTTGGAACCAGAACTATAACCATAAAATATGTTATAGTAGGCGTTTGGAACTAGAAGTCAAACACCTACTATAACATATTTTAATTCCATTACAAAAAATATGTTTGTCATGATTTTTGTTTGTGTAGTGTATATCAAGATGATTGCATAACAACTAAAAATAAATTCTTACTCTTGTATATTGTGTATAGGATGTGGAGGGATGTATGGTGGGAGGTGGGCTGTGTGTGGGGGGAGGCATAGGGTATGGTGTAGGGGAAGCATAGGGTATTTTGTGGATGGTGGATATGTGGGGGGTTTGTAGGGGCAAGGTGTGGGTGTATGGGGTTTGTGGGGTGTGAGGGAGTGGAAGGGATGTGGGGACCCCCCACACACTCCAACTTATGACACACAGTCCCCGCCACCAGCAGCAACAACAGCAGCAGGCCCTCAGGGCACTCATGGCTCACACAGGCACTGCTGCCTAACAGTTCATGGCTTCAGCCAGAATTGCACGTAGTGGCAAAGAGCAGAGCGAGGCTGGCCCACCCCTATCACATGGGGCTCCCTGCAGTGCACGTGCAGTTCCTGGCACTCATGTGCCACAGGGGAAAGCCCTGTGTAATGGAGCCAGCTGCCTTCACTCCCTGCCACCACTTGCAGGTCCCAGGACTCCACCAAAAGTGGAAGGGAGCCCTTCCCCCTGCTTCCTAGTGGACTTCTGGGAGCTGCATGTGGTGGCAGGGAACAGGGAAGGCAGCCAGCTTCATCATGCGGGGCTTCCCTTGGTGGCAGTCAAGTGCTGAGAGCTTCATGTGCACTGCAGGGAGCCTTGCATGACAGAGGCAAGCTGACCTCGTTCCACTCCTTGTCACCATTTGCAGTTCTGGCTACAGCCATGCTCTGCTGGGTGTCAGTGCCTGTGCAGGCCACAAGCACCCTGAGGGCCTGCTGCCTACTGCTGCTAACAGCGGTAGAAAGTATGTACCATGAGGGGGGAGTATGTCAGAGATACCCACACTCTCTGCCCTTCCTTACACCCACCCCCTGCCCATCCGAGCTCCATGTTCCTGCTGGGCCCCTGGATGCAGGCTCCACATTCCCACCAGCCCCAGCCCCAGCAGAGTTACCATATTTCCAGGATCAAAAAAGAAGCCTCCTGCCCCCCAACCCTGCTGGCAGAGATGACCTTTGACCAGGGCAAATCAGCCTGTGTGGGGCCTGGATGCAAAGATGCTGCTGGTGGTGGTAGCAGAGGGGAGTAGTGAGCAGCTTGACATGAAGCTGGTGGTGGCAGCAATGTGGAGTCAACAGCACTAGGTGGGCCCCACAGGTGGGGCCACAGCCGCTCTGCCCAGCTCCGCAGGGCCCCCCAAATTGCAGGGCCCAGGGTGGTTGCCCCAATTGGCCCCACCTTAGGGATGGCCCAGCCTCCTGGTGCCCCTCACTTCTGACCCATAGCCCCTGCCCACCCCCTCAACCCTGCCAGTGCCCCGCACTCCCAACCTGCAGCCCCTTGTTCCCCACCAGCACTGCTGCCCACTCAGCTCCTATGCACGCTCACACGCACACTATTACCTGAAAACAGTTTGCCGGGGGGCCTGGGCACAGAACATGTGACCCCTGACAGCCAATCACCTTGCTCACTGCTCCCAGACCCAAGCATCCAAGCTGCTCATGCCTGGGAAAAGCCAGAGGTAGAGCAAAACCCCAGACATTTGCTCGGATTTTAAAAAACCTACCTGGACAGAGGACAAGGGACCAAAAAAGAGGACATGTCCAGGAAAACCCAGACATGTGGTAACTCTAAACCCCAGCCCCATGCTCCATACTCCCACCCAGCTGCAGTTCCCTTTCCCCCTGCCCCTGCTGCTTCCCTACCTGCTGCCCAGGACAAGCACTGCAGCAGTGAGATGAGGAGGAGCTGCTGGACACCAGGGAAGCTAAGCAGCAGCGGCGGCAGCAGCCCCACCTAGAAGCTGTGTTCTGGCTGGGCCAGGGCCTTCCACACACTGTGATGGGAGCGAAGAGTGTGGGCTGGGCAGAACTCAATTAGTTGGTAGGTACCCACAGGCTAGATGAAGTTTCCTGATGGGCCACATCCAGCCTGCAAGCTGTATTTTGCCCACTGCTGTACTAAAGTCACAGTCACACATATCCTCCTATTCAAAATAAAACTTCACATAAATTGTAGGGTTTGAAGTAAGCAGATGAGATCAATGACAAAGTGTCAGGTATGAGTCATCCCTTTATAGCTTTCTGACTAGAAGAGTAAGCAAGGTGTTCCAAGCAATATGCTCACTGAAGTAAAAAATTCAGTCATCACAACCTATTTACATCAACCCTGATATTGCTGTGACAATGGGCTCTAGGGGAAACTGGAGCTGAATCCATAATGGAGCTTTTAGAGAGGAAGCATGGTACAATGCTTAGCAATAGGATCAAAAGTGACTGTATACATATTGCTCGTTTAAATATTTATGGGGACAGATTTTGCTCCTATGTAAGGTGAGAGTATCTGAGGGTGAAATTTAAAGGGAGAGAATTTTTTAAGTGCTCAGGCTAGATTTAAAAGGCAGCACTGGCACTATAATAAAGTGAGGCACCATAATGCTCAGCATTGCAATGCTGAACCTTTAGACACCTGAGCCCCTTTAGTGGACCCCAGTGAGGTCTGTAAGCTTCCATGAAGTCCAGAGGCACCTCTGAACAGGATCCAGAACAACCAGCCAGTGGAGTGGGGGGTTGCTGAGTCTAACTACTAGTCCACAGGAAATGCTGATGATAGGGGTATGTCTTCAGCCTATACCTTTTCTGTGCACCCAGGATCACAGCCTGGAGCTCCTTTCTGAGGGTAGGATGAAGGCCTATTCTTTTATTTTAAAGCTCAGCTGCAGTAAGAGAAGGTAGTGGTGACTGTACGTCAACTTCTTTGTGTAATACCTTATGTGTTTAAAAGACTCGTTCAGGATGGAGGAGATCCAGGTTTAATACATACCTCTGCTGAAGTGCTTAAACCTGCATCTCCAGTCAGAATGCTCAAATGTCCAGGTTGGACAGTGGGTATAGGGAGGCACTGCCCATCCTTCCTGTGTAAGCCATTCCACTGTGCAAAGAATTACAGATTCCTTGGGCCAGAAAGAAAAAGTAGGAGAGAGTCTGACTCTGTGATCTCATGGGTAAGAACTTCGCCTAGAAAAAGCAAGATCTGTTTTTTGTTGAATGACTCTCTAATGTAAAATATATAAGCTGTTCTTGAAGCAGGGACTGGGCCAGGTTCTTACCCCAACCACTGAGGTATAGAATCAGACCTATGCTTGCTTGTTCACTCTGACCCAGTATGTATCTGAAACTCTTTTCTGCCCAGTCAAAGAGCTTCACTGGAAAAGCTGGAGAACGATTCTGGAAGGCACCCAATCCATTAAGTGTGCTAAGTGCACTCAAGAAAGTTGGACAAGGCCCCCAGGGGAAATAGGCAGGAGAATACCCACCATGGCCAGTCCTCAGATTCCAGTTTCAGGCATGAGATAGAAGCAGACTGCTCAAAACAAGGCACTTCTGGGTCTGTGCAGAGGAACTACAAAAAAATTCAAAAGCTGCAGAGTTGAGGCACCTCCAGAGTTAGGTACTAGCTAAGCAGAGGTTTTCAGAATTGCAGATTTGAATTTAGGGGTCTAATTCTACCAAATATATGTTTGTTTGCTTTTGGATCAGTCCCTCTTTTGTGATTCACAGATATGATTTTCATAGTAGCTTAAGAAGTAGATTCTTGCCTAGAAAAGCCAATTTCTCTCTCAACCAAGTAATCAGTGCCACCCTGGCCCTATCTTCTGAAAGATGTGATTAGAATTGGAATATACTGTTGGAAGGTGTGGTTGCCTGCAATCAGTTGGGTCTTTGATCTACAGACTTCATTAAAGCTGATGGATATGTTAAGCATCTTTCATTCAGACTAAATGGAAGAGGCAATCAAATGCCCCTTTATGCAGTAACCAACTGAAAACAATAGGCAATGGAGTGCATGGAAGGTAGATCAGAAGCTAGGCCACATAGACTGATGGAGCTAATTGCAGATGGCAAGGCAAAGAAATTAGTTGCAGCTGTGTGTGGGTTAGAGCCTGAAAGCTAGCAGAAAATGAGAGGAGCAGCAGAGTGCTTGGCCTTGAGGGAGAATAGGATGGAAAAGCACTTTTGGAATAATGAATATGTTATTTGGTTCCAATATGTTCAGGGAAATTGGATTTTCTAAATTAATGGCATTGCACCAAAGAAAGACATGACTTTCAGCTTCAGTTTCTCTTTCTACAAGAAACAGACCTGTAAATCTTAGAATACTTGCTAACCAGATGGGCCAAAGGGATAGTGCTGTAACTGAAATATAACTGTTCCAGATTCTTACTGCATCTCTTCCAGCTCTCACACACACAAGCCTCAGGGGAGAGAAATCCAGACAGAGCTGAGACCCATGACAGGCATAGTGACTGTGCCAGCTATAATCTAGGTTAGGCCTAGAATGATTAAGGAGGGCATACTGCTTGTGCTTTTGCATTCAGGTTCAGTTTTGGCTTCGATGTCGCCACTGAACAACAATGGTCTGTGAAATACTGTGTTGTACCTCACAGTAGACACAACCTGTGATCATTCTGTTCTTTGGTTCCCATGTCTGATGAATTGCAAGACTTCTACTACGTGTGATATGGGATGGCACACCTGAATAATGCTACTGTTTATTTCTCCTGTGTTACCCATTTGTGAAAATCTAGGGCTCCATCCCTCCCACTTTTGTTAACGACTTGGAAAAAAGCTGAAATGTGGCTTTCCATAACATTAAGCTCCCCCATAACTCTGAAAACTGCATATCAGTCTGACAGGGCAATGGATCCACTGGAGATGTGGTTCATTTACATACAAAATTTGGCAAGTACCTGGAATGCCATCAGAAAACAGGTAATTTACTATCTGGTTGGCAGTAGTTTTGCTGGGATGTTGTCAGGGGTGTAGCCTACACTAGGTCTTACAACAGCCTTTCAGTAGTGGGGAGCAAGACCTGGCTACTTTTAAGATGAATCTTGACATTTCTATAAAATAAATTATACAATGCATGTCTGTCATAGCAGGGAACTTAACTTGAAGCCCTCAGGCCTTCCAGCCCTGTGTTCTATGATCTTTTGATAATAAATAGTCCCAAGTGAAGGGCTTTGGTTTGGATGCATTCAAGGTTCTGTTGGCAGAACTGAAGTTCTGGGTCAAAATCTGTGATTGAGTTAAAATTATGATGGCTTTTATGTCCTGTATCACCCTGTACGTGGGTGCCAGACCATAAGGAGCCTATAAATTCTCTGCTGCTGAGAGCTAAAGTGTGGCTGGTCACTTTACATGTGGCAACTAATAGTTCATATACTCCTGTAAGCCCAGAGACTACTTCATTGCTTGCTAGCTACACTAAAGGTAGCACAGAGGGGAAATGAAATTGTGTGTGTCCTTGTTATTCCTCCTCCTTACACAAACCACTTCTGTTCTTCACTTCTGTGAGCGCTGGGAAGGACCTTCTGCCTAGAAGTTTGCTTCTTCTGGTGCAGGCTGGAAGCATCTTTTATTCTTGACCCATCATTATACTGGTAAGTTTTTGAGCAAAAAAATCACAATATTAGTCACCATCCCATAAAGGTCCCTGATATTTTCCAGCAGTCACTCTTCAGTTTATAATACAAAATGAGGTTCTCCAATATGCTGAGTAATGCTACATTTATGACTAATGGCTAATGTCTGTGACAGAGACTATAAAATGTTATTACTGATCTGTGTCTCTGCCTGTTAGAGGTCTCTGACTAATAAAACAGTCACCTTTTAAAGCCCTGTCCTTCAAACAAAGCAGCCAGCTGTTTTGCAGAGGTCTGGTGGTTGTCTGTTGTTGGAGTGGTCTGCTGTAGTAATTAATTAGCTAAGGACAGAAAAATGGCCCTACTTCAAAGAGAGGACCCCCGCAATGAGACTCTATATGGACTGAGACTTTTCTTCGAACCACTTCTTCCACCATTGCAGACCATTGTAACAGTTTGTGTGTATCTATCTTCTTTCTCTCTCAGTGTTGTGAACCCCACACCCTCCATCCCCACCCCTGGGCTTAGTTGGCTAACATTGTATCTCCTGTAACCTAGTTATGTTCCCCTCCTCACCCCCATGCCTCTAATGTTAGTCCCTCCTTGGCTGGGGCGATATGTATTTCCCTACAGGCTTTGTCATCTTTTCTTGGATTCACAGTCCTAAACATCTACTAATAAAAGTCAATCTATCCAGACATGTGTATAAAGAACCCAAATCAGGGCAAAGGGCTGGCCTAGATGATCTCTTGAAGTCTCTTCCAATTCCACATTTCTACAGGAGTCACTGTTTAGCATATAATTCAGTAACTGTTTACAAGCTTGATCCTGTACCCTGAGACGGGTGGATCCGCTTTTTTTTTTTGTCTACAGACATAGCCCCCCCCATGACTTTAAAGTTGGCATGCCCCCACGTAAAGCCCAGCACATACCCAGTAGAGGCATCACATTAATTGGACCTGGCTCACCCAACCTCTATATAGATTGGGCACTTCAGCAGGGCTTTTAAGGAGCTTTAATCTAATAGCTGATTGAATCAGCTATTAGATAAAAGTGCCAAAAGCCTTCTTGAAGTATGTGATCTATCTGTGGTGAATTAATGTGCTGCCTCTTCCAGTAAAAAGCAGGGTTTTTGCTTCTTTTTATTTTTCACGTTTGTCAGCAGCCTTAGCAGCTGACTCTCCTGTGCAGATAGGGAATTTTGCCTACGTGGGGAATAACAGAACAGGGATAGTGCTAGATGGAAGTGTACTATATCTTAATGGAAAGGTTCACTTGGGCACCATTTCTCTCCCCCTTTTGAGAACTGAGCAAATGACATCCCTGTGGCTACAATAGGAAAGTCAATACTAGTTGATCTTTTTCACACTTTAGTGTTTTGGCAGCTAGAATCAAGGAAAGCTAGCAACAAGTGACCCAGGCAGCCCTCTACAGAACAGAAAATGATCTGTATATCACAGCTTTTAACATCCTTTAGAAAGTAATATGGCAGAAAGTCAATTAAGATAAACACCCAGGCCGTAAGAGAGAAATGAAGAGGAAAAAAGTGCTAAACCATGGGTTTTCTAGAGCATCATGAAGTTTGTCAAAAACAACCCTCATCTAGTTCCTCCCTACCCCCACTCCACACAAAAATTTTCAGGCTGTGGGTCTGGGTTGGGTTGAGTTGAATTGGGTCCCAATAAGCTAGACCTATGCACTCCTAGGCCAAAGGTAGATTAAGTAGGCTGCAACACTGTTTCTTTACCAGGTGCCTATAGCAAGCCACCCTGGTACAGAGTGCCCTTTACAGGAAATGGGCCTACACCCCAGGGCCAATTCTGACCCCTATTGCTGATCCCACAAATCAATCACACCCTTCGCCACTGAGTACTCTTATCTCAGTTTCTCTCTTCATAGACATATGGTTAGCAAAGCAAACAGATACACAAGATAAGTTTTGCAAAGGTTTCTTAATGCAATCATTCTTTATTTACACAACACAAAAGATGCCCAAGTCCAGGCAAAAACAACAAATCCTGCAACACTGCCCCTGTTTCTTCAACACTAACCTCAGCTCTGAGAAGGCTCAGAAATCCTTTATAGTACCCAGACTCCCTTTTTATAGTTTAAAGCTTCCCTCCAGATTGTGAAGTCAGTGTTCATCAACCCTTCTATGTGCTTGTGCTCATAGTCTACACACTGTATGTCTAAGGATATTCCATCTGAATGGATGATCATTTAAGCTTAGCAACCATCCATTGGTAGCCTTGTGTGTGTCTAGTGAAATAATTTCTCTTGTTACTTCCTGCAAGTTTTTACTCAGTATGGAAGCAAAAGAGATGAGAACTTGCTCCCCATTTGCCATGACATAAACCATTCTGAATATCAACCCAAATTCAGCAATTTAACATAAATAATCAGTCATGTTCTAGATTTGCAGAAAGGTGTCTAGTAATCATCACTGTCATGTCTAAGTACTTCAAATGCTAATGAAATTATTCTAACAGGCATCCTCTGAGGTAGGGAAGCATTATCAGCCTTATTAAACAGAAGAAAAACTGAGGAACACAGGGCACAGACAGAAGTGACAGTTATTGAGCAGTCTAGCCCCTGAAAGTGCCCTACAACCATGACTTAATGCATGTGCATGGCTTCAGAGTCCTTTAAAAATGACTGATCATGTGAAAAATTAACCCTGGTTAAATCAAGGATTACATTAAAGTACTCAAAAGCAGAGGACTTTAGGAAACTTGTGTTCCCTCCACCATTAATTTATCCATGTGGGGGTGAAGGCTGGTACCTAGCCCTGCCCTCTGGGCTGTCATGGGGAAGGAGAGGGAGCTGCTGGCTGCTAAATGGCCAGAGCTTCAAGGAAGGGGAGGGGGGCAGAATGGATCCCCTAACCACCCCAGCTCAGGTATTGGGGGGAGCTGGGTCAGGCCCCTGAAGTGAAGGGGCTCCATTTCCCCTTCAGCTTTATCCCACTTGTTTGAGATGGCTCTATTTTCCCTCTCCATAGGGTTATATAGGGTTTTAGGAATGAACTGAGAAAACGGGGGTGTGAACAAACATTCACAGGCCTGTGCTCAGGTTTAGGCAGCTTATTAGCATGGCCACAGTCCCAGACACTGACTTCGGGTGCAGAGATGAAAAAACAGGAGCTGCAGTACTGCTAGCCTGGCCACTCCTGCCAACAGCCTGGCTTGCAGCTGCTGTCCCCTGCACTGCTGTCATCCAGGGCACAAATCTGTCCAGTGATGCCTTTGTATAGATGCACATTTTATATCTACTTCAGTGAATGAGAAGACTAAGCATAGTGACTGCAGAAGTGAGCATCCATCCACACTTCTTATGGATGCAGTGGGAGACCTAAGATTGATTACACATTGATTACATAATGTTTTTTCACACAAAGATTGAGCTATCTTTGTGTGAAAGCAACATTATGATACAATTGATTCTTTTTTAACTGCATCAAAGTTAGTGGTGGGCTGGGGATGTGAATGCTAAGGCAGGCGCTGAGCAACCCAGAGGTTGCAAGTTTGAGGCCATAGCAGAAAGGCTCACAGTGCAGTCCTGTCAGATTTCAACAAATCTGCAATTTCTGCTAAATATGTTGTCATAAGGACATGACAAAGGAAAGAAAATTAGTGCTGCTGCAACTGGGATGTGTGAAAGTGGAGGAAAACGAATGCCAATAATAATGTAAGGAACAGGGAAAATTGTCTGGGTAAGAGTAATGACATGAATGAAGTAGGACACCTACAGCTCTGTAGCTGTTAAAACAATTGATTTACATATTAAGCTCAACAACTCAACAAATTTGAGTAACCCAGGTCCAGCGGCACTAGAGGTACATGTGAAGTGGGTAATAAAAAAAACTGACTCCCAGAGTATGATGCAAGGAATTCTGGGTAGAAAGCATATTAGTCTTTATACATCTCCCTATTTAGCAGTTGACATGCATACATTTTTCACCTCTGGAACTGCTGTCCATCTTGAGTTCTGGGTGAAAGTAAAATGAAGCAGCGCTGGCTGTTCTTGCCTTAATTCAGTAACAAATAGGAACAAACTCAGTCTTTAGTTTGGAGCCTCAGCATACAGCAGACCATAGGCAGAATAAACAAAGAAAAAAAGAGTAAGCTGAGCTCAAGCAGCCAGAAACATATGAGAATATATAAGAACATTGATTAGCAAGTACATGACTTTCTCCCCACCAATGCTGATATAATTCTGTGACCAAGCCTTTAAAAATCAAGGACCAGAAGAGAAAAAAGAATAAGGTGTGAATAGTAAGATTTTATTGTAAAAATGCTGATTGCATGACTGAGTGTTGCATGCATGTGTATAATGTGCAGATGTTATTTTGGTTTTTCATCTCAGAAATTTAATACAAATCCATGCATCAGCAGTATAGAAAGGATATGTAAATCCAGGTCCTCTTACTGAATTACCAAACAGAGAAAAATAAGTAAAGACCAGAAAGCCTTGAGGGGACAACAGAAGTAAGACAAGCTCTTCTGATACAGTTTGTCAAATGCTTAAACATATATGAAAAATGAAAGAGGGAGCAGGGCCCTGGAAAGTAAAGATCCAGGAGAACCTTGGAACAATAATGTGTTGGTCAATAATGTGAAAAGAGCCAATAAATCAAAAGGATTAAAAGCTGTGACAAACTGTGGGGCTTAGCAATAATCAAGGTCTGAAAAGCCATTTGTGTGAAGCAATAACCCTCTGCAAGATTTGTGACTATGGCAGCAAGTGACTTGCTCTGTTGACTTAAGGTACCTTTATAATGCTGAGACCAAAGAAAGGTTTGCAGGTTTGTGAAATGTTAAATTCTGTTAATGCATGACTAGTGAGTGCCACCCTGGAATTTTCACCAAAGCAACAGCATTGACAAGCGATAGGATCAAAGTTAATGTAACATGAGTGTTAGATTGTGCAATGCATGTCCAAAACATGTGAAATATAGTAACACCAGTGTTACATTTATTTCCTGTTGTTCCTTCTTTTAACTTCATGCTTAAGCTCTTACTTTGGATCTCTTTGTACTTGAATGGTTGTTACCAGATCCCATGTGGGTGGAATTTTGGTAAGGAGTATCCTCCTGCATGCATCTCATTGTTTAGTGGCCAATTAACTCTTCATGAACTTTATAAACAATAACTATGGCTGAATGAGCTCTTAATGAACAGTAAAAATTATAACTAATGCCACCTTTTAAGAGACTTATGTTATGTGATAGTCTGTCAAAAAAGGAAAAGTCAGTTCTTGAATAAAATTCAAAACATAAATTACCAACACCCTAGAAAAAATGCATCAAGTCAGCTGATTGTAGGATACTATCTGTCCTCAGCAGAGTGGAACATTAACTTTTTCTTCTCAATGTGTCTCACTCATTTCTGCTTCATGTTTAGTCATCTGACCTAACTTCATGTAATAGGTATGGAAGTTGTTAAAGGAACTTTGAAATTGTAAAAAGTATTTTGAACAGGTTCTCTCTCATTCATGGATCCTGGTTTTCTCTGATAAAAAAAATCCCCAATTTTCAGGTTAAAAAAAGTAAAGTCCAAAATCCACATTTTTCTGTGATCAAAATGAAATGCCACTAATAGATAGATGTAGATATATTTGTGTTCATTTTAATCATAGAAAAATGTGGATTTTGGGTTACTTTTTTAACCTGAAAATTGGGGATTTTTTTTTTTTTTTTATCAGAAACCCAGGTTTCCTGCTCATTATGCACTTTTTGTTGTCATGGCCAAAACAAATATGTGCTTGATCTTTCTAGGGCAAGGACAATTTACACAAATGCATTTGTTAATCTTCCATTCATATCAAATGGCTTAACTAATGATAAGCACATCATTGCTGTCCAGTATTCTAGCCAGTGCTAAATCAGGAAATTCAATTGTTGTGCTTTCCACTTAAGTACTAAATTAACCCACCAAATAAATCTGGAGGCCCAGGGGATCTCCTCACAGAGAACTACTTGTGGATCAGAGCATGCCTGGTAAGAAGGGACTGGGTTGTGCTCTGCAAGAATCTGTCAAGACTTCCCCAAATCATTTCAGGTGAAGGCCAAGTCCTAGATTCTGACTCTAGGTACCCTATCCCTCAACCTGAAACTCCCTGACACTTATAAGAACTTTGATATCAGGACTTCTAGTGATGCTGTAAAGGGAGTATTCCCAGCAGGGAGGGGGATTTCACAGAAAGTGTGGCAGCCTGGAGTTTTCCTGCATTTTCTAAGTCGTCTTCATCAGGCAAGGCCCAGTGTGCTGCCCCTTGCCCAGTACCTGGTCTACAATTTTATCTCTGTCCATCCAGACCTAAGCTCTGGGGTTGGAGAAGATGCTGCAAACTCTGTAACCTTCCACTTAGGATGGCGGGGGAGATCCAAGTGTGATCACTGCAAACTTGGCTGAAACTTGAAATTGAAGCCGTCACTGCCAGAGCTGAAAGCTGAAGTCCTTTGCAACTGGGGTATATCGACCTTATATACTGTCTTGATCAGGCAGAGGGGGACATGTTCATAGACACCTTCTTCACATGGGCTCTCAGAGGTATATTATGGCTCCAGACAGTTCAACATTTGACCTGTAGTACCAAAAATATGTTAGCCACATTTTAGCTTCTAGCCCCACAGATCATGTGTTGGAAATGTGTGTTGAGAACAAAATAGCCAGTGCTTTCTAGTAAAACGTTGTTGTGCCCATCTACTGCAGTACTTCCAGCACCTGAAAGTATCAAAGGCAAAGCTGTTAAAACACTGAACAAACAAACAGGAGATAAAACCCACACAGGCAAACAAAGCTAAATCACGGAGGCATGCCAACTGCCTCTGCAAATATACGGTGCTTAAAGCAGACCAGATTCAGCACCCTTGGAGAGAGCTGAAAGAAGTCAGAGGGAAATGAAAAAACCCAAATGGGAAAGAAGGTTTAAAAGGGAAAAGAAAACCCAACCTTAACAATGGCTGCTCTAGAAGCCCAGAGCCATCTTGCGTGATCTAAAAGCTGACTTTTATGTTAACCTAATATCTTGTGCTTAAAGACTTAAAATGATGCAACAGGTCTTTTATTATTAGATGTGGAACATTACTTATGCTTGTTTGAATTGTCTTGGCAATGTGTTCAGTGAGTGGAAATCCACCACTCTATTTCTATTGTTAGTACTGGCGCTTCCAAAGATTTTTCTTCCATAAGGTGCAATATTAGAATCTGGGTGCAAAGAGACAGCCAGGGAGATGGCTGTGAGGGAAAAGAAAGCAGAAAAACAAGAATGTGGTGCCTGTAAAACTGGAACCAAATAGGAGTGGCTTCAGTCATGCAAAGCTACCAGCTAGAAAATCAACACATTCATGAGCTCATTTGTAGCTAGGGAGCAAATTGCTTGGCAGAACCCTAAGTAAGAAAGAATACAATAATGATCTACAAACAGTCAAAGGAAGAGGAGTTCCTTGGATAAGTACAAAGAAATTAAGAGTAAAAGTACCTGGATGAAAACAGCTGTGAGCAGGTTCAGGCACACATAATGAGAACAGTGTCCAAAGAGTGAGGTCTGGCAGGGTGTGGAACTGTTCCTCACCAGAAGCTGTGGATAACAACAATTATGATTTAAAATAAGATTGAGCAACCCACCTTGCCCCCCGCCAAAAAACCTACTAAAAACTAACCAAACCAACAAAAAGTCCAAAACAAAAAGGGAACAATGAAAAGGGATGGACAAGGTGGCCCAACAGGCCTTTTCCAGCTTTATAATTCTGAGTAGATGTTTCACAAACAACCCTAGACAGTTTCATGAAATCCCTTTAGTGCTCATCTGCAAGCCCTTGTATAATTTCTTATGCCCAGATAATAGCCTTGTAGCCACGAGACCAGTTTTGTTTCTGGAACTTTATTCATCTTATAGTTGCTGACATTGTTGTGTCACTGGTAGCAGGGCTGCTTTTGCCCAGGGCTGCCTACCTTCATGGCGAGGGAATCATGGTGGGAGAAAATACGGAGCACTCTGGATAGGAGCACAGAGCTTACAGCTGCCCACAATGCTGGGTTGCTGGATCACATTGTGCAAACGGCTTTGTGCCAGCTGAGGATTTGTATCATTTCTGTTACTAGAATAAAACCACCTCAGAAAGTCCAGATTTGTCATTTTCCTCAAATGCGTGTGGTGTAGTACCTGCCACCCTGGCATCTGGTCCTCCCTCATGGTCCAACCTACCTGGCAAATCTTTCCCAGGCCCAGTCTCACCTCCAGTCTTTCCTGCCATGACTGTGCTGTTGTTATTTTGCTTGTTGTTGTGGGGAGGTTATCTCTGGAGTTGGGAATAACTGCTAGTCATCTTGCCAGCTCCCCACCTGAGGCATGTGCTCTCACTTAAGTGCTTCTCCCCTAAGGGTGTGCTCCCACAGACTTCAGGGCGCCCATTGGGCACTTTTTTCTCTGGCTGCACCCTCACCCTTGGTCCACTGTTTACAACCTCAGCTTCTGGGTATGGGCCCTGCCTTGGTGGTGGCAGTCTCTTCTGAGGTCCAGTCTCACCAGGCCCATCCCAGCCCCTCTGGCTTAGGGCTAGTTTCTGTCCCATAGCAGGAGAGTGCCACTTTGTAGACCCAGGTTTTTGTTCAAGACCTTTCAGGGGAAATGCCATGTATCTGGGTCCATGAAGACAGTTTTCTGTAAGCAGTCCCAGGGATAACTGTTTTTCTGGTATTGTTTAGTGCCTGCTGAGGTGTTGGGGCTCAAAGCCCACTTTATGGAACTGGCAGGCTCCTCCCTAGCTTGCTTATGCAGCCACATGGCTGAAGGCATATGAAACTTGAGGGTATCCAAACCCTAAGCCTCTGGGCTTGGGCCTGCACCTAGGATGCCTGCCAAAAGACTTGGGAAATATCTGAAGCCCCTGGTGGGGGTGGAGGATGTTTGCCACTTGTAGGGCTACTTATGGTTCTGGACTGACTCATGGATTTGAACTTGATTTGGCTTGGGACACAAGTTGGTGGGGGTTTTTTGTTTTTTGGGGTTTTTTTAAAGAAAAGCATTGCTGTGTTCTGTTGTTCTGGCAAATTCATTGTGAGGCATGCTCTGTTGAGGTCTGACTTAGAAAAACCTGGAAGGAGTGAACTTTTAACTTCTACCCTACTTTTTCTGTGAGCGAGCATGTGTAGCTGATGTTTGCACTCTGGTGGGGAAAATAGTGTGATGGACAGGTGTGAGGCAGCAGGCCTGCCCTGAGAGTGAGAAGGTGAGTGATGTTGAGTGAAAGATTGTACCAGTTTGAATGAGTGCCAGGCATCGCCACCTGGGAGACTGGAATACACAGTATGCGATTGGAGGATGATGAGGTAATGAGTTACCAAGTCACACCAATATAAAACAACACCGCAGTAGTGGGTCTAGTTTGTGTCGCCATCTGTGCTTGGATCTGTGAGAACAGCAAGAGGCGCATGCCTGAGTCTGGGAGTCCTAAGTTCAGAGTCTGTCACAGAATCATAGACCATTAGGGCTGGAAAAGACCTCTAGTCCAACCCCCTGGTCAAAGCAGGACCATCCATTGTGTTGTGTTGAGCTATGGAGTAAAATTGCTGCTGTGTGTTGAACATTTGGTTTCTGTGAGTGGCTAGATCACTCCAGGGCCTGACCAGTATTGCAGTCAGGTGCTGTATCTGGACCACATTTTGAATCCCTGTAGCTAGGGAGTGACCAGCACAGTAAAGTCTCCAAGCAGCTGAGAGCACCAGTCTCACTAGTCAGCTTGACTGTTATACTAGTGGTTTGAGACTTCAGGTATCAGTGAGCAAAGACTTGGGAGTATAATGTAACATATAACCCTGCATTGTTCTGTTTCTGTGTTCCCCATTCTGTTTATTTATTGTTATTGATATCACAATAACAACTATGCTAATAGTTGTTTAATAAAGCTAATTAAACCAAGACACCGATGGCTTGGCTAACCTTTAATCTAGCCGCCCACTACCTTATTAATACAATTAACATATTAAATCAAGAGTTGTCATGCAATGACCCAGGCACTCCTATTTGTGGCCTTATCCACTCCTGTAGCCACAACACAGTCCTCCAGTCTCAAGTGCAGAATGGAACAAAACACAAGCTAGGTGCTTCACTGGACAAATAGTCTCCCTCCCCAAGGTAAATATTGCCTGCAGGCCCTACCTCTGTAGGAGCCATCTAACCTCAGCTCTGAAGAGGACAGGGCAGTCATCCATCTCCAACAGCTCCTTACTCCTGGGAACTCCTTTCCCTAGTGCATGCCTGGTCAGAGACTAGGTTTATATTCCTAAACCCAGCTTCCTTCCAGCCACATGACTGGATCTTCTACACTCAGGGACCAGGTGCAGCTATTTGCTTCCTCAGCCACCTGGACTTTTTAGTCCTTGAGTCGGGCCATCTGGGCTGCTACTTCTTGCTTCTTCCTGATCCCAGATTTCCTATCTTCTGAGGCTTTCCTAGTAACTGAGATAGGGGTTCCCTGTTATAATGGGCACATGCGAAAGTGTAACTGGGAAACAGCAGTTGTCAATAAATAGGTGAGGCAAGACAGATATGGTGAGAAAAATGGAACAGTGAACCAATGGGCATCTATACAGATGCTCTGGGGTCAGGGGGGCACTTTAATTAGAGCAGCTGTAATTAAAGCACCTGCAGTGTCATGTGCATTCAAGCATCTTGCAGTTCAAAATGGTGCTGGAGGTGCTTTAACTAAACGTTGTTCAATGAGCTTTAGTTAAAGTGCCCCTGCTGCCATTTTGAAATGTGTGTACGCTGAATACATGCAACATGAAGGCTGCTGGAGTGTGCTAATTAGCACACTCCAGATTAACTGAGTCTGCTCCAATACGTGCTAAGTAGCAGAGCTCCGTCACATGTATGGGTACCCAATAAGACTAGACGAGAGAAGGAGACTGAAACTGGGAGCCTGTAAGGATAATGGATCCCAGATGGGAGAAGGATCTGTATTACATGAGGAATCTAGGAATGAGAAAGAAAACTGAGGGTACTGAGGCAAGCAGAGTCAGACAGGAAGCTGGAGGAGTAAGGAAACAGGGAATAGATGAGCAAGGGAAGACTGGGATTGGGATGGGTGGAAAATCTGGAGGGGTGAAACAAAGATTTCCTGGGCAAAGGGATTGGGGCCGTCATGAGAAGGCTGAGGAATGGAGAGTGAGACCAGGACAAGGAGCCAGCAGTGGGGGATAGACAGGACTGGGGCAGAGACAAATTGGAGAAGAAAAAATGAATCAAGTTTAGGAAGAAAGGAAAGGGAAGAATAATCTGCAGATGCTAGAGCATACCCAGATCCAGAATCTTAGGTGGGACAAAAGTCCTGAGTTGTGTGGTTCCCCCCCCGACCATTCCCTGAGGCTCTCCCTTCCCACTCCCCAGATGTCAGCAAATAGCTGTGAAGCCCACAGGCAAAATGAGCTTTTCCCTATCATGCTGGTCCACAGAGAAAAACAGTTTTGATTCGATTGCTTTGTATATATGCATTTTAAATAGAGTCTTTAATTGCACATTTGCACACTGTTTTCCACACTATTCCTGCTTTCTCTGGTTCCTGCGCTGGAGCTGAATTGTTTCTGTAGTAAAGGAGACTGTTCTCTACAGGATTTTTGCCTCCTTTTATGAGGTCAGAAGTTGTATTTCTTTTGGATTTACTGGATATGAGTGGGCATATGCTCACCTATAACCAAAAGCCAGTCTCTTATGCTGACGGGAAAGAGCCAGGTCCCAACTGAAAATAATTTCACTCCTATCCCCTTTTCTCCCCATGTTTTGGGTCAAAATAAAAAATCTAGGGACAGGGAAATGTAGAGCAGGTACATATAACAATGCCCACCAATCCTCAAAAGAGTTCAAAGAACCAACCAATATTACTGAAATGAATTTTGGCTGGAGGCATGAGCAATGAGGGAACAGAAAGGGAACTTGCAGTCATAAGGGACCCACCCCTCAAGCTTCTTCCCCTGGCCTGATGCATTGGACAAAATGACCATGTAAGGAAGAGGCCAACCAGGAAGCCTCATGACTTCATGGAAAATGGATGGGATGTGCATATATAAGAAGGTGAGGAGGTAAACGCAGCCAGAACATCAATAAGAAGTTCTGGAGGCACCTGATGCACTCCAGGTACATGTGCACCACGGTCTCTTCCTCAGTGCAAAAAGGGTGAATGCTGAAAGACACTGTAAAATGCATAGTCAAGCCATCCGTGCCCATGGCTCCTTGCAGAACCTAATACATCTTCATTAGGATTGAGGACCAGGGTGCAATAGAGACAGGTCCACTAGAGCTCTTTCTCATCCATAGATTGCAGGATGTCTCATTACTTGGTATTGAGGTGGCATATGAGGATAAGGAAGGGGATGATGTGAAGCATACAACATGCGAGTGTACTACATGAAGCAGTGGACTGGAGAAAAAGAAAGGATCGTTTCATGGTTAAAGGAACTGAATGCTATTGTTGGGAATGGGGTTATGCCCCTACCTCTACCATAGATTTCCTACATAATTTTAGTCAGAGTACTTGAATTAAACTTGTTGTAAGTTATCACTAACCACAAGCTTCTCATTTTATGGATGCATGGCATGAATGCCTAGGGTATGATGTGTGGAAGGGCTGTGTAGTCACAGCAGAAACTGAAGTCAAGGGTAACTGGTTTAAACATCTGAAGTGCAATGTAAAATGCTAAATACTTTGAAAAAAGCAATCTTTTGAGTGTTTCACACTGGCCCTGCAAAATTGGTGGGTCATTGTAACTTTAATCTCATTGAATCTGAGGAAGTAAAAGTTTTCATAGGAATTCTATGAAATGTAAGGGTTCAGTGGAATCCCCCCTCCATAACCCAACCCCATTTGTTTGAGGGTTTTTTAATTAATTAATTCAGTTCATTGTTTTGTAGTCAGACTTTGCTAATGAGAGGTTTTATGTACTCTGCTAATAACAGGCTCTTCTCCTTTTAGCCTTATTATTAGTTATTTTCAAGGGGACCACATAGGTTTGGTGCATTTTTCTGAATAGATCTGGCACTGACTGCACAACAGGCTCACAGGCAGAACAAGGGCACATCTGGTGGTAGAAAGCTACAGGAAGTGCTTGGAGGAGGATACTTTGGCCTGGCCTACACTTTCCAGTGTAGCTGTATTGGCCACAGTCTGAAAAAAATTGGCTTTGGCTGACCATGTGCCATCATAAGACCTGCTGCAGACATATTTAAATGTCTGGCTAATAAATCCTACTTCCAAAACAGCCTTTTTTGGTCAGGGATTGGTGACACTGGCAAAAGAGCTCTTGCTGATGTTACTTGTTTACCCACTGAGAGGGCTTACCTTAAAGATAAGATAAGATAAGGTAAGCCCTTAGAGGGCTTACCTTAAAGATAAGGTCCTAATTTGCAAAAATACAGGAGAGTGCATGTAAGAAAAAAAAGGTGCAATTGAATGGAGGATGGAGAAGGTAATTGCCAGATAGACTGAAGAGTTGCTGAAAAGGAGAGGTGAAGAATTACACTGATGAAGAAAAAATAAAGGAATAGAATTTGAGGTATTCTTTTATAGAGCCAAAATTGGTTGCATGAGCCCTGGAGTTGGTTGGTATGGTGTTCAAAACGTTTTCTCTGACTGTACCTTTTCTCACTCCAGGAAGCTCCTACTGTTTGGTTCTACATCAGAGTTTCGTGTGATGTTAACAGCTCATAACCAAGATCACACTGGTATGTTGACATTGATGAAATGAGAGAACTTGCACAGTCAAGGTATTTGCCCATCCTTCTTATATTGTTATGGAATTCAAGTGCAGGTCTGCTTAGTCCTATGGAAATAGCCACCATTAACAATCTTTAACCTTGTATTAAATATGGACAAGTCTTATAAATATACTTTTTTGCATTGTCTCCCTGGTCACAGGCCATGTCCATATAAAAGGGTGCCCAGCAGCAGGCCTCTCAAGAAGGCCACACTGCTGTGGGTGAACTAACTCCTAAACAGGAAGCTGTAGTCAGCTAATTATCCTAGGAATTAATTATTTGGCAGTGTCACCCAGGCTATGGACAGACATTCAAAAAGCCTGAGCCTGAATTGATTCACTCTTTGCAGGTTAGTCTAAGCTGCACAGCTTGAACTGATTAATAACTGGACAGACATTCTCTGTTAAATCAGGAAATGCAAATACTTGCCTGCAGTGGATCAAGCCAGAATTCAGGGGGTGATAGAGCATCCCTAGCAGCCACTGCCAAAGGGTAGGGAAGAGAGACACCCTCTAAGATTCTCACTCCTCCCTGCTGGAGCAGAGGGGGCATAGCCAGGCACCAGCCGGGGCTAGCATGACACACAGGATGCCAGCCACCAGCCAGGGGGTGGGGGGAAGCTGCTGCTAGACTGATGAGTGGAGATGGGAAAAAGTCCTTTCTCTGAAGCAAGCATGTATTGAACACAGGAATTTGCAAAGCATACAACAGGGAACTACCAAAAACCTTTGCTTAAGCTACAATAAAGCCCAGTAAAACACAGCATACACAACTTAGTCTAACTTAAAATGTAAAGCAGGAAGACAAGAGAAAGCCTTACATAAATCTTACTAACCCTGAGGGCAGAGTGTCTCCTTACTGCCAGGCATTCAGAAAGACTTTGTTTAGGGTTTACAGGCTCTGCTTTATAATGCAAATGTAGCTTTCTGCATTATTTGGTCTGCAACTTCCCTTAACTCCATCTCCAGCATGTATGTATGATGATTGTCAGGTTTCTGCCAACACTTCCTATCTCTCAGTCTGGTCCTGCAGGTCTTAGCTCTGGGCTCACAGGTGCAGGTCTTGGATCTGCACACAGGGGACTAGCTTGCCTCTCTACCCAGCTCCAGGATGGGACTGCTGTGAAATTAATCCCCTCCCTGGTTGCAGGCAAGCTGAACAGAGGGAAGAATTAACTCAGTCTCTGCCTGGCTGCAGGAAAGCTGTGGAGGTATGGCTGGGGCTGTCTAACCCCAGCTGTGGTCCACACAGTTTGCCAGCGGGGGGGAGGGGGAAGAGGGGATGGAGGGAGAAATTTGCCTCAGGGGTCATGGCAGGCTAGCATCTGGTCACGCCCCAACTCTGCTCTGGGAAGAGAGCAGAGGGGAGGGCCAGCCCAGCTCTCTGGAGCAGAGCCCAGTCCAGAGAGCATACTGGGGGTCTCTGATTTAATTAAACCACCAGGGGTCTGGGACAGATAATGCATAAAACAGTTTGAGCCAAATCAGTTAAGTCTGATACTACATTCAACCAGGTTTATGTCAAACCAGTTTCAGCCATTTTCAATCTGGTTTATGTCCACTGAATGTCTGTTCTGTTACAGGTTTAAAACAGTTTCTGATCACTTAAACTGGTTTGTGTGTAATGTCTGTCCTAGCCCTGGCAGCCCTAGTCTACCCAAAGTACACTGAGAATATGGCTTACGCTGGTTCTGGTTTACGGATAGCCTAGGCTTAACAAGTTTACCCTGTAGACCTGCTGGCAGTCTCACAACGCTGCTGCAAAACATGGAATTCTCTTGGCTGGCTAAGCTAGAAGGCAACAGAGGACGGCTAGGAGAGAAAAAATAAGGTGGCGGAGGAAGAGAATGAGACATGGACAGCGTAGGTAACAGCAGAAACAGTCTCACATTCCAGTAATCATTCAGAAGTTGGCCAAAGCTGGTGATGATATCATATGGGTGCCTTTTTGTAGTCTACTATTACAGACAGCTCACGTCTGGCCTTTTAGAAACAGGATAATGAAGGACCTATGATGTCAAGGAGAATCCCAGGGTCCCAGGAGAGGATAGGACTGGCAGATATGATGGTAAAAACTTGTCTTTTTGATCCATCCATTGCGTATATTTTGATCCTCACTTTTAGAGAGAATTCTGCAAGTATTTTCTGAGTGAAAGTGATGGGCACAAAAACCCATCCTTTCATTATTATCTTTACCAATTAGGACTAACAATGTTGGCCTATTAATTTCAGTTCCATTCTTCTCTGTTTACCAGGCATAGTAATTTCAGCATAATCTTTGTAGTTGCTTGGGTTTCTTCAGTCTGTCTGTCTCCCTTTCACACTGCTCTTCATCAACATATTGTGTCATAGATGACTGGAATATTTTATAAACTTTCACCTGCCTTCCAAGAATTTAGTTTACAACTCACCAGCCAAGCCCCAGTTGTGTTATAACAGAATTTCTTACAATGTGTTCTTGTAATCTTTGTCTTTTCTTTCATTCATTCCATCTCTGCTCTTTTACTTTGATTGTCTTATTGTTTATAGTAGCATCTTGTGTCCCTATTCAGGTGGGATCCCATTGTGCTAAGTGCTGCATGAAAATTTTATTCTTCGGTTGAAGATAGGATGTACCAAGTGAATATAATGAACAAATATAGTAAGAGGCTTCAGTGCTTGAACCATACTTGAATAGAGAAGTTATTTGTAGTTAGCAAATTTAAACTAAAAGGAAATATAAATATATTAACATGGAATAAATAGTAATGATATCAGTTGCCTTTGGATTTAACCACTTTTTTCCCCTCCTACAGCCTTTTTATACATATTTGCACCTTTTTACATTATCGATCTCTTCCTTCCTCCCTCCCCAACCCCCAATATCCTGCCTTTATCTCTCAGGCAGTCAGGTTTTTTCAGAGGTTCCCCGTCCATTAGCTGTCTGTTGGGTAACTGGCAAGAGGTGCTGGAATGCTGCTCCATTACATTCCAAGTCAATTTAAACACGGACCAGAAAGGCCCAGGCTGGGCATATAGTTGGAGTAAAAGATTTTATTGTCCTTTGTTGTAAATTCTATGTTCACTACTATGGAATGGGTGCGCTAATTAGCTCACTAATTGCTTTCTTATCTCTGGCAGGCAAAAATGGGGAGTTATCTTTGCTAGAAGAATTTCAAAGCAAAAGATAACTGTTAGTCATTAAAAGCTTTTTCTACCTTCTTTTAGTATGCAAAGGCCAGTATTTTAAGATGCTGATTTGTTCTGAGCTTTAATGTGACCTGTAACTCTTTTTGATATTTTTAGTGAATGAATATGCCTATACCTCTAATTCTCCCTTAGCATTCTGGAATACAAGGAAGTAACACATCCACCCTCTTTTATATTTCGTATTTGTCTTTATATTGCATGTTTAACTGGGGTACATAGTTTTCATTCTGGTTTCTTTTACCCAGTATATCCAGCATACATATAGCTGGAATGTGCTTTCTGGATACTTTTTCTTCTACAACCAAGATATTAACCAGTTTCTACTACTATCCATAGCTGCATTGCTGGCAAAATGTGAGTAGCTGAAACCATATAAGATCAGTTTGGGTTTCTAAAGTCTTTATTTCCAAGCACAGCATATTTCAACAAAGCAGACCTTCTGGGCTATTAGTGCACATGACTATGCTCCAGCTAGTAGAGAGAGAATCTGAGGAGGAACAATAAAATGTTCAGAACCCCATTGCCTTCTGCTGTGACCAAAACAAGTATAGGGAAGAAAGGAAAATGGTTTCTTATTTTTAATGACTGATACTCTTTTTAGAGAGCAATGAAGGCTGGGCACACAACTCAAATGGAAGAGGAAGACTTAAGGAAAAAAAAAAAGCTTAAATCATATCCATACAGCTGAATAAAGCATAGGATTGAATAGTGTTACATCCTTGGCAGTTCCCTCCATGGCTACAATTTACTGCCCAGAAACTTTGTTAATGTGTAAGTAGGATTGACCAGCACTTTCATAGTGCACTGAATGCACCTGCGTTTTAACGTCTGAAAAACAGGATTTACAGAGATAAGTTAAGATGCCAGCCCATCCCTGTCCCCTGGAGGTGGCAAGAGCCATTGATAAGGACTCAAAGAATTCAGAACTAAGGTGCACTAGGGTGGGAGTCAGACCTACTGTTGATTTAGCATCTGGGCTTTCGAGTTACTGTTTTGCCATGTTGGTAGCTGTAGACCAAAAGAAATAATACTGGTAAAACTTTCCAGCATAAAAAGCAGTTACATATGCTCAGCTTCAGTACTGCAAGCTCTGGGAAGTTAAGGGCACTGAATGGATAAAGCCTCTTGGGCAGGTCTGTTTTTCTATCCTTGTAATATCTGACCATCTTCTGAAAGGTGGAATTTCTTAAGAGGATATAAGACTGGAAACATTCAACCATGCCCAAATAGAAAAGAGAAGAGGAAAAGTGTTTTAAAGGTAGATTAGCTAGAGCTGTAAGGTTACAGGAATTATGCCTGGATTACTGATAACTCCTCCTCCTTGGGCTGTGATCTCATCAGATCCCACATGTAAAGCAGTCTTGTGCCCGACTGATATTTGAATGAGACCTACAGTGCAGAAACCAGGATACTGCAGGAAGTGAAACCTGTGATTCAATCACTATAATCTTCCTTTATGAGTCTCTGCATACCTAATCAGCGTTGCAGCATAGGGAGACTAAAAGGTATGGGCACAAAAACACTTAACTGGAAAGTAAGATGGTATGAATTTTAAGCATATCAGCTATTGCGTAAGTAACTGCTCATCTGTACACTCTTGACTTATAAATGTGATATTGCTTATCCCTCAGTGAAACTGAGGTGAGCTACCTACATTTACTGCAAGGGAGTTACCATGGAATAGCTGATGTGAATCTACATCCTGTCATACTTCACGCTATCTTGTTCATTTGCCCAAACCTGTAATTGGAAATTAGTAATTCTACCGTGGCAATAATTCAGTCTGTACAAGTTGGCATCAATTGGTAATGCAATGAATGATAAGGCTGAAATTTGCCAGGGCCAAAAGTTAGTGGATACCATAGACTAAGCTCCCATTAACTTGCCTTTAGTGAAAAATGCTTGGTAGTCAATATAGTACACCATGGAGCTCTGTATAATTGTACCTTTCTTTTTAGTATAACAAAGGCTTTGAAGATGCTAAGAAAATAGAACTTCTGTGGACACTCAGGGACTCTTCACTTAAGCAATCATGGAGGATAAAAACAAGAACAAAGCTTTTGTCAGTATAAATTTTGAAGAGGGCATTTTCAAGTTTTAAAATTTTAAAAATAATACCTCAGAGAAGCATTCTTTGGCATCACTTAATTTCCTAATCAATTTTACTTCTTGTTTCTTCAACACTTGTTTCTGCTATAAAGCTTGGGCCCATTTTTCCAGAGAGCCTCAGCTGGCCTTCAGTTTTGTGGGTACAGTTTATCTGTAATGAATTCTAGGCACACAGATGCAAATGCCACTGATTGCAGGCTTTGATGCTAGCATGTGGGGGTTCCACAATCTTATTTAAAAGCAGGAGACTTGCCTACCCAAGCAATTCATGGCAGTGTAAATCTAGTTGCATCAGTAAAAAGAGCTGCAGCTGCATCATGTAGCTCTTTTCATTGAGGGAACTGGCAAGTGGCTCTCAAAATTTTACTTGTGTTACTTAATTTCACCCTGGAGCAAGTTACAGCATATTAAAGTTTGTGTGCGCATACATCTGTTCTCTTAAGTATTTCATTGGTCTATCAATTGTCTTCCCAGAAGCTGCTTTTTCTAGCATCCAATGTGGCTGCTCTGTTAACCTGAATTGTTTTGGAGGCCAGGGGTGCATCCAGAGGAGCGTGCACATGCCTCTTGCAATGTCTCAAATCCCTTTGAGACATTGCAAGAAGCATGTGTGGGAGTGAAAAAGAGTTCCCTGTGCTGCAAATTTGCAGTGTGGGGGCAAAATTAGACCCCTGGAGGGGGTCAAAAAACCACACAGGAAAAAATGGGGCAGGGTACAGTCCCGGACCATGGCCTGAGGCAACTGAAGGCTGGGTCATTCACAGAGATGCTCTGGTAGCCTGCCAAAGCATCTCTGTGGTTGGCCCTTTCCCTAGTGCTGAAGCACGCTGCCTGCCTCTGTGAGACAGACAGTGATGCAAGCTGCAGGGACATGGATCCAGCTTCATACCAGGTAAGGAGGAGTGGGGAGAGGACCATGGGGGGACCCCCCCCCAGGCCCCTGATGGCTGCCCTGCCTGGCCCCAGCATCCCAGCAATTAAAAAAAAAAAAGTCCCACACTCACCGGCAGTAGGAGCTGCCATCAGGGTCACTGGGGCCTCTTGGCAGAGCCCCCCCAATACAGCATGCGGTCAGCCAGCCAGGTGACAGCCGCACTGGACCCAGATGCCCCACAGTGCACGGAGCTGCACGATGCCATGCCGACCCTGACTGCACCCATGCAACGGCCGGAGCTGGCCCTTGCTGCCCCCACTGACATGTGTTGCATGGGGAGGCTCTGCCACAAGGCCCCAGAGCCCACACAGCCCCTGCTACTGTCAATAAGTATGAGACTTTTTATTGTTTGTTTGGGGGTTTTTTAAGTGCCAGGAGGCTGGATCAGCCATCAAGGGGGCTGGGGCACGTGGGCCCTGCAGCAAGGGGGTGGTAGTCCCTGAAGAAGCCATGTGGACCCTGTTGGGGAGGCTGTGGCCCTGTCAAGGGCAGTCCATGAGTTGTGGGGGGGAGGGGGCTTCTCTGTCTAATTTTTATTGTAGAGGAACATGGATTTTGGAGTATTTTACAGAGTGATTTTGGGGTTTTTTTCTTTAAAATCAGGGATTTTTCAGTTTTCAAATATGGAACACCAGAATTCCTACTAGGGAGGCAAGTGGCAGGAGGGGGAAAGTGCAGCAGCATCCACTGATGCACCCACATCCCAGAAGTGAGTGGGTAGTGTGGTCTGGGATCATTCTGAGCTGGCAGATGATCCCATGTATGCTATTTGCCTGCACTGCTGAGCCAAAACCAGCTGGGGCAAAGGGAACAAACCATATGAGAACCACAGGGATGCTGATGCATCTCCACAGGCACCACCCCTTTGCCCTTGCTCCTCCTCAGCCTTGCACCAGCGGGAGTGTGCTCAAAGGGAAGTCCCTCTCTCGCTCCAAAGTCCCCATCCCCCCAAAGCAGAGGTAAGCCACCCTGGAACAGTGGGGGAAAAAGGTGGACAGAAAGCAGGACACATTCCAAAGGCGAGCAAGTTCACCCAGAGCATTGGGGAGATGCTTGCTGTCAATGCCCAGCCCTTTTCCCTAGTTGAGCAGCCAGGGTTCAGGCAGCTCATGGCACTCGTGACTCCATCATACCAAGTGCCTGCACGCACCACCTTCAGTAGGACAGTGCTACCATCCCTGTACAAGGCACGCACAGAATACTCAAGGGAGGATCTGTGCAAGGCAGGTCTGCAGGTGGCCTTAACCTTCACCTCAGACATCTGGAGCACCCAGGGTGGAGATCATGCCTACCTCTCCCTCACAGGGCACTGTTGCAACCAGTCAGGCTGTCGGTGGGCTCTCCTTCAAGCTGAGGTGATGGATGAGTCCCACACCCCATCAGAGATCATGGGGGCCATGAACCACTTGGTGCAGAGGTGCCTTATTGGGCAGGGTGAGCTTACCCATGGGCTCATGGTCACCGACAATGGGCCCAATATGGTCAAGGCAGTCCTTGATGCCAACTTTATTGGCCTCCACAGTGTGGCACACAAGTTGCACCTTTTTGTCAGGGACACCTTGGAGGGAGACAGGGCTCCTGGTGACAGCACCAGCACCACCAGCAAGCTAATTTCAAAATGCAGGAAGGTGGCAGGCTACTTCCGCCGGAGCATCAAGTGGGACAAGATGCTGTGGGATAAGTAAAAAGAGCTGAACATCTCACAACACAAAATCATGCAGGATGTGGAGACTCGGTGGAACTCCACATACCTGATGCTTGAGAGGCTGGTGGAGCAACAGAAGGCCATCCATAAGATGGCCTTGCTCAGGGAGATCAGGATCAGCAGTCCCCTGAACAGAGCCGAGTGGGATACCATCTCCCAGATCTCGGTGGTCCTCAAGCCCTTCCTCGAGGCCACCGAGAGCCTCACCGCTGCTGACGCCCTCCTTACCCAGGTGATCCTTGTAGTGAGGGAACTTTGGAGCCAAATGGAAAGCTTCCAGGGGATCAATGTTCCTGGCTGGGCCAAGCCGCTGTCACCAGATGTGCAGGCACTCGTGAGGCGGTTGAAGGAAGGCATCAGGAAACAGCTTGATCCCTTGTGGTCCAGTACAGTCCACAGGCTGGCCACCATGTGTGACCCAAGGGTGAAGGGCACCGTATGCAGCAGCCAAATGCTGAATCACTGGATGGAGGCACTGGTAAAGAAAGTCAGGGAGGCAGAGTGCCAGGGGGGTGGGGAGTGAACGGGACATGGCATGGAACAGAGGGATTCACTGTCCAATGCTAGCACACCATCCACCAGCCAGTCTTGTCCTCCACCACAGGCGTTGCCAGTGTGGGCCAAGGGCATAGCTTCTATGGTGGGGTCCAGAGACAATAGACCCCACCATCAGGCAGTTAGTGCTCATGCCTTGGTGGCTACCTGTCTTGCTGAGGATGCGGAGCTGCTGCGGTGCGACCCCTTAGCCTACTTGGCAACCCGCAGCCAGATGTGGTTGGATCTGGCCACAGTTGCCCATGAACACCTGTCCTGTCCACAGACCAGAGTTCTGAGTGAGAGGGTGTTCAGCATTGCTGGGGATGTAGTGATGCCACCATGCCTACTTGGATCCTGGTTTGGTGGAGTAGCTGGTGTTCCTGAAGGTGAACCTCCCACTGCTGGGGTTCCCCAAACTCCAGGTGCAGATGGACTGAATTGCACCCTCCTCACTCTGTCCACACCTATTTCCTTTTTTCATTTTTTAAAAACCAGTTACTGCACCGCCAGCCAGCAGGGGAAGAACATATCCCTGCTGAGCTCACTCCCCTGCCAGGATGAACTTGGAGTTATGGGCTGGGGCTGTGGGGAAGGATGAGGCCCCAGGTCCTGGGCATGACCACTAAAACTGCACCCTGCCAGGGTAGGGAGGCCTAGTGGGACTGCTGGTGGTGTGGCAGCCCTGTAAATGCCAGGACCAACAATACCCCGGTGAAAGGTGGGTAGAAGGTGCCATAACCTCTAGCTAACACATGCACACACACAGTTCTGACAGGGGAAAGCCCAGACCCATCATGTCTTTGACAGGCCTGACACTTGCCGGTTGCAGTGCAGTTGTGAGGCTCCTGGTGAGCTCAGCTTAGCTGCCTGGGATGCCAGCTTTTGTGTTGAAAAACCCTTTGTCAGGCTGAGGAAGCACCTGCAGTTGGTGTGTCTGCTGGTCCTGGATGGAAGGAATAATAAAAAAGCCAGAGGCTGGCTTGGCAGGCAATGCAGGCAAGAAAACCAGTCAGTGAAAATGGAAATAGAGGTGTCAGGGGGTGAGGGACAGGCTAAGGAGGATGTAGCAGTGCAGAGGTACCGGGGGAGTCAGATGTCTAGCAGGTTGCAGTGTCTATGAGTTTCTGTACCTACAAAGCTGATGAAGTGCAGTTCATAGGCCCGGCCATAAAAAGTGATTTGTAAATTGTTCTGTCTCAGGATCAGTCCTGAGAGACTGGAGGCAGAGGGTATTTTTGGTGAGGAATGTGCCCCCACAGGTAGTTGGGTTTTGTTGTCTTTGATAGATTCTGGTGTGCAGTTTGTGGGGTACAGGACATAACTGGCAGGTTTTGTGTTTTGAGCTGTAGGAAGTCGGTTTCAGTTCTGGTGATGAGGTTAGGTGCTTGTTTGAATGTACAAACCACTTTTCAGAGCTGGGCCTATGAACTG
>NW_017728886.1:219887337-219888792 GCF_001723895.1 Crocodylus porosus | reverse complement strand
CCTCTGATGCCTCCATTTCCATTTTCACTGACTGGATTTCTTGCCTGCATTGTGTGCCAGGCCAGCCTCTGGCTTCTTTACTATTCCTTCCATCCAGGACCAACTGCAGGTATTTTTCAGCCTGACAAAGGGGTTTTCAACCTGAAAGCTTCCTAAGATATATTTCTCTAACTATTCTGTTTTTTTCAAAATAAACATACAAACATAAAAACACAAGTTAAGCCATCACACACCACAAGTAACATATATCCAGCACAACATCTTTACTTCTTCCTGTCAATTCCTTTATAAAAAGAAAGGCTCTGTGACAGTTCAGTTTGGCTACCCTAGATGCTGCTGGTGCTAGTGGTACCAACTGCTGATTCATCTACATTATTTTCACCTGCCCTTGCTTACAGTGCTGGACTGGGCTGAGGCTGGGAGGAGAAGACCTCACTGGGGCACACTGCTGGGTTGTGTAAAGGCCCCAGAGCCAGGAAGGGCGCACCTGAACAGTGTCACCCACCCATGTCATGAGTTTTGCCTGCCTGCGGCCACAGGTGCTGGGCCCCAGAACCCCCCTGCATCTATCTCCTTGACAGCTGGCAGGCTTTGTGATTGCAGCAGGGCCTAGCAGCCAGGCCTGCAGTAGTTTCCCCTCCTCCCCGTGCCCCAAGACGGACACAGTTCCACAAGCACCCATGACACGAGTTTTGCCTGTCAGCAGCTATAGGTTTTCATAGACATTTAGGCATTTGGGCTGGAAGGGACCCCAGAGGATCATTGAGTCCAGCCCCAGGTTCAGGGCCACAGAAGCCAGACTCCCCCTGCACCTATGTCCTTGAAAGCTGGCAGGCTTCGTGGCCTCAGCAGGGCCTAGCATGCCTGCAGTTTTCACCCTGCTGTGCCTTTGGTCAAGCAAGACCTACTCGCAATAAACAATCTCATTTCTTTTTATGACCAGGTGACTTGCCACCTGGACAAGGGGGAAGAGATCAATGTCGTATACCTCGACTTTAAAAAAGCCTTTGATCTGGTATCCCATGATCACCTCTTGGCTAAACTGGCTAACTGAGGCCTTGACATCACCATGATCCACTGGCTGGGGAACTGGCTCCGTGGTAGGACCCAGAGGGTGGTGGTCGACAAGAGCCAATCGACTTGGTGCTCTGTGACCAGTGGGGTCCCATAAGGCTCTGTCCTAGGGCCTATACTGTTTAACATCTCATCAATAATGTGGACATTGGTGTCAGAAGTGGACTGGCCAAGTTCGCCAATGACACCAAACTCTAGGGTAAAGCATCCACATCGGAGGATGAGAGGGTGATCCAGGCAGATCTGGACAGACTCATGAAATGGGCAGATGTGAACCTGATGGTGTTCAACACTGAAAAATACAAGGTTCTCCACTTTAGAAGGAAAAACCTGCTCCATGCTTATAGGTTCAGTAGTGCTACACTGGTTAGCACTACAGAT
>NW_017728886.1:219871890-219886587 GCF_001723895.1 Crocodylus porosus | reverse complement strand
GATGTCTATGAAATCTATGAAACACACACAGTGTCACCCATGTCATGAGTTTTGCTTGTCAGCATCTTGAAGTGCAGTTTCCCTGAACACCCTGCACTTACCTCCTTGAAACTTGGCAGGTTTCATGCCCTCAGAATGGATTACCATTCCTGTAAGTTTCATCCAAATCAGGCCAGAAATGATGAAGTTTTAGGCTGTTTCAAGCTTCCCCATTATAGCCTACAGGCGAAACAGCAAAACAGGGTCAAAACAGTGAAACTAAATGGAATGAAATGCAGTTCCGGTGAAATGCAAGTTGAAATGGAACGATGCCGTTTCCCAAAGCCCTAAGCGCAACAGGGAGCTAGGGGCTCCTGTTACTTTAAGACAGGGATGTCACCAGGTGGGTAGGGAAGATGGCTGATTCTGGGCTCCCTGCAGGGCAGTAGGCAGCTGGGGCCCATGAGTGACCACTTATCCCTAATTGGGCGAGACAGTTCTGAAATGGGAACATCAGTCCTGCTCCTGGGGCTGTGTGACTCTGGGACAGCATTTGTCCCAGATTCCAAGTATCACACAGGGATCTAGACTTTCCGTTCACTGTGGAAAAAAGCAGGAAATGGCAGGCTTCCCCTTGCAGGCTGGCAGAGTCCCAGCCTGCAAGGTGATGCGGGGAGCAGGACACAAGGGGCCCCATGTGTGTGCACTCATACATGTGGCCAGGAATATAGCCCCAGGCAACGGGGTGGAGAACAGCTCCCTGCTGCCCTGCCCCCAGGAGCCCTGCACTGGCCACACCACCGTGCAAGCTGCTCCTTGCCTGTCCAGCAGTGGCAGGGGTGGCAGCACAGAGTTGTGCCCCCTGCTGGGACTCCCAGGGGAAGGGCAGCAGGGCAGGGAGCCCCAAGCCCCTAATGGACAGCCCACATCCACCCCCACTGCTCTGGCCATGCTGCTGGTGGGGGAGAAGTGAGGGAGGGAGAGGTGGGTAAGTGTCTGGGTGTCCTGGCTTTCTATTTTAAAAGGGTAGTCACCTTAGGGCCAATAGGCTGAAAGTTCCTGCTGCAGGGTTAGCTGCCTAGCAGTAGGACAATAGGGCAGCACCCTGGTGAGGCAGCAAGAGCATTGCTATAGTTTAGCCGAAGGAATAGCAATAAGCTGCCCTGGAGGCTGAAGGGGCACTGGCAGCCAGTGGGGAGAGCACCTGACTGGAAGGGGAAGAGCCCAGGGATATAAGCCTGGGCTTCTGAGGCAGAGGAGCAGTGTAGCGCTGAACTCTATAGGGAGAGGAGCTCCTGCCAGCACAGGCTGGAGTGGAGTGGGAGGTGCAGGCCATGGCAGGTGCTCCCGGGGCTGAGCGCCAGAGAATGGGAAGGTGGCTTGGCAATTGTATGAAGACCCTGGTGGGGGAGCTGAGTGTTTGAATTTAAAGCAACTCTTTGAATTTTTGTTCTAGTCTAATACCAAAGGACTGGGTTGTGGCTATGTGGGAAGTATGGAGGCCACAGTGGGTGCCTGAGGAGCACCCAGTTTAGAGCCTTGCCTCAGTCAGGGACTCCAGGGGGTTAGAGCTGAGACAAAGAGCAGCCTTGCCTGCATCATTAACCCCAGGCTGGAATGAGACCAGAGCCAGACAGGACCAGTGGAGCCCAGGCCTGAGAAAGGCGAGACCATGGCCAGGGGATGGTGGACCTAGGCGGAGGGGGGTGCAGCCAGAGAAAAGGGGCCAAAGCTGGGAAGGCTATCGCCACAAAGGTTTGAGGCCTGAGAGGTCCAAGCATTGTGGTGGGGTGGGTGGCCCCTCTAAAGTGATACTATATAACATCTGCAAGACATGGGTAGATGGAGGCCATGAATATAGCCCATAAGGCACCTGGTATTCTGGGACAACAGTAGAGCCAGAAGGACCACAACTGATTGCCCGAGTGGGAAATTTGCTGTGGACTGGGCCCTAAGGGCAGCTTCCCCAAACCTTTTGAGCAACATCAAGGCATGGCAGAGGAGATAACAGGAACTAACACCTGGAGGTAACACCCTGAGGGGTCAGAGTGAACAGGAACTGCATGCCTACCAGGAGGCATGGCAGCATCACTGGACCACAGGTCCTGTCACAGGGAGGAAAGCTGGAAAAGGACTCTTATCTCTAGGGTCTCCTAAAACTGGAAGAGGCTCTGAAAATGGTATTCCAAAACTGTAAAGTAGAAAAAGAGTCTTTCCTAAAATGGAAACCAAATAATGAACAATAACTCCTTACTGTTTTTCTCATTTTACAGGGTTGGCCCCTTAAGGACACTGGCATTAACCACTGCCCAATATGTGGCAAAATTGCAAGTAAAGAGGAAAAAAACCCGTTGTTTATATGACCTCCCCACTGAGTCTGGGACCACACGTGAGAAACAAGTGTTTGTGCCATCTACTCTGCTAATTGCTAAGTATGGAATGGGTGGAGCCAGGAGTGAGTGGGCAGAACTTTTGATGTCAGCAGTGGGCCTGGGCTTGGCATGAAGGTGGTATGGACATGAACAAAGAAAACAGAAGAGGACGTGTTTGGGCAGGCTGGAGAGGTTTCTATGAATCATGGGTGTGGAGTAGAGGGCATTTCTGAGTCAAAAGAAGGCAAAAGACGAAGAAGAACAAGGATCAAGAGGCCAAGAAGGTGGCGTTGCAGTCACTCAGGAACTGGGAGCAGGGAAACATGTCTTAATGGGAGCCGAGCTCCTTCAGCCCAGCAAATAAGTGAGCTGTTAGTCTGCCACTATCTCCCACAAGGTGCCAGAGTGGCTCCAAGTAAAGCAGGCCACGTTCCTGAGCTAAGTGTTGTCCCCTCACCAAGCAAGCTCTAAAGTTAAATTACTCTTAACCATTCATGTAACCTTCAGCTCCATTTGCAGAGGTTTGATCGTTCCCAGCGTTATCAGTGTTTGCAGTCTTGCTGCCGTTTCCCTTTTCAAAGACTGCAGGTTAAAGACAACAAAGTCATTTTAAATTTAATTACGAGGAATTTTTTTTCCAGTCCTCAGGCAAAGCTCTGCTATTTGGAAAATGCTTTGAGTATCCAAAGAGGTCCATGCAGGATGGATAATAACACCTCAAACAGACAAGCTAGCCTATGCTGCAACAAATGTTTTTACAGAAGAACAAAAGCACTTAATGATTCTCTGAGCTTCACTGAGCTCCTACCCTTGGTTCTGGGATCCCCTGGAAACAGACGAAGCTACTGCCTGGAAGGCCACAGAAATGCAGCTAAATGAGCTTGCTGTCATGGGGGATGTCTGTTGGTGCACATCAGCCATGCATGCGGGCAGAGATCTGTAAGGCTACGGCTGATTTTTAGGACTGTGCAAAATTTCACCAGCTGTTTCATTTCAACACTGTTTTGACTCGTTTCAAGACCAAAAAAGCAAAATTGAAATGAAGGGCTTTGAAACAGTTTTGAAACAAAAGGCAATCTAAACATTTCAAAATGTTTCGAGTTTCGAAGCTGAATCTGAGGTTGCCTGCAGGGAAACAGAAAGTAAGGAGAGGGAAGGGGAAGAGGGGGATGCACTGCTCTGATATTGACTGTGACTGTTCGGCTGCCTGAAATGGTGCTGGTGCTACTAAGTTATTATTTGTCGTCATTTTAAAGTGGTGGACTGGACTGAGTCTGTAGGGAAGGAGACCTAATTGGGACAGACTACCGTGTCATGTAGAGGCCCCAGTGCCAGTGAGGGCACACCTTAACACACAGTCACATATGTCACGAGTTTTGCTTGTCAGCAGCTTAGGTGTAGGGGTTTCGGGGAAACTGCACCTTATCTCCTTGAAACCTGGTAGCCTCTTCTGAGGCCATGAAGCCTACCATCTCTGCAAGTTTCATCTGAATCAGGCAAGAAATGACAATAGGCAGTTTCATGCTTCCCCCTTATAGCCTATGGGCGAAACATTGAAACTGCTTTTGAAACTAAATGAAACACTGTCCTGTAGAAATGGTAAAATGGAAGTTGAAATGAGATGGTAATGTTTTGCACAGCCCTACTAGTTTTCTTTTATGAATCCCTAGTTCTGCAACCACCGTAGTGCAGGAGGTGCATGGCCTGAGTGGATTGGTCCATTCTCCATGATATTTATGTCAAATGGGAACACAACCATTTCCCTTCCTTAATGAAAAATTATAGAGTTGATTCAGGGATTAAAGTAGCCCCATAAATCTAATTATAGTTACCAGCTGTCCAATTTTCAACATGCTGCTTAACTTCCCCTGTTTTCAAGGTCTTCTGTTTTTATAACTGGACATTTTCCCTCTGCGGCTGTATCCACATGAGCATGGACGTTTGTTTCCCCAGGGACAAGAGGCAGCAGCACACTTTGTGCTGCTGCTACTTGTCCCCAGGAAATGCTCGTGTCATAACACCCTCTGGTATGTAGCAGGTTACCCCAGGTGTGGTAGGGAAGGACGGGGCTAGCAACTGCTGGCCCCAGCAGCCTTACTTAGAGTCCTGAGGGCTGGGGAAGCTGCAGCCACTATGCTCTTGCAGCTGGGACCCAAGCCAACGGCCAGAGTGTGATTCCAGCTAGCCAGGCTCTGGTTTTGGGCAGTGTGCTGCTGCTGCTATCATATACACCACCCCACTTTTTTCTGTGCTGGTTTTTCTGACCCCAGGAGATCCCACAGTCAACCCCACTGCCCCTGTGCTGCACCCGTCTGGACATGGCCTGCTTGTCCATTGCTGCCCATGTTGCTACAGCAGTCATAGCAGCATCCTCACTTGCAAAACCCTTTTTAACAGCTGAAGACAGGTAAACAACTACTGGAACCTTTTCTCAGAGCAGAGATACTATCTCCTTTCCAGCATCCTCTGTCTAATAGATTTATTTGAAATTGCTTCTTTTTCTAATGCTAGAATCAAAGCAAACAAACATCTCATTTGTAATGGTCTTGACTGTCCTGGGGTTTTACTTAGATTAGAACAGGCAGGGCACAGTCATTTATATAATGCTGCCTTTCTAAGCTGTATCCCTGTTCCTCTGTCAGTAGGTGTCCAGCAAGAGCACAAAGCCTGGCCATCCTATCTTAGGAAAATCCGCAACAACCTTATGGATGCAAACAGCCATGTCCTGGGAAAAAGTGTTAGCACATGCAATCCTGTATACTTCAGAGCTACTTGAAGTGGGACAGTAGACTAGTGTGTCTGTCAGAACCTGGGACAAAGCCAAGGTCTATTTACAGCCCATGGAGGCAATTCTCAAATTAGGGGTCACAAGCCCAACCAGAGTTGCAGTCTACCTGTGGTGTTAAGTCCCATACGTATTCAACCACCTGAGGTCAGCATGATCAAAACTGGAGTTGCATAGTCAGAAGTCAAATCATAAACTAAGCCAAAAATTGGGAACTGCTGGTATAACCAATGCCGTGTCTTCTTCAGAAGTGGCACAGATCAGACCAAGTGCCCCAAGCCTTTAAAAGTCTTGCATATTTACACTAATGTGCTTATGTCATATCTTTTGTAATCTATGAAAGAGCCCTAGTTTTTAAGACCTGCTTGTTGTTATAGAAGATGCACCAATAATAAATTACCCAATCTCCACCCACTTTGTGATGCCCTTAAATAATGTAATTAACAATCTGACCACTGGATGTTACTGTTCTTCCAAACAGCTGCAGTTGGAGGGAAGGGAAAAGTTATCCGATGATAAAATCTTCTGTTTTTTCACCTGAATAATTAACACAGTAAATCGTGCATAGATGGCTATGATGTATTTAGCTGCCTGTCTCTTTGCCCACGGCATGGGAAGAACTAGAGAAAGTTATTACTAGGTTACAAAGGGAAATCTGCACCCAGCAATAAGCAAATGAGTTGCAAAATTAATTAGACCTAGGACTCCAAATATGTATGCACAGCCTGACCCAGTATTAAAGAGAATATCATGGCTTTTTGGGGCACAATATAGTCATATTCCAGAAATAAGTCGTACTTCTCATATACCTTTGACCACCTAACATATCCTCTACCCATTAATGCTTTAACCTTAAAATGATTAAGAATACAAACCTCTAAGCACCTTTCAACACAGGCCATTTTTTAAAATAAAATAAAAAATTAGCCAGAAAAACACTTCCTTCTTTCCCTCTAAAAGTGGAATTCACCACAATGGCATTACATTAGACAGAGGTTCAGGAAGGGTTATGTTCTGTTTTGGTTTAGGAATAAATACATATTCTAATAGCTCATGCCCTAGCTAATTCCTATCTTTCCACTGAGTTACTCAATATCCACTTCTATGCCCAGAGTCCCAATGAATCAGCCTGTAAAACCTTGATATTTTTATGCATCAAAAAGCAATTTATTTAATAACATTTTAAAACCTCCAAAAATAATTATACGCTTTTTTCTTTCTCCACAGAAGCTAGAATAATTGAAGTATGGCCAGGAGCTTGACTTGCATATATATATCAGAATATTTACAGGATCCCATTCACTCCAGATTAGGCCCAGTATGAACTCAGCAACAATGTTTACAGGAGACTTTTACTGTGGAGCTGCCTAATTAGCTCTGCAGTAAACATCTTGGTGTCTACATGTGCAGGACTATTAGGCTAGATAAAACTAATAAACTCCGCAGCAGGGTAGTATTTGTAAATACAAGATTTTTTACTCCACAGCTGTGCACATGCAGATGCTGGCTTAGCTAGCTAGGGCACAAGTGAGCTTCAGTGGGGGAGGCTGCCTGCCAGCTGGCCCTGCACTGGAGTGCCCTTGTGTCCCAGCCAGCCCCTCCACAGCACGCTGAGCCAGGCTGAAGCAGCCACAGGCTAGTAGACTGGCCCCTCAGGCTCCCTGCCAGCTGGGATTGTTCCAACCTGGCTCAACATGCCAAGGTCTTGGGCACATGTGTAGATGTGGTGCCCAGGAGCAATAAACTGGGGTTTATTGGTTTTCATTAGTAGCCACGTATATACCAGCAACTGGTTTTCCAGATGGAGTGACACAGGAAAATGGTCTCAATAAAAAATTAAAACTCTCAAATATCAAATAGTTCCCCTGTGAAATAAGGCCAACACAGTGATTTGGTGTTAGATTTTATGAGCATGAGTTGGGAATACATGAGATGCCTGATTCCAACTCACAGTAATAAAACCTTTATCACCACCAGGTATTACATAGCGCATTGTGCCTACACTGAATATGCACACTAGATCTGTTTGCTGGTTTCTTTCCTTGTATTTTATAGTAGGCAAGCTTTACTGAAAGAGGGATATAGGAGCATGTTTTTTAAAAACCAGATTTTGGCTTAACTTAATTTCCTACTATCTTTTGCATAATTAGTTGATCTTCTGCCTCCCCTCCCTCTGGGATCTCCTACTCTGTTCCTCTTCAAGTTTTTTATTCTTGAGGCCATTTCCCCAGATTTGAGTTTTTGCTTTCTACCATATAGCTTCTCTTCAGGCAAAATTCTTCTGTTATAGATCAAACAAAATTTAAATTTACTGTGTGAATCCTTGGAGCATCGTCTGCATTACGTGCATGCACATGTGTTTGTGTTCTACTGATGTGCGCATGCACATGTGTTTTTGTTCTACTGATGCCCCTTATGGCAAAACTTTCCACAGTTGCAGCCACGGTGATGTGCCTGTAACAATTCATCACTTATTTATTTGTATTATAATGGAATTTCATATTCTCACTATATAAAGTTAAAGGAGCTCCCCAATTTTCACTCCTTTGCAAGCTAAGCAGAAATTTATATGGTGTACACTGTTCAGCTGGAAACAGACATTCAAGAAGCCTGAGTCTGAACTGGTTCAATCTTTGCAGGTTAGTCTAACCTGGCTAGGCTAAATTGATTTGAAACTGAACAGACATTCTCTCTGAACTGAGGAAATTCAGGCACATGCCTGCAGTAGCTCAGGCTAGAGGCCAGGGGACACTAGAGCAGCCCTCCCTTCCCTTCTTCAAGGAGCTGAGCTGAGGTGGGTGTGGCCAGGCCCTGGTATGACTCTCTCATTAGGGAGGTTTGCTTGCAAAATCACAGGCTTTTTTCCCTGCTGGCTGCTTAAGGGGAAGGAGTTTTGCCAGCCCCAAGTCCAGGACTAGCATTCTGAGGCAAACGGGGTGTGTGCAGTGCATGCATCTGTTGATGATACAGAGCTTTTCTACTGTCTGCAGCAAACTGACAGGCAAGCAAGCTAGTGGGGGGCGGGGGGCATGCCTGATAACAGTCTTTATTACCTGATTAGCAAAACTATAGCCTTTCTTAAACAGCTTACTGGCTGGCCTGTTGATTAGTTTCTAAAGCCCCGAGTGATCACTGTTCTGTCTGCCTATCCCAGTGAAATTGGAAAGAGACACACACACAGTCATCTCTCAGTATTAGCTAGTATACCCCATGCTGGCTACAGTCCCTGCTGTGGCAGAGAGGAGGAAGGGATCCTGCTAAAGCAGCAAGTGGCGATGGGGGGTGGGGAAGAGAGGGGGCATGGGGAAGCCAGCAGACCCTCCTGTGCCTATAAGTTGGTGCTGATCTCCAGCCAAGGAGCAGAGGGCAGGGCCCAGCTCTGCTGGGGAGCAGAGAGCCCCACCCAACCCAGAGAGCATGCTGAGATGCTGGGGACTCTGATTTAACTTAAATCAGCAAGAGGCCTGGGACAGACATTGCATAAACCAGTTTGTGCCAAATCAGTTAAGTCCGATACCACATTCAACCAGGTTTATCTCAAACCAGTTAAAGCAATTTTCAAACTGGTTTATATGCATTGAATATCTGTTCTGTTACAGGTTTTGTTTTATGTATAATGTCTGTCTCTAGCCTTCATGTCACATACAATTAGCTAGGCACATACATGTATGACATGCTGCTGAAAATGACACAGACTCATTGTGTAGAAAGGACATCTGTAGCACAACATGCAATGTCACCCATTTTCTTTTCATTCCACATAAAGTCACAGTGTGGGATTCCAGGGCCTATCCACCACAAATACAATTCATTGTTGTTGTTACAGCCTTTATCTTTAAACAATAATTATGCAGTGAGAATACTATTTATTTCTGTTAGAAATAATTGCTTTATTCTATTTGAATAGAATATTTTGGAACAACTCTTGGGTCCTATGTTCTTTTCTGAGGTCACCATGTGCTAGCTTGTCCCACGTATCATGGAGAACAAAATGTCTGAAGATAGGACTAATTGCAACCCTACAGATATGCTCCTGTTTGAGGAGTGAAATGTTTGGATGCTCATAGATGGTGGTATACACCTAGTGGACAGTCTTTCTGATCCTGTTGCTCCTAGTCAGGATGTTACTCTGTATCCTTTAAGAAGGTGAACCCTTCAGGAGCCCACCTAATAGATGGCAATGGCCAGCTTAAACCACAGACATATGCATAACCACATTTATGCTGAACTCTTTAAATCCTCCAACTGCCAAACATCACATTTACATTTGAGGTGATGAGCAATCAGAAATAGGTCTACAGAGGTACTGGGACGTAGGGGAATTTGAAAGGTGTGAGCTGATAAATGAAGGGAAAGTGTCACCCTGGTAATCCATTTACATGGAACGGAAGCGATCAGAAAAGCTCTGTCAGGGTATTTCTCATAATTTTGATATAGCTTTAGCTCATTGTGGTTTACAATAAACCTTAGACAGTTGAAAGGAAAAGCTATTTGCTTACCGAACCTGCCTTGTCTCCATTTTATATGCAGAGATTCTGCCTCACCCTGGTCAGGCTGCCAGAGAAAGCTGTGTTGGCATGACCTTTCATATACAAATGGGAAATTTGGGTTTTTGCTCCGACAGTATAATTACATGCACTTTTCAGACAGATATATATGCAAAAGGAAGCTCAGATTAGGGCCTCCTACATTTAACAATGTCTGCTTTTCCAGGGCAGAACATTCTGCACAGGTTTGCTATGCAGTTGTCCTTTTCAAGATTTAAATACAGGATTAACTCAGGTGATAAACTAACAAAATGTCACTCTGTGATACATTACCCATAGTTCTTTAAACAGAAAATGGTCTGCTGCAGACAGGACAGAGATGCTGCAGAACTTCACTGATAGGCAAAGGTTTCACTACCCCAGCTGCCACCCCAGTTGCTAACACAAGAAACGCCCCTGCTCACTTCACTTCTCCTTTACAAATGATATGAACATTTCCTTTTGAAACTTGTTCTCGTTTTAATGTTTTCTGAAGCTACTGCAACTTGTGCAATAAAAGAATCAAATAAGGAAACAGACTTGAATGCATGCTAAAGTCAGAGCAATATGAAATAATCAAATTCATTGTTCCATGCTACCAGTATTTCATAACTATGAGATGCTGGTAAAGTTATAGATACCTCCAGTCACCTCCATTGTATTATACTAGTACCTGGTAATAATTTGCCCATGCTGTACATAAGGTAAAATCCAATCCACTTATGGAGATGAAGGGGAACAGACTGTTCAGCTTCCAGTGAAATTTTACTGGAAGGTCGGTATCTAATTCCTTTATGCTCTATTGAAAAAAATTTCAATCGCAGGATCAAAGTAATCAGGCTCTTTGCAAGTGGTGTACAGAGGGTCCAGGGAAACCAATAGTTACCATGCTAGAGCAAGGACCTTACCACATCCTCCCCTCAAAGTGCTGCATAGCTCAGTGGACTGGAACAGCAACAGCAACTGCTCCCATGGCTATGTGGGGTAATGGGGCCATGAGATGTGAATCTGTGAATTCTGTAGCTCCAGTCAGCCCCTATTTTGGCCTATAAAGGACCTGCACACAGGCCTTTTCCAGAGAGCACAAGGGTTATATAGGTTTCCCAGTGAAGTGTCTCCATGTATAAGTATCCTAAGTAGGTGGCTGTCCCAGCGGCCTGCAGAGGGTTCGGGACCGAGAGCGTGGTCAGGAGTAGAAAGGTAAGAAAGGTTTATTGACTTAACAAAAACAACGCTAGACGTAGTAACAAGACAAACAATGACAGACAATAATAATTTTCATAGGCAACTTATTGGCAGTCCTCTCTGATGCCTGATGTATGACAAGTTTCTCTTTCCATAAAGCTCAGCGAAGTCAGGCGTCCCCGATCAGTGCTGTCCGAGGGGTACTGGGAAAGACCCTGGTATTCAGTCCTTGAGGAGCCCACTGAATCCAGGCTAGCAGCTAATCTGTAATTCCTTTCACAGAGCTGTATCTTCCTTCTAAATGATTTCCAAATGTGTTAACCAATTTATAAACTTCCAAGCTATGCTGATAACTTATAGCCATTCAGATTCTTTTTACTTCAATTGTCCTTAGACTGACCAATAGCAGTACAAGCCTTGCATTCTTCTGATAAGGTTAATTGTTACTATGTGACAGGGCCTACCATTTCAAGGCTTTGCTATATTTACTAGGCCTCACTACATCTTTGACTTTAATTAGGCTCTTAGCAACAACATATAGCTTAATATCTGAACAAATGACAGAAAAAAAAACACTTGGTCTAATCTTCATAGAGCCTTCAGCAAGCACCTTTATCACACAGACAATTTTCAGCTGTCACAGGTGGCCTTAAGAGTGGGTGACATGGGTGATCACCCAGAGCATTATGGTCGGGGGGGCACCAAATACATACACATGTGGGTAGCCCACTCACAGCAGGACTGTCCTTTTCCCTCCCCAGCCAACTCCTGCACCAGGCAGGAGAAGTGGTGCCCAGCCCGCCCCCCACCTCTAGCCGCTGCTCAGGGGAGCTGGGCCAGGCATGGATGGGTAGGGTGATACTTGCTGCTGCCCGCCTGCCCATTTGCTTGGCACAGCATGATGCTCTGCCTCCCCACCAAACTGCCCCATGCCCCTGCCCAGCTGCCACTGCCTCTGCTTGCAGCAGTGCTGATTTGTGTGTGTGTGTGTGGGGGGGGGGACTCCAAAATACAAGTTCACCCAGCTCTGTCTACAAGCCAGTATAGGCATTGTTGTAAAGTCTGAATTAGAACTTTGTATCTCCTTATTTCCCAAAAGCAATTTACAAAGATATGGAATGCAAACTATAGTGGAACATAGATTCAAAAGTACATAAAAATACAAGTTTAACTCAGGGCCAGAAAGATGATGTTGGTTGCCTGAGGCCCAATGTTCCAATATTTCTGTTAAAAAAATAATAATAGCACGTTTTCCTTTTTCTACCTGCTAAAGTTGTGGCATCTTCCCTGCCATAGTGTAGACTGAAGAGATAAAGCATAATCCTAAAGATTAGGAGATCAATTTTACATACGACCTTGGGTAAGTTGCTTGGCCTTCCTGTACCTCATTTTGGTCTCCATTGTAAAACTGTAACTCACTTGTTCTGGGCCATAATTCCTAGACTAAGAAGTTTGCATTCATTTCATATCATAAACTACACATATTAAATAGTTGCCTTGGAGTGTTAAAGTGCTGTCCATCACTCTAGCAACTGAATGCCAGATACCAAAGTTCAAGTTTCAATGCAAATTTGCCTTTGAGAAGGCCGAATAACAACTAAATGAAGACTTCGGAATTAGATCCTACACTAGGATGTGAAACATGGTTGGCCTGTCTAGTTCATCCCTTAGGACCCACACAAAAATTTCAACAGGGACATCTAGAAAAGTGGAGTCCTGAACATTTAGCCATTCCAGACTCTAATGCTATGATAGTCAATATCTTCAAATACTGCCCAAAGCAGTCTGTCTCCAGACCCTCTGACAGCTCCGTCTTCTGGTTGTTCATTCTACTGCTGAGCAGCCTGGTGTGGCTCCTCCAGTGCATGCCAATTGAAAAATACTGCTCAGTAATCTGTAAGGTTCCCTCTCCCCTGTAGAAACAGCTGTCTAATGTCAAATTCCTCCTTGTGCGGCTCTGCATAATTGAACTTTTTGTATTCTCAGCCAAGGAAGATGTTTCTCTTTCCAAGGAGTTGCTGGAAATGAGCAAGCACTCTCTAAAGAAACTCATAAAACACTGATGTGGGTCTCCGTGTCAGGATGGTCCTCTCTGAGCCCATGTACCATTTAACCTCCCTCTCCTTATTTCAGACCTACCTCAGACTCCAGCTTGCTTACAGTCTCTTAAATCACAACTCCTTACTCAATTTAATGTAAAATATAAAATGACCAATGAGAAATGGGCACTGTTAATACTATAACTGTGTCACATCAACCACAAGTAAATCCATGTTTTGTTGCCTGTATGCCTCCCTCCCTTTTCCTGTCTTCCCTAATATTGTTGTGATTCATGTAGAATGCAAGCTCTTGGAACTAAAAACATGTTTCCAGACTGTGTACAACACTATATGGTCATTTAGAAACATTACATTGTATTAGGGAATAAAATGAATTAATAAACCACAACAGCAATGATTGGTTCTTCATCTCCTTCTACCAGTAGGCAGAGTTAGAAGGTAGTGCCATCAGCAGAGGATAAAGGTGGACAGTTTGCTTTCATCTGCTCCAATTTTTAAAGTGTTTAATATCACCAGACCCAGAAGCAACCCTCTACTACCCTGACTTTTCCTCTTGTTTCCAAGTGGAGATACTCAAATGGATTTGTGTAGGACTGCTTTGCCTACGTGTAGAAGGGGAAGAATGTGCCTACATCAGGAAAAATGCCACTTACATCTCTGATAGCTCAAGTACATGGAGCATCTGAGCACCTCCAGATAGGGTAGCAGATTTATGCTCCTAATATACAGCATTTTCTTTTCCTTCTTGGCTGTGAGGTACTTTCCCAAATAGGTAACTCAAGTGCACGTTCCCAGAAGACAGCCCTTCTAGGCCTTTCATGCCTCTGTAAAGCTTGCATGTCTTTTCAGATGAAGGGGTATATGCATTTAAAGCTAATCTAAGCTCTGCTTCCTTTAATCTACACATTTACTCCTGTAATGAACACATGTTTTATTACCTTTCAGCATTAAGTCCTTCAGCAATTCACCTATAGGACTGAAGATCCTGAAATCTCTTAATCCATGCTAAGTAGATAGAGCTTCCTTGTTATTGCCAGGTCATTCAGGGGAAAAAAGAAAAAAAATAAAATAAAAAAATCAAGAGAATGTGGAAAATAACTTTTTTGAACAGGGAGAGAAAGAACAAGTCACCTTTCATCTTTTTATGAGCAGAATTTAATTTAATTCACTAATATTTTGCCCATTCCAAATTCAATCTAGATAAAATTCACTGGTCATTCACTTATGATACAGCTGTTCACGACCAGAACATTTGTGCAAACCCAGAACTGTAATACAGGGAGTCCCCTCTTAGCACTCTTAATTGATTCTGGGAAAACCAAGTGTCAAGCAGAACTACGCTAAGCAAAAACCATTTTCCCATAGGAATGAATGTAAAGAGAGATAATTGATTACCGCTGCTGCCTCTCCCCTCTCCCCCACCTGCCTGCCGGCTGCTCCAGACCCACATGCCAGCCTAGATCCTGTGCTCCTGCCGCCTCGCCCTGGGCCCCCACCAGTGTGGAACCCCTGCTCATGCTCGCCCCCCTCATACTTCTTGCTGCCACTGCCTTTCCCTACCTCCCCTGCCCGCGGACCGCTCCAGTCAGCTCCACATACTAGCCCAGGCCCCACACTTCTGCTGCCCCACTCTGGGCACAGGCCCCCACTGACCCTGGCCCCAGGCCCCATGCTCCTGCCACCCTGCCCTGAGCATGAGCCACCACTGGCCTTGGCCCTGGGCACCAGCATAGGCCCTGCACTCATGCCTGCCCTCCCACTTGTTTGTTCTCACTACCACTTCTCACCCC
>NW_017728886.1:219864652-219871790 GCF_001723895.1 Crocodylus porosus | reverse complement strand
CACTCTGGAACCACATGCCAACCTTGGCCCTATACTCCTGCCACCTCACCCTGGCCCCAGTCACTGGTATGGGCCCCATGCTCACATCCCCACCCACCCTACTCACCACTTCTCCCTAACACCTGCCTGCTCTAGCACCACATGCCAGCCCAGGCCCCACACTCCTGCCACCCTCCCCTGGGCCCCAGGCACCAGCAGAGGCCTGCACTCGTGCCCACCCCACTGCTCACTGTCACTCACTGCTTCTTCTTGCCCGCCTGCTCGCCAAAACTTGCTGATTCCACCGAGCACTAAGGCAAAATTAGCTGACCACTCAGTGGAATTGGATATGAATTTTAAATAAGTGCTATAGTGAAATAGCACTAACCAAAACCATGTTAAGTGTGGTTTTTCCATATTAGTAAAAGAAACAGGGACAGAATCTCAGGGAGTGTAAACCAAAGTCACTATGAATATCTACAGCAGCTGAAGATCCAGACGACAATTTCTAAGCAATTCTGTCAAGGAAGGATTGCAGCATTCTTCTTTAAGATAACTTTCCTATATATACACTAATTTTCTGCACTAATATGCTGTTATTATGTGGGTCAGATACTTAGGAAAAATATATATACATACACACATTCTTTCAATACCATCTATAAGAGTTACAGAAAGCAAGATCAGCTTGCTGCACAAAGTGACTGATTTATGTCTTTGTAAAACTATTGTTCAAGCACTATAAAATATCAAATCAATGCTCTTATGCCCTACTATGAATGCTAAATTTTTCTCTCTCTCTCTCCCAGCAGTTTTAAGGAAAAACAGTAACATAACTGAGGGGATAAGGTGATCAATGGATCCAAACTCTGTCATTAGTAGTAGAATATCCTTTAGGCAACAAATCCATGAGTTTCCAAACCAAGAGAGATATTGCCCACCAGTATGTATATATCAAATATTGAACAAATCATTGGAATCACCACTTCTGCTCCATCTTCCTTTGCTCCTTAACTAATCATGATCTTGTTTAAAAACAACTGAAATAATTACAATATGTTTTTGAGCATCCAAATGTATAAGAGTATCCTCTGCCCAGCAGAACAAATATTCTAATGGTATGTCTACATGGCTGTATCTTCATCATGAGTAGACATTCCTATGCTAGCTTTAAATTAGCTGGGTCAGGTGCAACTAGCAGTGTAGCTACAAAGTTATGGATCTCAATGTAAGCTTTTCCAAGCTTCTCGAACAGGTTTCAGGCTCCATGTTGCTGCAGCTACACTACTAGCTGGACCTAAGCCAGTTAATGTAAATGCAGTGCAGACATAGCTTCAATCTGCCACAGCAAAATGGGGAGATAGGCAAAAGAAATAATAATAATGCTGTTTTCTAGGACATCAAGCCTTGGATGCTACTTTGCCTTTTTTTTTTTCCTTCTTTTTCTTCATTTGTTCCCCATCATGAACTTGCAGGAAGCATTTGAAAGAAGCAAGGGAAGAGGCTTGAGGAACAGGTCTGAGGAATGAGATGGACTCATAGGCTAAGTACAGATAGTCAAGAAACCCGAGGCTGAATCAATTCAGTCTTTGCAGGTTAGTTTAAGATTCACAGATTAAGTTGAAACAGGAGTGAATAGACATTTACCTTTGATACAGGAAATGCAGCCACATGCCTGCTGTTGCTCAGGCCAGCTGAGAGGTACCAGAACACAGCTCTCTGGCTGTGTGTTCACATTTTCTTCCTGCTGCCTCTGAGGTCTCTGGGATTTGTAGTCCAGAATCACAGCAGCAGGACTCTACAGGGTTGCTCATCACTTCCTCTTCCTGCTTCCACATGCCTCTAGGATTTGTAATCTACAGTTGCAGCCAGCAGTAAGTTTGAGCAAGGGAAGGAGTGTTTAACTCCCCTCCCTGGCCCTAGATGGCTGTATAACCAGCCAGGCTTGCCCCCCCTCCACCCTTTGTCAGGCAGCCCTGACTGCTCTGGCTAGGGAGCAGAGGGGCAAGGCCAGCTCTGCTCTCTGGAGCAGACAGCACAGCACAGCCCAGGGCTGGAAAGCATGTTGGGAGACTGTGATTTAACTTGAACCGAGAAAGGGTCAGGGATAAAAGTTCCATAAACTGGTTTGACCCAAATCAGTTAAGTCTGATACTACGTTCAACCAGTGTTTTCACAAACCAGTTTCAGCCATTTTAAAACTGGTTTATGGGCACTGAGCTTCTGTTTTGTTACAGGTTTAAACCAGTTTCTGATCATGTAAACCAGTTTATGTGCAACTTCTGTCCCTAGCCACAGAGTTCACCTTCTCAGCACAGTGCAATATAATGCAGAGATGCCCATCCTAGCCCTGAACAAGTCATTCAGATACCAGAAGCAGTACAGCTGTGTTACTACAGTACTCAGCACTAATCTCCTCTGTTTTTCTGGGTATAGTTGTGGAGGAAACCCTGAATATAACCTGCCTCCTAAAGGCTCTGAAACCAGAAAAGCAAATAACTGCTCCCCCCAGCCCCCAACAAAATGAATCAATTTATAATCTCTTTATTTTTTAGAGCCAAACCTACAAATGTTAGGTTTGACTCAAATATTGAATGTCTGACATTGAAAACACAAAAGTACAAGAAGGCTTGACCCAAGGCAGCCAGTTTTCTAGCAGGGTGCCACAGCACCCTCGACTGCCTTAAGATATTTTCAGGAGTACCACACAATCATAACAGTTAGGTATACAAACATGATTTACAAGATAAACATTTTGCCCTGTTGTGGTTTTTCTGCATTCTTTGCCCCAGAAGAATTGCTGTGTTCTTTTTCTGTAGTCAAAAAACAAGTGAAAAGTAGGAGCTGGCATTTTCAGAGGGGTGCCTTGGATCTACTGAAGGATGCCTTAAGTCTTTCAAGGGGTACTTTGAGACTAAAAAGGTTGAGAACCACTAACCAAATGGGTCATTTGTAGAATATGAATGAGGCATTGGGACTGGTGAGGTTGAGACAGTACAGGAATTCAACCTGAAAGAAGATTAGGGCTCAGAGAGTATAAAGTGCAGTGTTGTGACTGAGAAGGGAAGAGAAACCACACAGCAAGCTTTGCAATAAAGTGAAAGCTGTTTGAGCTTCTCCTGATTGCTTCCCCTACCGTTATTGACATCCATTATTTATACTCCAGGCTCCTTTTGGTGTGTTCTCATGTGACTGCTGGGCCAATGATTTGTAGCTGCTCTTCATGCTTCTGTGCTCTGTGGGAGTGATAGTGATCCCATGGAAGTAAGGAAGGCTGGAAGCAGCAAATCCTCATAGGGAAGGAACTGCCAGCTGGCCAGCCCTGGCATACAAAGGTCATCTTTGAATACTCAGTGTACAATGTCTAGATACTTTGTTCCAAGCGTTATTGGGATAAGTCAGTAAACACCTAATTGAAGGTTATTATTTTTTTTTATTCTTGTTAACTGTGTGTGCTTCTTTAAAAAGGTGCTCAATTACTCTGAGACAGTCTAATTGCAATGTGATGTGGCAGTTGCTACGGTAACAGGTCATATGAAGAGCCAAGCAATTAGGTGAGTAAAAGCCATAGAAATCATCCATGTGTAAATTTACTTACGCTGTAATGCCTCAAAAGCACGCTTAACCTCTTCTTGCTGACTGCTGTTGTGATTAGTATGTAAACAGGAGGAGCATTTGTCAGCTGATTGGAGTTGTTCCTTTTGTGGGGGGAATCAAACAATGCCTTAGTGCAGAAAATAAATTACCAGTTATGGTCAAAGCTCTCCTGAAAAGTCTCTCTTCCTCTGGCTTTATCTATTATTTAGTTCTCTGCCATAACTCAGTGCTGCAAAGCACTTGAGGAAACTGTTTATATGAAATATAAACTAGGCAGCATCAAGCTTTCTTGCAGGACGTAGAAAATCATCTTGGAAACATACCTGTTGTCTATAAAAATGTAACAACAGTGACTTAGCCACAAAGCAGCATCAGAAACTCACTATTTATAGGGATTCATAAAAGAAGACAAAGCTCCTCTGCTGAAAATCTTATGCTAACTTTCTGTGTTCCTGTTCCACTGAATAAAGAAAAACAATTAACACACAAAATTATGAGCCTGATTCCTCTCTCACTTCTCTTGCTTTAAGATCACTGGGAAATCATTTTCTTCACAGCATTTGATGAAGTAGTCTACAAAAGCTCATGCCTCTCTGAAACTATTACTCTCTAATGTGCCACCCTGCTCTGCCTTCTGCCTCACTTCAGTGGGATTACTCCTCTTTTGCACTGGTGTAAGCCCTGGGTGTTAAATTCACCCCATGACCCAGGCCAGATCTGGACCATGGAGCTTGTCACAGGTTGGATCTGTGGGGCAAGTGGCAGCTGTGACAAGGACAGCAACAGTGGCAGCAAGGGCAGCAGTAGCAAGGCCAGTGATGAAGCTAACAGCAGCAGCGATGGGCCAAGCAGCTGCAGGGTGAGCGAGGCAGTGTCAGCATTGTCTTCACTTGTCTGCCTGCTACTGATGCCCGTATCCAGCAGCGCCACGGGGTCCTGGATTGTGTCACAGGTCCCATCCCCATATTCCATAGCCTGATGGGCTGGATGGAGTGGCTCTGTGGGATGGATATGGGCCATGGGCCACATGTTTAACACCTCTAAGCAAATGTAAGCAATGCTGTAAGAAAGCAATCAAGCCTTCTACCTATAATACACTCCTTTAATGCTGCAGTTAGCTCTAAGCCAGAGCCACTGAGTCATATGTTGATTTATTTCATAAAGCCTTAATGATGAACCATATAAGAGCTGAAAAGGGATGACAGAATTTTTTTCATAGGCTCTTTTAAGCCTACGGCAGTAGATGCTTTGTTAAGTGAAATGCCACTGTGCGTTGCCATAACAAGGGAAATAAAAATAAAGATTCCAATATTCAGAAAGCAGAACTGCAAATGTCAATTATTGACCAAAGTGAAGTGAATAGAATGGACAAAGAAATTACGCAGAGCTGAGTCAGAAGCTAGGAGCCTCACTTTAAAAAATAGAACACGGTCTATAAAGCTAGTGAAAAGATCCTCATTTAATGCCTAAATAGCCCTGAAATGCCATAAGCTGCATTATGTGAAATCTTTGGCTCTCTGACACTGTTTCCTGTATTTTTAATTCTCCTGTTTTAGACTAGTGGCCCTGGTTCATTTCTATGCAGTTTGCTTGCGGAGGGAGCCTGCTGTTCATGGTTCTCTCCCTGCCCATGTAGAAAACAGAAATTTCACCTTCGTGATAGTGTATTCCCCTTCTTACCCACTCTTCCTCTTCCACTAACTTGGGATTCTTCATGGAAAGGGCTTTGACATAATTTGAGATGGAATGGGAGGCAGAAGGGGGTGGTGAAAGGCAATGGAAATATGCTGAAGTATCTTGCCTTACTAAGGCTGTGGATGTTACTGCTTATGGTAGTAGCACTTCATAGAACAAATCAAAGTTTTGCCCTTGTGTATTAGCACCCACTGCCAAGTAAAGGCAAAATGGGTGTAAAACACTGCTGTCTGACAGCATTTATACCCACCTTGCACTTGTGTACATAGCTGTATCAAGTGCAGAAGAATGGTTAATTAGGCTCTTGGCTTCCATGACCCACCAGCTTGGCTGTCCCTATGGCTCAATCCTGCAACCAGCTTCCCTCATTGGATCTGAGGAGGATGAAGGACAGATTGAGAGTGAATGTGAATGTATGTAGGGGTAATACATGGATTAGGAGTATGTGGAGGAGAAACTAAATTACTATGACAATGGAGAGTGTATGAAGGAGTGAGTGAGCCAGTTTATAAGGAAAAAAAATAATTTGGGTATGAGAGGATGAATGAGTATCCAAGAGCATAATAGTCAAAGACTGTCCGTGAGGAAGAGGCTAGATGTCAGAGAAGGTAGGGCCCTGCCCTTTATTGTACTTTAAGACACTCATTTCTGGAAAGCTAATTACGCTGTTGTTACTTGTTTGCGACTTCCAATTGGTATTGCAAGGTAGCCACCTGTCAGTGCAGTGGCAGCAGCATTCTTGCAATGGCTTTACTCTCTAGGGGTGCATCCACACATGCCAGCACATGTACTTGCAACAGCTCAAATAGAAGCAGTGCAAATTTGAGCCGGGGCTTTTTGCCTCAGCACATATTCTCGGACATGCACTTTATTGTGGAGCAAATTGTGCCACTTGGGGCAAAATAACTCTGCCTGGCTCCTCCCAGATCTGCAGCCAGGGTGAGCTAGAGCCTGGGGCCAGCACCTGTGCTGTCCCCAGCAGTATAAAAAAACACCCTGGCAAGTAAGTAGCTCAGGTCTACTAGGTCTCAGGAGCTTTTGGGGCCTGGACAATGGGTACCTGGGGATACTATCCCTTGTGCCAGCTTGACTGCTGAAGCAGCCCTGAGAGTTCCCTGAACCCTCTACCCACTGCAGCAGTCTGGCAGTGGGGGCTGCTGCCTGGCTGTGACCTGCTGCCTCCTGCCAGACCTGGATGGGGACTGCACAGCCAGTAGAGGCATCTGCCCCTCTGGGCCAGCTGCCAGTGGGCTGTAGATGCAGATTTGGCCTCTGTACGGCACTACTGCTACGTTTGCCTCCTGCCCGGCCATGTGGGCAGCTATTGCCCAGAAGATTTTCCTGGTGTAGTGGCCTGCTTTGAACTGTCAAAGCATGTCCTCCTGGCCCCATTTGGCCAGGATGTCAGCCACAGCCAGTTGGGTCCAAGGTGCCATCTCTGAGCAGACAGGGTCCTAGCAGGAGTTCTGGTGTTCCCTATTGGAAAACTGAAAAATCCCTGATAAAAAAAAAATTCCCAAATCACTCTGTAAAATACCCCAAAATCCATGTTCCGCCACAAGTAAAACAAAGGGCCACTATAAAGAGAGAGAGTGAGACAGAGACAGCAATCAGTTGGACAATGTTTTATTGATATATCTTAGAGTTAAAGGATGTCTCTTATCATAATAATAAAGTGAACTCTAAATACATGTTTCATGAATTCATGAATATATATTTTGCTGCCCTCCCACAGGGGTTTGGGCCCCACACAGGGATTATGGCCCCCCAACAGGGGAAATGACCCCCCAACAGGGGCCAAATGGCCCTCACAGGGGCTATCACCTTACCTGCAAGGCCCACATGCCCCACCCCAGCCCCCCGATTG